>NC_056568.1:17369707-17392553 GCF_013358625.1 Macadamia integrifolia
AGGTTGATGGGAAGGGAAAGGAATGGAACAAGGAGGGAGAACGAAGGAATAGGATCCTTCGGCTCTGATACCAAGTTGATGGAGAACCTTAGGGAAGGAAGGGGAAATCAGAGTAGAGAGGGGGAAAAGAAGGTTTACACTCACACATTCATTCAATAATCAAATTGCTCTCTAAATCTTCAGTCGATTACAAATTTACAACCAATATATAGGAAAATAGGAACATGAAATTAGAAACTTAACTGGAATGGAAATTAGCCTAAATTAGGAAACAACTATAAAAAGGAAACCAAAGCAAGGAAATAAATCCTACTCCTACGTTCAAGTCTGGAAACTAAAAGCATGAAATAAAATACTAGGTAAACTACTAATTTTATTTCCAACCCTTGTTGGACCAAAACCCTGGGTTGGACCGGTTTTTCTTGGCTCTTGGCTTCCAAAGCCGGTCATGCTGGTCTAATCAAGAAAGGGCAGCCGTATCTGCATCACTAAATTAGGAAGCAACCATAAAAAGAAACCAATGCAAGGAAAGAAATTCTAACTCCTACACTCAAATCTGGAAAATAAAAGGCATGAAATAAAAGAGAAAATAAGTTATTAATTATTTCCAACCCTTGTTGGACCAAAACCCTGGGCTGAACCGGTTATTCTTGGCTTTTGGCTTCCAAATCCGATCATGCCTATCCAACTAGGTAAATGCAGCTTTATCTGCATCAACTCTCCTCTTTTGAAAAGAACACGACTCCCTCGAGTTAGGAAAATGACCGAGGAGACCGTCTGAAGGAATACGCTGAATGAGGAACGATCCCACCATCTTCTTAAGCTTAATTTCAGGGAAATCTTTGGCAGGATGAAACTTCATAGTCTTATTGGCATGCTTGAAAGCATAGGTAGTTGGCATAACCACAATGTTGTACTTTCTTGTCAAGCAATCAAGGTTGACTAAGAAGGATATGGCAAAACTTCAGAGGGAGGACGTCACATTGGACTGTATCCTTAAATCCACCAATAGAGTATGTGACCAAAAACTTATCTGTGATCTTGAGATTAGTGATGTTCTCCCAAGCAACCTTGTAGGGATTTGGATGTGGCACTGTCTTCAATCCCAGTTTACAAATGTCTTCAGAGACAACATTAGTGCAACTACCTCCATCAATGACCAAGGTTAACAACTGGTCATTGCACTTCACACGAGTCTAGAAATTACTATTGCGGTACCAATCTTCATTGTCAGTGACTTTCTGAGTGGTCAACACATGACGAATGGCATAAAAAGGATGGGGGTCCTCATCACTGAGTGCCATTGACTTCACCTGGCGCACGCTCCTCTTAAATCAATTGTGTCAGAACCAAATTCCTCTTCGGGAATATATGGTATAGGAGAATCCTTATCAATTAAAGCAACCAAACAGCTGGGACATTGAGCACTGATATGTCCAAATCCATTGCACGAGTAGCGCCGAACTGTAAACTTTGTTGCATTAGAAGGTTTATTTGAACCACGCCGACGGGCTATGGATGAGTAGGCCGTGAAGAAGATATTTCAGAAGCATGTCGAGGTGGAGAATATGGCCGACTAGGTCGTGAAGAGGCCATAGATGTAGCACTATCTTGTGGTTTGCTAGATGACCTTTCTTGGGTAGGAGGCTGTTGCAGAATGGAACTAGTACCTCGAGGGAAAGTATTTGCAAAATTTCTCCAACTGTATGGGCGTTTCAGACTTTCCTTAACCTGATACGATATTTGCACGACATCTTTCATTGTAAGCAGTCGATTAGATGCAAGGGCAGCATTAAGTTGAGGGTGCAAATCATTGCGAAATTGTGCCACCAAGACTTCTTCGTCTCACTCAAAATCAGAATTTGTGGCCAAATAATAAAATCTAGCAACATATTCTTCAACGGTCAAATTCTCCTGTCTCAACTGTCCAAACCTGAGACAGGTTTGGGGTTCGGTTATGATGTCTCAATTTGTGACTAATCCAATGCCTTGGGGTCCGGTTATGATGTTGTTGCTTGACCCACTAGACTCGGGCCGTGCCTTTCAGTTTAGCCTTTGCAAATAGGATCTTTTGGGCCTTAGTCAATCCGTACCATCTGAAGAATGTCTCTAAGCTATGAATCCAGTCAAGGTGCAGTTCTGGATTATTATCTCCATAAAAATCAAGGACATCCAATTTTGCTGCTCGTTCTGCTCCATCATCATATCGACCAGTTCCATATGGTGGTAGTGGTGGCAATGGTAAGGACGGATTCCATGGAACCCAACCCTAGGCTTATTCCTAATAAAACAAACCTAGTTTGATGAAGAATCTGCATCAGCTATCTTTTTGAAAGATTTCGATTTCAGTTGGGGCAAAATCACCCTGTAAAATTGAAATCTGAAATTTTTTTTATGCTTTTGTGCATTGGGTGGCCAATTGTGCTGGTCCTCAAGCATACTACGTCATTGAGATGTCTCGTTGTCACGGTACAGAATTGTTTTTGACTGTCAGCAGTTTACTCAAATCAGTTTTTATTTAATTTCTCCTAAATCTCTGCTGATAAGTTCATCAATAGTGAGTCAAAGGTGTAAATTGGTTAATTTTCTGTTGTGACCGAGGCCGTGAACAGGTACATGAGTTAGTTAACTGTTAGTCATAAGGATGTATGGAAAGCCTTCGTAGTTTTAACACTTAATTAATGGAAATGAAAAGCTTTTCTGGACCGTGATATTAATTTGAAGGCATAAACATCATGTTGTTTTTGCTCGACAAGTGCAAGAATTTATATTTTGATAAGAATGGGTTAAAAATCCGCTTGTTACTGTAATACCTATAGGAGTAGGTCTCTTCTCCAGAAATGAGTATTGTTATAAGAGGGCTGTCTAGAGCTCATTCATTCAGATTATGTTTACCTGTAACTTTACAACAGAAGCTGTTCATCAATTCTTCTTTCTTGGCGTCCTTAATTTTGCATAATTCTCCCCCAAGATTTACTACCCTTACTTTCCTATCTGAAGCTATTTGTTATGTAAACTTCATCAACCTTGTGCATTTGCTGCAGCCTCCTTTGTGGGAAAGGTACCAGCAACTACTGAAAGAGTGGGAATTGGCCATTAACAGAGGCAACAACTTCCCCAATGGATGCAAGGAGAAGGCGACTGTTGAAAAGCCACCTATGTTCGCTTTTTGTTTGAAACCACGGGGCTTGGAGGTGCTTAACAAGGGTCCCAAACATAGGTCACATAGGAAGTGTGCAGCAGCCAGTGGGCACAGCAATGCTTTTGCAAGAGATCAGGATGGTGTCCATGTTTTTGGTAAATTCCTCTCTCAATTCCTATCTCCAGTACTTCTTCTGTACTCCATCTGATGTCATATTTCTTCTCCCTCCCCTTAAGTAACAATTTGGTGTCATCTCTCGTCAGCATATGACGTTTATCTTTATTTTGCTTTGTTGTACCAGGAAGAAAATTAAATGGGTATGCATTTGGGGAGGAGAGATCTTTAGTTACTGGTCATAACCATGAATCAGATGCTTCCACTTGGCTTCAGACATCAACAAGGGTATTATCACCACGAGATGCAGTTAGTACAGGCTATCTGTCAATGAGCAGCGATGGTGCTGAGAGGAATCAGTATCCAAAACTCAATAGAAACAAGTTGAAGAAGATTGGAACATTTTTATACCCCAACGATATAAAAAG
This sequence comes from Macadamia integrifolia, assembly GCF_013358625.1. Classification (NCBI taxonomy): domain Eukaryota; kingdom Viridiplantae; phylum Streptophyta; class Magnoliopsida; order Proteales; family Proteaceae; genus Macadamia; species Macadamia integrifolia. Next base: position 17,373,392 of record NC_056568.1, read on the forward strand.
GGGGTCTGTGCCGGACAACCAAAGATTGACAAGCAGGAGAAATTGGGCCTGCCGTTCGAATATGGGCTTACCTGAGTGGCCTAGCCAGAGACAGTACCAACCAGAAGGCTCCCATAGGCAGAGAGCTGAACAGTTGGGTTGTTCAGATCTTGATGAGTTTAGGTTGAGGGATGCATCAGGTGCAGCTCAGCATGCATCCAACATGGCAAAACTAAAGCGAGAAAAAGCACAAAGATTGCTTTACAGGGCAGATCTTGCTATTCATAAGGCTGTGGTCGCCCTTATGACTGCCGAGTCTATAAAAGCTGCAGAGTCGGAATGCACAGAAGATGGGTAGAAGTCCCAAATGAATCTGCGATAAACGTGGGTTACAAAAAGCCACTGGAAAGACTTTAGGGCATTTCAACTGTTCAAAAACAAGAACACTTTCCATGGAGATTGGCATTGACCTTGCTTGCGTAGCAGGCTGTTATCTTCCATGGGTGGTGGTGGCTGGTGAATTGATGATAAGTTTGACGTGGTGACTGCAGGATGGAAGTCGCCATTAGGACAGTTTTGCTCGTCGGCTGGTTTACATCCCAAGAGTTTGAAGGAGGTGGGGTTTTTTTTTTTTTTGGGGGGTGGGGGGTCGGGGGTTTGTAAAATTCTGGTTGCTGATCTCATGTACAGAATATTCCACCGTTTTTTTGTTGTCTTTTCTCCCGCCCCCTTCTCTCTCTCTCTCTCTCTCTCTCTCGCGCGCTTGCGCTTTTGTCTATGCCTCAATTCAGTCAAAGTATTTGCCAATGATGGAGCAGTTGGCCCAAATTATACCATACTGCTGTGTTGGGATTACAAAAATATGTGTTTTGCTCGTCTCCATGGTGCCTCAAGTCGTACTTGGAGAAGGTTATTTGTCAGAAACATAGCAACTGATATGCTCAAATTTAGGAAAAGAAAGTTGTAAGCCTTTAAGTATTCATTTGTATAACATGTTCACAGAGATCAGAGTCACTATCACTCTGCCTTATCGTGGTAACGTTTTCATGGATGTTGCTCGGCATATGAAGTAAAAGACATGCAGGTGGAATTTGAAAATGGTGATTGCTCTATTTGAAAAAAAAAAAAAAAAAAAAACACACACACACACACACGCGCTCAGGATTTCTAATGCACTCAGATTGAAACAGATTCAAATGGATCAACAATTCTTCCTATTTTTTCTTTTAATCTGGTGTGACAAGGTTAACCATTTTACGTGCAACTGAAAATTTCAAAATGGTTGAAACTCCATTTAAAAAAAAAAAAAATGCTTCTTACAAGATCAATGCTTCTCGTACACTCAGATTGGAAAAGATCCAAATTGGTCAAGTTCCTATTTTTTCCATTTTATCTGCTGTGAATTGGTAAATCATAACAGGTAAGACTCTAAACTTGCAGTAGCCGGCCTCGCGCTTACTGCAGAAGAAAAGACCTGAAATTGAGCTTCTATTTGATTCTCATGCACTTGATAAACACCTCTGCAAGTTTCTTGTACATGTGATTCTTCAAATACGTTGTCATCACTTTCTTCCTCCCCCGAATTCCCATCTGTTCCCTTGCTAGTGGGTTTTCAAGCAAATATTGAATATTTTGAGCAAGGATTTGAGAGCCTGGATGTCCAACAGGATGGAGACGACCTGTTACATTGTGGTCTACAATCTCTCTTGTCCCTCCAGCATCTGTTCCAAGAACCTGCACCCAATACGATTTGATGCTCAATACTGGTTCCATGCAATGACGAATCAATGAGCTCATACCATCACCAGAAGGCAAATGCAAACAATAATCTATCGTTGGCAATCTTTCTCTCCTATTTTAGGGTGGAGTGATTCTGCTGGTGTTTCTTTGGGGGTGAGGGGAGGGTTAAAGTTACTTCGGTGAACAAGGTATGCTATGGTAGATTTTGGTTGCTAGAATTGCTAATACCGAGGAAGAACTCTACTTACTAGTGAAACTAGCTGAATATTGAATTGATCATGGAGAATCTTACCGTAGATGCTCCAATCTCGTTATGCTTTTATGTAAGCTAAAGAGTGGGTAGGAGTAGGGAACCAGACCTCACTAAATGAATATTTGTCAACCATAAGGAACCTTCATGACGAAGGCCTTTTTCCTATCATTAGCCACAGAAGTCACCATAGGGAACCCTTTCTTTTTCTATCATTAGCCACAGGAGAATACAATGCCAGACATTTGCAGTGAAATCTAAGGTTTTCAGGGTAGATGCCTGCTAAGCAAGCTAAAGCGTGCAGTTTGCTGAAGCCCCTATCCTGGTTTGAAGGCCAGACTACCACCGACTATTTTTTTTGGGGGAGGGGGAGGGGGAGGGGGGGGGGTGGGGGGAGGCTAACCTGGTGGAGTCAAAATGTTGTAACCAGGGAAAAGAAAGTAGGTCTCAAGAAATAAGAAGTTAGCAAAAAACATGAATGCATGTACTAATTTTCGAGAGATTCCTTGATAAAATAGTAGCTCCTTTAAGTGGAGAAATGTGCTTATATGGGTTCCCTTAATTTATCTAAAAATAGCTCCAGCAAGTGGCAAACTAAAAGGAGAGTTAATTAAGAAGGTATGCTGAAGAAGGCTATGGTTGGCACCAGTGCTGGGAATCACAGTGCTGCAGGTCAGAGGCCCTGAAGGAAAGGAAGACATGAAGGACAGTTCAAGAAGGTGAGGAAAAATTTTGACGAGTTATGATGATCTCAAGACACTAAGAAGTGTTGAAAATCAAGAGTATCTCTTTGTTGGTGCCTCTGACATTCATTTAAATAGGAGTGCATATTCAGATTTTCAACCTTTGACAATTCAAGCATGCTGTTGTTTGTTGCCACAATGTTCATGAATAAAACTGCAAAGCAACATCAAATATAACCATACGCATATCATGGATAAAAGAAAAGAAAAAGATAGTGCATGGTTCCCAATTTATGTTTCTGAGGTAGAATATAAAGCATCAGACTCAAAATGCAAATGAGATGATTACTTGAAAGCTTTGAAGGAATATCAAGTTATCACCTTTCAGGGCAGAAAGTGACCATGACTTCTAATAACTGAAATTGGAGTTAACTGACTGTAAAATTAAGCTGATTATCATACAAGAGTGTTATGAGAAGATGATGACATAAGGCAATGATCCACGACACAAATAATGATCACTAAGTTAGGGTGGTTGAAACGTGAAATGGCTAACTGAATTTGTCTTAAAAAGGCAATCAAGGAAAAAAGTCAGATGCAATGTTGAAATAGGAGCGACAACTATTTCTTTATGGACAAGGGGTATTTTGGAACAAGGATTAGTAGGGTCGATGCCTTCAGGCTACGGATAGCAGTGAATAGAGGGTTAGAACTCTTTAACAATTTTCAAAGATTATGAATGCACATGACATCCCTAAAATAATCCTGTGAGAAGATGAAACATCCAGATGAACGGACTAACAGCAATATCAATAAACTGCTTCAATTGAAGAAAAGGGAAGTTTATACGATAGTCGTACCGGAAGGCCAAATGCCATAGCTTCGATAGTCACTCTTCCAAATGTTTCTCCAAGTCCCTGTACACCAGTTGAAAAGAAATTAAATTTTACTTAATAAATTTTAGTAATTGTAGGAACTGCAGGATAACTAGACATTATAAATCTTGGGAAGAGAATCTCAGGTCATGGAACATAGACAAATACCTGAAAATTTTACGTATGGTGGAATCAGTAATATTCCATACACAAACAAGGAAAAGAAACAGACAAACAGAATACAGGTTAAGAAATTTTAATAAGAGAAATGCTTCCACATTCACATATAAGAATGGAGGATCAACATTTTTGGTCACCTTTGCATAACCATGCCTGTTTAGCAATTTTAATATAAGAAAACAAAATCCACCAACAGCCAAGTAGCTAGAAGACAGGAAGAGAGTAATTTTCAAGGGAATGCATTCAACAAAACTCCTTGTACTAAGAGGAGGATATCACAGCTGTTTGAAATAGTAAATTCCTATTTGAATTGTAGAAGTTTAATGATGGAAGCATGTCTTTTGAGAGAATGAACTTACTGGCAATAAGAGGAGAAAATTTGCTCCAACAGACCTATATTTGCACTAGCATTTGATGATCACCAAAAGTCAGAGGTTTACTTATGTCTAATATCAAACACAAGCATCAAGCTTTTATGTTAACCAAGTTTGAATGTATAAGTGCAGAACTTTATCAGCCCATGCTGTTCAGGTATAAGATGACATAGACTCTGAAGGAAGATAACAGTGGGAATAAATATTAATAAAAGGACCAGAGAGTGTATTTTTCCCAAATCTAGAATTATATGGTTTACATGCTTTGATTAGTTGTCCTTGGACTATTGCAACCCTCCCCATCCCCCACCCAGGAAGCAAAGGATTTTCTAGGTCACTAACAAACCAGAGGCCTGAATCCAGCAGTTAAATTGGACAGACTCAAATTAGATGCATCAAGGCGGTGTTTAAAGGGAACTATAGGGTTGGATTCCCTGACTTGCAGGTCCCATGTGCTAGTAGGGTGAGAAACAGAACAGTAAAGTAGTGAATAGTTAGTGCTTATCCCCTTTCCATAGGCGTTTGGATAGGTTTTTGGGATCCAAAGAAGGGAAAATGAGGAGAGAAAGACAGAAGTCATGGAGATCGAAGGAAGGGGAAGAGGGGTGAGAGAGAGAGAGAGAGAGAGAGAGAGAGAGAGAGAGAGGGATAGAGAGAATGAGAGGAAGAGGGAGAGGGTGAGGGAAAGGGAGGAGGCAGGGGAGATAGATGTTGCTGCAACGATTTCAATTCGAGCAGCGAGAGCTCCAGCCACAGCCATGATGAACGAAGACTTTGATTCACCATTTTTGCAATCAAATTGGAGTGAATAAAAGTAGAGAAGTGCAATTTCTGCCCTAGAAATCTTCGGTGATTTGTTTTTTTTTCTCTCTCTCTCTCTCTCTCTCTCTCTCTCTCTCCCTCTCTCTACTGCAATGGTGAAAGGAATAGAGGGAGAAGGAAACTTATAGTAACTGCTGCGTGATTTCAATGGTGGAGAAGATGATTGTGTGAGTGAGGCACAATGGTGCAGTGGTGGGTTTGGTGATGAAATAGGGGGTTCTGCGATGTGCGGATGGCTGCGGGAGTGGCAGGGATTGTGCTGGACTTGACTGCGCGATGCTTGACGGAGTTGCGGCAATGGTGTGCAATGCTAAGAGAAGCAGGGGCATACATGTTGAGTCCAGGACGGGGCACTACAAACTTGCATAGAGCCATTGGGCGTTTCCATTGTAAATTCCGCAGAGTCCTGCCGAATCGGTAGGACATTGTGAGAGGCTGGGGTGGGAGAAATCTTGGGCCATGTGGGCCGACAGGAAAAAAGTGATGTTTTTTTCAAATTCCTACCCCAAACAAACAAACACTCACAGACTCCATTGGGGTGGAAAAATACGTACAACACTCCCACCCCATCAAAACCCCTTCAATCAAACGGGCCCATACTATTTCTTGCTCGTGCAATGTAAAGTGAGTGATAATGGAGGAGATTCATTGGACGTTGTCAGATGGATTCACTCAAAATTTATGCTAAAGCCTTGATGTCCAGGGTTATCATCTCAATCCAATGAGGGAGGCACTCTTTGCAAGCGGGATTCCTCTGGAGTTTCTGATCCCACATGCTGATTTTGAAAGCACAAAACAAAAATGCAGCTGCGTGGGAAATTCTACAGCGAACTAAGGCCAATGTGGCCAGCCAAACCATGTTTTTTCTGGCCCCTTTTTTTGGTTCCAAAGGGCACCCAAGGTTCTGGTTCAGAGGCAAAGATTTAAAGATTGATATCAGATTCCGGATCATTTCTGTGTGATACCAATCCAGATCAAATTGGATAAGCTGATCTACAAAAAGGAGCAGTTGATCCTGTGAGCAAAAGCCAGATATTGCTAATGGAACAGGCGATACATGGTCTAACAGATAGGAGAAGCCCCACAATGATTGTCCAAAAAAAGGCAACTTGGTGCAGAAAATTGTCAGACTGAGCAAAAAATTGGGGTGAAGCAACAAAATAACTCGAAGCAATGCACAGCTTCCTTTGTGAACGGATCAACGTTGAGTCAATTTTGACCTTGAGATCTCAATGAGGTAATCTGCTCACCATGCAAGATTGAAAACTATTATTTTTTCAAAGATCTGATAGGTTTTCATTCAACATGCACCTTTTCACGGAATGTCTTAAAAGAGATACATTGTTTACAACTTTTTTCATAGATAACTGCGAATTGTATTGCTTACAAATATAACTCAAGGCTTAGCATCCAACAGCAACGAAGGCTGAAGCCTACATCTCAAATCCAAACGTTAGGCTATCAGAAAAGGTGTCAAGCACAAGAAATCCCCAGAACCCCATCCCAGGCCAGATTTTCCTGCTTTAGAATTAGTAGGCCTAAAAAAGTAAACAATATTGAAAAAAAATACTGATAATTATGCAGAGAAATAGATTAACATTGAGCTTGATAATGAAACTTGTACTCTACTTCTTCTTCTTATTTATTTATTTATTTTTTTGGGTGTGAAGAAGGGGGGGAGGGGTCATCAATCCATCTTTCATAAAAGTACTTGGTCCTGTTCATTTGGTTACTTCATGTTGTCGAGTTATATTTCGTTCTCCTCTCATTACAATAAAATCTTCTTCAATTTATGATTTACAAAGTGGGGAAAAAAAGTAAGAATAAAAAGTTAGATATACTATCATGTAGATCTTCCAACTAGCAAAGGATATATATATATATATATATATATTTTTTTTCCCTAAATTTAAGGTCTAGTGAAGGGATGCTCTAATTAGTCTATCAAAGTACTCTACTGCTAAGCAAAAAAGAGCAACTCAGTGCACGAGGCTCCCTCTTACAGCAAGGTCTGGAAGGGGCAAATGTCTGTGGCCTGACCCCCTGCTTCGCAGAAGATGCTGTTTTCAAGTTTTGAACTTGTGGCCAACATGTTGCAATGTGCAACTTAACCGTTGCGTAAAGGTTCTCCCACTATCGAAGTACTCTACTGCTACAATATGCAAAGTCCAACTCGATATGAACCTTTGGAAATGTACAAATTGTTGTGCAGGGAACATTTTCAGTAAGAAAATAAGATCAATCCACCTTTTTCTGAAGTTGGATTTCCATCAGACAACCAATCCCAGTCAATCTATTTCTCAGTTTCAATAGACATCATCAGTTATTTAACCAAACACTGCCAATAAGAAACAGAACTTCTAATGATATCCTAATATCAATATCTGAAATAAACAATGATTTTCATGTAAATGTTATAAGATATAATTAGTCAACTGGAAATAAATATTAACGTCATGAAGTGGTAGACAAATAGGAAGAGATGATCACCTGAGAGTTTATAATGTAAACATCTGCCGCAGCATAGAGTGAGGCAACACGTGTAGTTGCAGGAGTCCATAGCACTGCCTTTGACAGGTTTGAGTGTTGAGACAAGAATCTGAGCAACCCTTTGACATAAGGAACTTTATTACTCTTGGATCCAACAGAGCCAATTAAAAGTCTAAGATTCTGCTTCTTAGTTCCCTCTTTGTCAGACAAAAGTTTCCTCATTTTGTCATCGCTAACAGAGGATAGAGTATTTGTGTAATTAGTGAGCACGGGGAGAATCTGTAACGCCAAGCCTTTCTTCTCAGCTTCATTGAAAGTAAAAGTAGATTTCCCAGAGCTGTATAACCCATTTGAAGATTCATCAATCTGGTGCTTACTTTGAAACAAAGCTCTTAAAAGTTTCTTCCCACTTAAGGAAGTATCTTTTTCGCCTATTTTGGTCAAATCATTGGTTCCCGAGTTTACCAGAGAAAGGTCTTGTCCTACCATCGATCTTGCTGACTCAAGGAGAAACAGTTGGCCCTTTCCAGGGTTAATGCTACTAAGAGACAACACAAGCATATCATTATCTGTTAATCCCATCTCCTTTCTAACTGCATCTCTTAGCAGCTGCCTTTTCTCTGTCATCTTTTCAGTGCTGAATGATGGTGTATTTAGGGAGCAAGGAATGCCTGCTACAAAGGCCAGTTCATCATTAACAGAAAGTGGAACCAAAGCACGCTGAGACTTCAGCTTAATGCCTTCTTCTTCACACCATGCTAGCCATTGTTTAGATTGTGAATCAGAAATAAAAATCAGCATTTTTACTCGGTTGAGTATTAGCTTTGATCGATCAAAGTACTCCCGTCGATTTTCCATGATCCACCAAACAATTTGATTTGATCCTCCTATAAATCGTTTGAGGTATTGCTCTGAAACAAAATGTTGATTTCATTTCAGGTTAAATCACAAGGAAACACACCAAATAAGAAGAATATGATTTCATTTCATTCATAGACTCTGTGTTATTTTATGTAAGATCATCTAAAGTAAAATATTAAAAGAAGAAATATCAATAGCAGCACAAGAAGTGGTAGCTTTTACAATGCACACAAAAAGCATTGGAATCCCACCCATGCTGCCCATTAGAAGTATAAATTATTACAGGAAATAAAAATGTCACTGGTGGATTCAATTAAAGGACTAAAGAGATCCTCGTCCTTTGATGCTTCCTCAACTGTATGCTGATAGAGTTTGATGCTTACAAACAAGGTAAAGCAAAAATAGTACTGCCATTCATGAATCATGATAGATTAAAAAGCATCATCAGGATTGGGGATATGGATATAACTGCACATACTTAATGACAAGCCATAAGAAATATTAGCATTTGTACATGTTATTAAAAAGGCTAAGTTTTGTTGTTGTTGTACATGTTATTAAACGAAGCCAAAACATTGTAGCGTGGGATATCACATGAAGCTTTGGAAAATCATTTAAGATAACTCAGGTCATAAGCAGGCAGGACTTGCAAGATGAACTACATAATGAAGATTATATGTGCTAACCAAAATGCAATTGGCAGAAAGCAAGAATGCACTGCATCAATGGTTTGGTACTACAATGGCAAAAATATATTTGTGTGTATAGGATGGCAATCAGGCTATCTGTTCCTTCTATGGATTGAATATAGCACGAGACCAATAACTTATTCATGTAAATTGCATGGGATTACAGTATGAGGAGACAAATTCCCCACACAAATTCCTTTTACGATCTGCATTTGATTAATATCAGCCATTTCAGCTTGTCCCTTTAATAACTCGATAGATATATCCTCAGGGCCAAGAAAATAAAATACCACTCACAGGTTCATCATAAAAGATAACCATTCAATTTAGTTATAGTGCAAATACCACAAATAGCAACACAAAGCACTTTTCACATCAGGATTACAGAAAACACCTTGGAAGTTGTAATTTAAGTTAAAGTTAGATCAGTTAACTGTTGGGAAGGGATTTCTCACCAATCCACGATGCACAGACAGCAGATCCTGCAATGATAAGATCTGCCTTCATGGCAGTTTTGTAGCTCAGCTCTGCCTTATCTTCAAGTACTTTGATCCTTCGCCTAGCAAGCTCTGCCATCAATCCACCCTTCTTGCTAAGAACCACAGAAGACACAGTGGCTCCACAGCTCAAAAGCTCTGTTGCCAACTCCATCATTGAAAGTGGGGCCCCTGTCATCGAAAGCTCATGGAATATCAACACAAATTTTCTAGACCAGACAAGACGTGCGAATTCCCCCCTCCTATTACAAGTACCTCTTCGCCTTTCAGGGTTCCATCCCAATATTCTGTCCTCTGTTGACCCAAAGGGACCAACAAATAACCCATATGAAGTATTTCTTTTAGGAATTTCATCTTCCCGCTCCTCCAAGCTGCTGGTTTGACCTTCTACAGCAGCCTTTTGTTTTTCACGTGTCTTAGCACGCAGCCTTCGTTCCATAGTTGTTTTCTTACTCCTCCTCCTACGGGATGGAATGTGATCCCCATTTTTGGCCAAAGACACATCCAGTCTCTTAAACTGTGATACATTTTTTACTCCCTCTTTATTCACAGTAGAAGCATTTTCAGCTGCCAGAGAATCTCTGTTTGTAATCAAATCTGGTTGATGATCCTGTTTCCTGTTAAAAATACCACCTGGTTTACTTCTATAACCTATTAGCTCTTCCTTATTATCACTGTGAGCCCATCTGGACTGAACATAGAACCCTAGGTAGGTCCACAGAGTTATTAAGAATAACCAAAACAACACACGGTTACTCCCAATCCACCGTAAAAGCCCTCCACTGCCTCGAGCTTCTCTTCGAGGAGTTCGACTTGAATGTAATCTTCTAAACGAAGGAGAACCTCTAGGAGTTGATCTCCCTGAAAGTGTGGATTTCAAGCTCCCGCTTTGACGTAAAGATGCCTGCCTAACGACATTTCCTTGAAAATCTCTGTTGTCACTTTCCTCCATTTATTTCTTGCACTTAACTCATACAAAATAAATGCTGACCATTAAATGGAAACCAAATTCCTTATCCGAACCAGCAGAAACCTTGAAGAACTAGCCAACAATTGTTGCGCACAACCGAAGAAAACACTGTGCTCGATCGTTTACAGTTCCACACAGGAAATCTACATGAAACAAGAAATCAAACAGTCTTCTGACTACAGAATCAAGATCAATGTCACAACAAACGATGAATTCATCGAGGTACTCAAGGATCCACTGTAAGAAGCACTCCTAAGCTGCATTAATGAACTCAGAATGCTAAACCAGTGAAAAAATTCAACCAGAGCAGCTCACTAAAGAGATTCTTGACAATCAACCGGGCATTACGGTAGTTCAAAACAGATTCTTCACATTCTTGATTAAGAACAGTGGAGAAATGAAGATCAACAAAAAAATCGCAAATTAAGTGGAAACTTACTTAGTCGCAAGTTCTTTCAGTTTTTGAATTCCCCGAGAAATCCAAAAAAGGAAGCACAACTGATCAGTAGCACTCAGCTGCTGCGAATGAAAACAAATTACTTCGATCTTTGAAAATTTTGAGATTTTGAAAGCTCAGAGCAAGAGATCTGGGCAGCGATTGGAAGCAAGAAATCGGAAATCTCAATAAGAGGAAAAGACATGAAAAAAGCTTAAATGCAAATGTTGGAAGCTGATAAAAGAGTTGAAGACTGTCAGTTAAGGCTCGATTTTATAGACAGAAGAAAGTGAATGGCAAGTGTGAGAGTGTGAATAGGTGACGGTGACGAATAACAAACATGGGGTCACCGAGTCAAACTCAGAGGAAATCGGAGTGATACAAATGATGTTCATTCATTTTTGTCAAAGTTGTTGGACCATTCGTCCACCAAGTCACCAACTGTTAACGCCAGTTATCTTTGAATTTAGATCCGCTTCACGTACGGACACGTGAACGAATCCACACTTTGTTTCGTTTCACCCTTTCTCCAAAATGGAATAAATATTGGATTCTCACGTGGAAAAAAAAATTGGCTGCTACCCGATTTTAGTCAAGTAGTTGGCTTATTCATAACCAAAGAATCGCAATAAGAGTTGGCTCGAAGAGTTGATTAAGTTAATTTTAACACCACCCCTCATTCACAGGCTATCAAGTTGAGTTCATTCAAGATCACTGACCCTTGGAACGAAGTCGGTCAAACAAACAACTAATGCTACAGGCTATCGCACCCCTATACTCAATCGAGACTAAAAAAACTAACATTCTATCCTATTAAACGAATTACAATAGATCGTTTAGTGAGGGGGAAGGACACTTAAGCGTTGGAGAAGCGACCCATGCAAACATGCAATGGATTGAGTGCTAGCTAAGGTACTCTTCTCTTGTAAAAAAAATAATAATAAAATAAAATAAAATACTCCTCTTAATCTCTACCTCCAGGTATAGATTAAGAGGTATCTTAGGTGCCACTTCCCCTTAGGTTTCACAATACCCTTTTAGATTTTAGTATTTTTTCAAAATACTGTTTTAGATTCCATTTCTTTGGCTACAAACATGGGTTACAACTACTTTCGTTTCCTCACATATACGTCTACGTGAACCTACGTGCAAAGGATACGTGCAAAGGATCCAAACTCGAGTTCTTATGCATGCGTTCGTCTCCCTTTGCTTCATGGTTTTAGGTATTGGTTTGGAATCCACGGACACAACAATGAATATCGATCCACTATGGTCAATAATACGGTAGAAAATCTTAAAAATACCCTTAATCCAAAGGGTATGTTATTGGTATCTTTGAGGGAAAAATCATCCCATATACCAGTTTGAACCAAAATCAATACTAATCACAACATTGGTTCAATACCAATAATGTCGATAATAAACCAAAAAGGATACCTAAAACATGCTTAACATTTAATTTTGAGTTTGTGGATCTAGTGCATAGTACACTGGTTGCAGCCTTTGCTTGTAGAGCAGGCGCTAGGAGTGTGGAAAGTTTAAGAATCGACTCCTGTCACATGTATTCCCCCCTCCTCTTTTCTATCATCCCCCTTTCCCCTCTAGTGTGCGTGAGTAAAGTCCCATTAGATAGTTCCTTAAAATATAATAAAAATAGAAAAAAAAAAAAAAAAACAAAACAAAACGAAAAAAAACATTTAACTAGGATGGCAATTACTTGTCGAGACCAAAGTAGAAGAAATGTTTCTACACCAACAGCCATATCAAATGGCACTTTTCGTGAAGAAAAAGATTATGTTATGAAAAAGTGAAAATCTTCCATGGATAAGCAATTTAAGGATGGTTAACTTCTATTAGTATGATGATGAAAATGAAGAAGAAGAAGATTATATTATGAACAATTGGAGCCACTTCTTGTCTTCTTCTTATGAGTAGGATGTCAGGATAAGATTCCAGAGCCACAAGGGTCCACGCTAACTCCATGTTACCTTTCTAGTTTATGCTATTTTTCCAACTTTCATGATAAGAGGATGCTTTGTCTTGTACTAAAACTTGTAGCAGTCCAGGACTTTGAATGATATTATTAAATCTATTTTTATCTTATTTAAGAGGTTGTGTGTTGAATGTTTTGCTGTTGATTCTCATATAAACATTTGGCATGATTCTTGGATTCCTCGATGATCTTAGATTATCATTTCAGTTGTAATAAATCCAAATCTTCTTTATTCACATATTTCTAAATTAATTTGTGATAGATCTTGGAATGTCAATTTGATTTTTATTATATTTCCTACAGATGTTGCTAAGGTAATTGTGAATCTTTCTCTTGAGTAATTGTGTTCATCAGGATTTCTGGTTTTTCCTATATTCTAAATCTTGTAGGTTCACTATTAGAATTGCAACCAAATTGATTAGCTTCAAATTTCAGTCATGTGATGTGAACTGTTTGGCATGGCGGTACTTCTTGTGGATCATTAGGATTCATCCTAATTTATTTTATTTTATTTTATTATTATTATTATTATTTGTTTTTTTTTAATGAGGGGCACCAGATTGGCTCAACACATTTTAAAAGTTTGACTTAGCTCGACATGTTTAATCCGATCATTTATATGTATATTTTGATTTTTTTTTATAGTAGAATAAGGTATATATTGATATTTTTATCAATTATTGAATTTAATTAAATGTAAATTCTTTTTGAAATTATTGATGGTTTAATAAATATATTAAATTTTCTGAAACTTAAGACAATTAAAGCCTATTTAAGGCTTTATTGGCGAACCCAAGGGGGAGCGCAGTTGGTGAGCAACGAACTTGATACGAGCCATAAACTCGGACGTTCTGCATTAGCTTCTTTAAGGCCCGATTACAACCTGATTAACTCGATTACTAGAAAACCTGATTAAAGCTTGGAACACCCCTATCTACAAGTGACCTTTGTTTTTTTTTTTTTGAATAAAACTAGGGAATCAGATTGGCATGCTTTTAGCTCTTGTCTTTTTGTTGAGGCTCCATTTGCATAGAGGTGGTTTGCTAGGGTGGGATTTAGGGGTTCTCTCTCTCTTTTCCTTTTATATTGGTGAGGAAAGAAGTCCTTATTAAGGCTGTACTTGCCTCGCTTCCTATTCCGTTGATGTTCTTATTACCAATCTCCACTTATCATCCCTTATTAAAACTTTGGAATTAGTTTTACAAAACATTAATGCAGGTTCTTCTTCTTTAGGGCTTTCTAGTTGAAGGAGTCACTCGGGCTATCTTGCTGTTAAGCAATATTTGTGTGCCCATAATATTAGCTCTTATCTTGTTTGCCCAATCTGTTTGAATATGAATCTATGATTTATGCATTATTTGTGTCCAACTATCTGCCCCATCCAATTCGGAGGGGTCAGAATCGGGATTGGGACCTATCCTAACTTCCGGACTTACCAAAGCTGAAAGGACCTGCTCTGGCCCAGGCTCGATCTCCCCAGTGGTCCAGTGGTCCAGTTATCTGTGTCCAACGTTTCAATCCAAGGCCACAAGATTACTCAATTAGTAACATCACAAACTTATTGTGAAATGGATAGTCCCATTACGAATCTTATCTATAACAACTAACCTCTGTATGTTTGAAGATTTTAAGTGAATCATTTAGTATTCCTACCAAGGATTTAGTAATTGGTATCGTATATGGTATTACTCTTGGTTGATATTAATACAATACTTATTCAGATTGGCCTGTATTGATCCTGATCAGACAGATTTGCCTGTGATTTTTAATCAAATTGGTTTTATTTACCATTTTACCTTGTGTCGATATCGGTGGATCGGTATGAAATTGATATTAGGCTCTATAAATATGATACAAATCAGTCGATCCATCTATACTGATTCCTAAAACCATGGTCCCTAGGATATCTTATCAATTTTTTAATTCATCATATCAGCGAAAAAGAATAGGGAGAAAAAAAAAATTCCTTTCATATGCTTCTTGATCCGTTGTTATTGAATCAATGAAGGTTGTGGAGCGGGCCCAGATAATGGCATCAGGATCTTCTCCAACGCGCATGGGATGGCTGGGAGGACCTGGACGTGCATGACTAGGTCCTTCCAACCGTCCATGCATGTTGGAGAGGTGGTCAATCTCAAATATTGGGTCTCTAAGCTATTTATTCTCGGAGAATGTTGAGCCCCTTGAGCATCAAATGGACCTAATTTTGAGGCTGGAAGACTGTAGGTCAAATCCGATGCAAGCCTTTTCAGGGCTGGTCCAACATATGGTCCATCCAAAGGGAGGCTTGTGGGTGCCCCCGCCTTTAATTTTCACACGTTGAATTCACCCTGCGGCTCACGAAAATTGTCTTTTAACTTTTGAGTTTAAGTTTCCCACAAGGCAGCCTAAAATCCAAATTGTGTGTTTCCACCTACACGGGCCTTACCATTATAGAATACCTCTAATAAAATGTCCTAAATTCCCCTATTTGACATGATTTTGTTATACCTCAAATCGGCTGGGGATCGCTAGTCAAAATTAAGTGTATGTTGTCTATAGCTGGCTCAAATAGGCGGGTTCATTACCTAGTTGTGTGGTCATTGCGCCATCGCGGGAACCAACCAGGGGAGGTGCACAAGCATCCAATCAGGGGGTAGGGTGGTCTTTTTGTCACCCCGTGTCTGTGCATAGGGGTGCTTGATCAAGTAGTTAGCGATCTTTTTTCTCATTTTAATTAGAGTCCCGTGTGAACATAATTGTCACGAAGACAAGATAAACTGAGGTGTTAGAGGGCTGCCTAACCGCTTAGGCACTTAAGGCAACCAAGTGTTATTTTTTACATTTTTCTTATTTTCTAATAATATCTAGTATGCTACATATACCTTGTATCATAAAAAATCAACATTAAGCCACATCAAGACATAAAAAAAAAAAATCAATATTAAGCTACATCAAATCATAAAAAATAAATATTAAGTCACATTACATAATCAAAATTCAATATTTAGATAAATGTTCTTGCTCTATAATAAGTTTGACTGGTCAAATGATTTTATTTTATATGAGACATTTTGTATTAGGTAGAGCACAAAACTAGCTTTCTAACATGTCTAAGATTATTTAAATCTGAGTTTTAATGACAAAGTTATATTCTGATCAAACTTATTTTAAAATGCGTGAATACTATTTAAATCGCCTAAATGAAAATAATTTTATGGATATCAAAACAAAATATTATCTTACAATATTATTTAGCAATGTTTTACTATGTTAATATTATGAAAATTTTCAAAATTAAGACAAACCCCAACATTTAAAAGTTGAAATCGCTTATACAACAAAAACTTTTTTGTTCTTGAACTAAGGGGTTGAATTTTTATCCTTCTAGAATTTGATTTTTAAAGTATTTATTTATTTATTTTTTGATAGGTTAAAACATTAAGTTAAATGCACAATGCCCCTCACCATTAAAATTTTGCAAATTTCTATTTCCTCCGACAATGATAGATGGTGGTGTCATCTCTCTAAAAAAGGGATCCTTACCACCAAAATAGCCTCCAAGTTTTTAACATATGGCAATTATACTAATTCAGTTTGACCAAATAACAGGTGTATGTGCTTGTTACTTTGCTCACACTGGTGGCGCTTCTTCTGGAACTCAATGTCCACCCAAAATTTAAGATCTTTTTTTGGAGAGTTGCTCTTGGTGGGATCCCTACCAAAAACATCTTGGGAAAATGGATGGATGTTGATCCAACGTGTGGACTTTGCCAAACTCATCATGGATCTGTTTGGCACACCTTCTTTCATGTGAATTTTTTAAGAGAATCTGGGCGGTTGGCCCATTCGGTTTGAGAATAAAAAATTTCTATGCTTCATCTTTTAACTCTCTTATACTGTCATTTTTTAATTCTAATATTATACATGTAGATGATCTGAATAGCTTCTTTATTGTTTTTATTATAACCTGCCATTTCTTATGGATACATAGAAACAAAGTCATTTTTGCTCATGGAAAACCTAACCATTTTTCTGTTTTCAACCCCATCAAGCAATGGACCGACCATTACTGTCAAACTACAAAGAACTAGGTGACTTCTCTCCAACCAACAGTTCCTTAAATAATGTGTTTTCGTACTTTGCACAAACTCATACTTGTATGTTCAACTACCACTAATACTAATAAAACTATCTTTTCCTGGGCCACTTGCATTATTAATAATGGAAGATGTGTCTCATTATTTGCTGATTACATGATGACAGGGAAATTGTTTGAAGCCAGTGCTAGAGGATTTCTATATGGGTTGAAACGAGCATGCAATGATGGGTGGAATATAGGAGAGGTATGGACGATTCAGAGGATTTGCACCACACAATTCTGGATAGCACTACGACAACATGGCCTTGAAGCGCAGTTCCTCTTTTTCTTGATGTTCATAATTTTTTATCTATACCAGCCTACATGCTCAGGCCGACAAATGAAGTAGTCCTCCTCATGCGACTTGTTGTTACTAATATCATTAACAAACTCTCACGCATAGACTCACTAATAAGAACATTGATGTACTTAGTTACATATGTAATTATTGAATTTTCTTTTCTTCTTTTCTTCTTATTAGGAAAAAAAAAAAAATGCACAATGCCCCCATGCAAGACTTTTTAAAACTATTTATTGGTTTCAAATGGGGATGTATTTGCTTATTTATGAATAATATCTTAAGTAAATGAAATACCAAACATAAAATCATGTAATTAAATAATATTTGGTATAAAAAAGTGTGGTGCGAGTGTAATATAAGGTGATAGTTACCTAGATTAGGCCGCTGGGACACCTAATCATCGCCTAGGCAACTATATGCGTGATTAAGATTCTCATTTTTAAATTTGAGCTGAACTGAACTCAAGTCTAGGCGCGACACCCTGACACCTTCCCTAGTGCAAACTACTGTTGAGAATAAATTCTACATTGGAAATTCTGGGATCTCTTGAATGCTTTACATATCAGTTGGATCTCTTCGTCCATAAATGTCTTTCAAAAGTTATGAAAATTTGAGATTCTGTTTGTTTGGGAGACTTGTGCTGATTGTAGGATCTGATAATTACCAACAAGAATCATCACAATAATTCAATAATTGAATAATTGAGTACCAATACCATACAACAATGATGCTTAACTAGCCAGATTCTTACTGCTATCCCAGAGTCCAAAGTCAGAGTCCCATCCAAACGGTCCCCTTATATAGATCCAACCCCGATTGGGGAGTGGGTGCACCTCCCAGCATAGGAGGATAATGTGGGTTTCGATTAACGTTTGATAACAGTCAAGGGAAGAGCCTGTCTTACGAAGAAATAGATTCCGAGTACTATTTACATGTACACATACAATAGAAAATAGTTATATATTGATCTATATCAATCCCTTATCTTCATACAATAGATAGTGTGGTAGAAACAACAACACTGAAACCATTAAACCTAAGCTTATCTGAGTTATCTCCCTCCCACCACTCTCTCTCTCTCTCTCTCTCTCTCTCTCTCTCTCTCTCTAGATCGATAGATATGTCTTCGTCTGTAATCTTTATGGGTTTTTTTCTTTATTAAACCTAAGCTAATCTCCCTCCCACCACCTTTCTCTCTCTCTCTAGATAGATAGATATATCTTCCTCTGTAATCTTTATGGGTTTTTTTCTTCAGAATCAACACCTAGAACCCTATCAAGAACATCAAGGAGCAGCTGATGGGCCGTAAGCTGTGGGAAATGCCCATCAGCTTCAAGGATCTCCACGGTCGTCTTCCCTTTTATCTTCTTCTGCATGTAGTACACAACAGAGAGTGGAACGACGATGTCATTTGTGGTCTGAACAATGGTGCATGGGACGTCAACCTTCTCAAGAACGTCTCTATGGTCACAGCAGAAGATGGTTTTGGCCAGTGAAAGTGCCACTTCTGGCCTCATTTGACCCAGGAGTCTCCCAAACTTTTCAACAGAAACTGTGTCGGTTGGGCCCACACCAAGCCCAGCAAAGTTTGGGGCCCATGCATGAAAATTGGACTCTATGTTTGAGAACAATTCCTCCACCTCTGATTTCTCAAACCCTCCTTTATAATCTTCTGTATTCAAGTACCTGCAAATCCACAAAAAGATGGAGACAGTTCAAATTTGGTCCACTTTATAATTATTGCACTGGATAATCAAGCCTTTTCTTGGCCCAAATTCTTCACTGCTTTTGCTTAACTAGTAGTCAAATCTTATAACTTACAAAGTTAAATAAAATTATCCAATTTATCAAATCATATTAATTCAGATTAGTCCAAGGTTTGATTGCTTAATTTCTTGCATA
>NC_056568.1:17392635-17431008 GCF_013358625.1 Macadamia integrifolia
CCAAATATTTTTACGAATACGCTTTTTTGACATAGAACTACGTTTCTTTGGAACTGCCATTCAAAAATAAGGAAGATTGCTATAATTGGATGTGAAAGTCATGTATTATTTAAAATGGATAAAGTGTCAAATTGAAACTGAAACCAAAAACCAAAATTTAATCCAGATCGAATAACTGAAATGAATTCGAATCAAATATAATTTGGTTATAATTTGGGAACAGAGGCAGGACTTGGTTTCTTTTCAATTCCAACATAAGAACCAACCGTTAGAACCAAAATCAAGCCAAATTTAGGTATCAATATATTTTAGTTTATTATTATAATATTTAAATAATATATTATAGTATATTAATACATCATAATACTAAAATATTACAATATATAGTATTGTGGTCCCACACTTGGATAGGTGTCAATGAAGAGACACAATAGGGGCATCAACAAGATGTGAGGGTATTTTATATTTCACAATGGTAGAGCCATCATTTGGCCCCCTCTATGTCAAGGGCCACATGATTAGGTAGGGTTTTTTTCCCTATAGTTTCTGCAATATAGATATATATATATACACACACACACACACACACACACCGAGTAGAGGAATTAGAACCAATCCATGTAAGAATCAAATAGGAATCGAAACCAAACAACTTCAATACGAGTACTGAATTTCAGAAACGAGGCAGGACTCGGTCTGATTCGTCATTGGAATTAAACCAAATATCCAGTTCCTAACCGATTTACACCCTTAGGACAAGTACACTAGGCACTGGCTAGGGAGAGCTCTGGCTCGGGCCAGAACCTGATTGAATCCAAACCCGACGCTAAGGCCTAAGGAGAATGGTTGGTTACATGCAATTACTCCAAGAAGAAAGTACATTTTTTTGTCGTTACTTCTGATTTTGACCAATCGGGTAGTCCAGTTTCCAAGAATACTGTTTTATAAGTCTGTGATTGTAATGCACACCGAGTCCCCAAAGAGACCACAATGAGAGAATATCGCGGTCACCAGGTAAAGACAAAGAGGAGAAAAAGAAAAGAGTGGGCAATGCTGAGGTGGGGTCCACATTACAAAGCTACGTATCATCTTCACAATTAATTGGGTTTCAACTGATAAAGAATTTGGATTAGGTCGTCGAAAACCATTTTCCAATGGTGTTTGATAGGGTGAGATAGGTCGGATTTCTTAAAACGCTAACTCAATCTTTATTTTCAAAATTCAATTCAAGTTCAATCCAATCCTAATGGGTTCATGTTTAGGCCCAACTCTACTGGGTTCCTACTAACCCAACCCGGCCCTAATTGACTCTATCAGGGTCTAATTGGGCTAGGTTGGTTGACCTTGGCTTCTATAACAATATCTTGATTGACCTGTTTTTGTCATTCATATCTTATATAATAAAAAAATTATAAAAAATAAAATACCAATAAAAGTCCTAAATTCTAATATATAAGTTCAAAGTTAAATTTTGGGCCAGGTTGAGGTCTCAACCCGAGCCCGACTCAACCCTGATCCAGGGTTGGGGTTTTTCAATCCTGATCCGCCCTTAGGGTCAAAAAACTTAGTCCAAGCATGTTTAGATTTAGGAAAGGTTCAGGTTGTCATGGCTAAACTTTCACCCCGAGTGTTTGATCTACGCTTGAAATTCATATAATCTCTCTCTTCTTACAAGAGAGATTGAATGAATTCCAGGTGTGAATCAAACACCGTATGAAAATAGTTATCATACAAGGACTTGATCCAAAGGATCAATATGATCACCTGTTAGGGGCACTTCTAGATTCAGACCTATGTTACAAGATTGCAGTGGTGGAGATGAGATCAGTTGGATAGGAATTCAAGGGGCAGTTTTACTGAATATGAGGCTCAAGGTATGTTGAATGGACGATGTGGATCAAAATCATCTGATAAGTCAAGTCAATCAATCTAATAATCTTCCATTAATTCAACATCCCAAGAAAATAATGAAAGACCAATACTTCTTTGAAGAAATTTTCTGGTTTCCTGCCCAAAGAAATAGGACACTTGGATATGCAAGAATCTACTTGGAGTGTCGGATGGTTCCCATATTTCCACTCAAAAATAAAATGAAATTAGAGAAATAAAATACAAAACCACAACATAGGGATGCAATTTTTTATAAAATTTTAAAATCTATATCATATATATATATATATATATATATTTATGGATAAAGTTTTCTTTCATAATGACTAAATGATGGAACGACCCACATGGGACCCCCTCTCTTCCCCTTTGTATGGGATCGCAATGAACCCCAATGAATTGGAATTAAGAAAACTCAATCCTATATTTATACGCAAAATGTTTTATTGTGTTTTTGACTGTTGGATGAGGGGAGAGAAGGGGTGTGTTATTATACTTCTGCCCCCAATCCCATTCAACAGCTGAAAGACACAAACATATATGTACAAGATCATGATAAAGTTGGGTCCATATTTATATTAGACAAACATTTTTTTACGAACAAACATGTCTTTGAGCATCTATGGATGATCCACTTAGTTTTGTTGAATTTGTTATGCAACAATTTAAGATACATAAGATGGTTTGAATTGATCATTTACTAATTTCCATACTTATAAGTCAATCATATACACTTCAATGTATTGTTCAGCCCGTTAAAGATATTCCAAACATTTTCACGTACCCTCTGGTTGATCCTAGATTTTTTTAAAAGATTTGTTTTGTCACTTGCTAACTCCAAATAAAAATTTGACATATAATTATAAAACTTATAAATATATCTTTCTACAATTTGTTTTAGTGCAAGAAGTCCACTAGAATCCATACAAGGGACCCACATAAGAGTCAAGAAAATAACTAGATGGGAGCCAGAATGGAGAGCCACAACCTTATTAGAAAGTAAGAAAAATACTAAAATAGTTCTACGACTTAAATTCCATCACAGAAGCAGATCATCTCCAACGCAAGGATTTAGGGGATGGTATCGGTATTGATATCGGTCTTTGCTGATATTGATTCGATACTAATCTGGTTCAGATGGGATCAATGGGTATCGATCTATTTTACCCCTGATTTTTATAAAAAAAATACTATTTTCTTCTTATTTTACCCTTGAAACAATCTGAATAATTGATTCAAATCGGTATTAGATCAAAGATCAGTCTCAGCCAATATCGATCTGACACAGCTGAAACAGCCAATCCCAGACTGATACTTGAAATCATGCTCCAGCGTGCCAGTACATTAAATGCTCATCCATGCATTCTCTTGTGCATGGATGTACGCTAGATGTCTTGGCACACCGGAGAGGATCCGTGTCCAAGGGGATCAAGTCCCCGAAACAATCTCCTACAGAAGAAGTGCCAACCACCAAGACAAGCCATATACCTGGGTCTACAAAATTTCAGTGCTCATCAATCCTGCTATCTACCATTTAAAATAATTTTTAGAGGAGAGAGAAAGAGAGAGAGGGGGATGTGATCTTTACCTGGGGGAAGCTCCAAGAAGTATGAGTTTCTTAAAGAGATCAGGTCGTTTAACAGAGGCAATGCATCCGACCATACCAGACATAGAGTGGCCAATAAGAACAGAAGAGGTCAACTTCATCTCTTCCATTAGAACAATAAGGTCATCAGCGAAGGCCTCTAACGAAGAATACTTATCATGATCGAATAGGCTCAGATCTTTCACAGCACCAGAGAAGCTCCAATCAAAGACCATCACACGGTAACGTTGGGCCAACTGTGGAAGTACTTTCTCCCAAACAGATTGATCTCCTCCATACCCATGAGCTAAAACCAGAGACTCTTTCCCTGATCCAATTATTTTTGCGTTCATGGAGGTCGAGAGGCTCTTCTCCAGTGTCACCATCTTAATTAGTAGAAGAAGGAAGCAGGAGAAGGAGGAGGCAAAGACAAGAGTGAGTTGAAGGTTTAATGAAGGCTGAAGGAAGAGGGGGAGAGATGTGTTGAAAAGAGTTATTTTGTCCAAATGTTGTTGTCTGAGCATCTTCTTATTAAATAGGGAACGGAGAAGACAGATCATTAAGATAATTTCGTGCTTAGGTCACATATGGACTTTTTAAACTATTACCCGTTTTTGGAAACAAATTTACTATTTGAGCCTATTGCCTTACCATCTACAGTTATACTAGTACATCATACGATCCGGGGAGAAGATTTTTTTCAGTGGATTCAGAATGACAAGTATATTTTGAAGACACCTTGTTCAATCAAAGAAGAAGATTTCTCCTGATCAATTAAAACCCAACATTACAAGTTTATCTTGAAGACACTTTACAAAATCAAAGGAGAAGGTTTCTCCCAATCAATCAAAGAACCTCTCTCATATGCGTTGTAAATCATCTTTAAAATTGATGGTGATCCCAACAACTGTTAACAAAAAAAACAATATTCGAAGACGTAGATCACCATTGATTAAACCTTGTAGACCTCTCTCTCTCTCTCTCTCTCTCTCTCTCTTCATACCATCAGTTTTTCTAGTCTAGAGACCCTAGACTCTATTACCTTCAATCCATTATCTTTGCAAATTGATCAAAATTAACCAGGTTTCTTAGTAGTTATGTCTAATCAACTTTGCAAGTTTTGAATTTGAGCTCACATGCCAATATTTGTCTACCTAACGAAAAGAGAGAGAAAAGAAAATCATCAAGTTCCTGAAAGTAATGGAGAGCCTTCATCAAATGGCACATGCTTTTGGACAAAATTTTCCTAAAGCCCAATTGCCCGTAACTATAGCCGCCGAATTAGAATCCTACTCCACTTAAAAAGGTATTTTAAAAAATACTTAAAAAAAATTAAAAATTAAGAGGTATTTACAAATTCATAGAGGATATGGCAGCTGGAAAATTTTCCCATTGTTTTCTCATGGATCTAAAACATTAACAAGGGTCCAAGTAGATATTAATTAGTCTTTCCTCTAGCAGCCAATTTCTAAATATGATATCGAGAACCATTCTTGTACGGTATTTAATCCACACATGGAATCCACTCAATCTCTTTCTTCTTGCAATAGGCTTTTACATTGAATGGATTCTAAGCATGGATTAGACACCGTATGTGAATGGTTCTCATACAAGGACCTGATCTAAATTCCTCTAAGCATGGTAGTGGTTCTTGATACCACTATAGAAATTTTCAGTGTAGTAAAGTCCTAGAAAAAGTCCAAAGGACGTCACTGTTTAGATTCCTTGCCTCTCAGGGAGATGGATGTCCCACTCCCATCTCATCCCTTCCCTTCCTTGAGTTAAGATGCCAAACCCTACTGACCTTTGAGCCCTCAATAGGATATAATCCTTAAAAGGAAAAAATAAAATGGAGAGTTTTTTTTTTTTTTTTTTGCAACATGTAGGGTACTTCGGTCATTACAACTAAGTAATTGGATCATAAGATACGATTAGGCACAAATAATAAAGGGTAATTAAGGTAAAGCAAAATAGAGAGGTTAGTGAAGAACATCACAGAGAAACGACGGCCACAATACGGATTTGTGAGAGGGACAGGCATTCGAGCGTGACATGTGTCCGTTCAGAGTTACGACGGCGAATTTGAGGGACGCTATGTCATTGTTAGCCGGTTGGCAACGAAGATAAGTCCAAAGGCAACCTTTTTCCTTCATTCAATGTGATGGGTCCCACCACGTTGTTTTATAAAAGAAGACTGACAACAACCTAGCTAAGAATTAAATGTATTGTAAAGCTAAAACCTACAAATTTAAGACTATAATTAGTGAGGAATGGATGATGTTTTGTGACGAGGGATGATAATGACTGTATGTATTGTATAATGGTTGGATTCGGTCTTGGATTCCATCTCTACTGACTAATTTGTCTTTTTGTTTCATAGTTCTTGTGGTTGACAATAGTCCCTCAATGAATGGGATACGATTCGCACCTGATTTATGAGATTCTAATTTATATGTGGGGTGATGGATATTTTTTCTACCCGATTACAGCCAGATTTGCCTTAGTATTGAAATAAAGACATCTCATTATCATCCATTGATCATGTGGAAGCGTTACTTGTCGTATGAGGACTTATCTTGGGGGCTATGATCATGAAGTACCTACTTTTTTTACAAAAAAAAAAATAAAATTTAGAGATCTCGATATTTGGATATTCTTATTTTTTCTTTAGAGTCCTGTGGATCCATATTGACTCTACAATCGCATAGATCATGTCATATAAGAGTTGAATGAGGACCATTAAACTTTTACTAAAAACAATGAAAAATACTAAACACCCTAATATGAGTTTTATTCAAATCCTTAACAAATAGTAACAGAACAAAGATATAGTAGGTCCAAGGTATGGGAACATGTTGGTGTACGATGTCTTGTATTCCATCACAGTTTAATCCAAGAAATATTGGTGCAGGCATATCGATAGGTAGGATGTCGATCCTGCTCTCTATAATGCAAGAAATATTGTTGTACTTTTCAGATTAGGTTTTTTCGCTATATATTTGTAGTTAGAGTTTTTTTCTCTATATTGTAAGAAATACTGAGAGGCATGAGGACGAGTGTTGTAACCCTATTCTCCATTGATAGTGAAGCAGGATCTTATCTCACCAAGGTCGTAAGCAATCTTGTCGAATTTTTCAAACCACTGTGCATTATTTGTTCTTGTTTTTCTATTATCTTCTACATCTTTTTAGGGTTGCATTTCAACAAGAACATTCGTATTGATCATGTCGTATGGTTTTTCCCTCATAGATAGTGATATTAGATTATATTTTTTACAATTTCATCCTCTATCCCTATCGTGCTCTGATATGTATTGGCCTATGAGTGTCGATGTCAATATTGATCAGTTAAGTATCGATATGCCAAATTGGACAATTTTCCTTTAATCATTTTGATACCATTTTTTACCCCTATTTTATCTTCAATTTATTTGTAAATTAACATGATATCGGCCAGGATTATGACTATTCACAGACTTGAATTGGACAAAAATCATGAATGTGCAAATACTTCATACCTAGATTCTAAAACTTGGGATAGATCAAAACCAATTTTAATACAATACAAATCTAAATTGGCCTCAATTGAATCATATTAAACAGATCTACAATGCTTCTTGGACTGTATCTATGTAATGGAATTGAATCCAACCGAAATTGTTGGATCCGATCCAAGTTTTAGAACCTTGATATAGACAACTCGAAAATACTGCATAATATGAATAGAAATTTTTTAACAAAAAATAAAAAATGTGTGTTAACCGTGTTGTGGGGTTTGCAGCAGCTTTTGGTATTTATGAGTGAGACATCAATTCCTCAACTGCTATAGAGATAAGGTTGCTTGCTTGGCATGCTACAAACACAGTGACTTTTCACGCTCTTGATGGGGACTTTTTCTTGCTCCGCTTCAGTCACCGTTAAGTCATTGTTGGTTCGGAACTCGGAAGGAAGGTAGGGTGGAGAAAAGAGTCTCCATACAGAGAACCACTCCATTGAGGTCTAGAAAAAAATAAAATCAATCGAGATTGCCTACTCCTGTATATTGGAAAAATGCTACCTCATCGCGTGGCCTCTCTACCACAATCAAGGAATATGAGAATTATTGTTCTGTTTTGTGTGAAATAAAAAAACTCATACATATTGAAATGTTGATGCCTTTGCACATAATTCATTGGCTTCAGGCTGGTGCAAAGGCCACAACCAGGTAGTGATATTTTGCCCCCTTATATTTGTTAGGGGAGGTGGGGGGCTAGAAGCCACACGATAAAGCAGTAATCTTTTGTTCCTTGTATATATTTATTAGGGGTGGGGGATCTACACAATGATGTTGTGTGATGAAATATTACATACTAGCATCTTAATGATCTTTGGATCGCTCTTTCTCATCTCAGCCATTAAATTTAACACTTGTTCTCATTATCTCCACCGCCACTGCCCTCTCTCTCTCTCTCTCTCTCTCTCTCTCTCTACACACCCTAGCTGAAGCCTTATTCTGCCATTCTGGTGTCCACCCCTACTCTTTACCACTCATCTCCTACCCCACCCCTCCCCTTGCCTACCAGTCGCCCCGACCTACTATGTACCCACTCCCTACGTGGATCCATACCTCCCACCCTACTCTTCACCAGCGTGCCCACTCCACCCTTGTTCTACAAATTCTTGTGTCCACCCTTGTCTTTTCCCCCCTCATCTCCCTCCCCCACCCCACACCTACTTGCTATGCACACTAATCCCTACCACCTTGCCCTCCACCTCGCACGCCCAACCTCCCCTTCCCAACATGACCCACCCTTTCTCTATACCCACTCATCTTCTTCCCCCACCATACCCTTCTTGCCAATCATCCCCATCACTTTATTTATTTCTCTAATCGGTGCTAGCTCTCTTTTTTGGAAGCAATCACCATCTACTGCTCAAGCAAGGCTAATGTTGCCTTCTTAACTATAATTTTCTTGTAATAAGGTTCAAAATAATGGGAGTGTCTAAATAACACACCTATTGGGAATCGATGTTGATGTGGTAAAAATTGACCAGCCGATCCTCCTTGTAGCCCCTGATGCTTCAGCTGATCTGCACAGAAGAGAAGATAGGAGAGAGCCGGGCTGACTCGATGGGGGACTCTTTGATGCCTAAGTCAGATCTTTCCATAGCAGATACTGAAGAGAGTTTTCAGTCAAAAGAAGTGATCGATCCCCCCAATGGAGGCTTACCTTGGTATTTATAAGCTACTGATGGAGTGGGAAAAAGGGGGAAGTCCATGGACAGTCCTACTAGGCATGGAGTCCTTGAGAGAAACGACTCTCTGATGCTAGGAATATTCAAAATCCTAGGGTATATTAGAGGAATATTCTCCTCTTATCTTGGAAGTGCAGGTCGTGGGAAGGGTGGATGCCTCTGATGACGTGTAGTGGATAGAGTCCCGCCCTTGTGATCAAGGATTACATTCCTCGAATGTAGGAGTGGATGAGAGCACATTTCTGGGAGCCCTACTTGATGAAGACCGAGGTGGTAGCTTAGGCTGATGAGGGGCCGAGGTGACAACACGGCCAGATGAGGTGCCAAGGTGACAACTTGGGCTGGTGAAGGGCCGAGGTGGCAGCTCAGGCTGAAGGGGGCCGAGGTGGAAGCTCGAGCGATGAGGGGCCGAGGTGACAGCTCGGGCTGGTGAAGGGCTGAGGTGGCAGCATGGCCTGATGAAGGGCTGGAGCAGCAGTGCAGCATTCGTTAGGATGCTCCTTGATCGTGCCGTGGTAAGGGAGATAATCCCTCATCACCAGCCCCCTGCTCTAGCAGTTCAGTTAGGATAGCTAGAGCATTTAATGCGATTGACTTTTTCGATCGTGCACCATTCGCTCAGTGTAAAACGCGTTGGTTCTGCCACGTGTCTCAGAGCCGTAAATTCACCTTGGGCAGGCGAAGAAACTACTTGGGTTCACCGTTGATCTCAACCAGATCCAGCCATCCGTTCTCCACTGCCTTCTCCTATAAATAGGATATGTTTTTTCCACAAGTATTGTCATTCTATCTTGCATTAAAGTCAGCTTAGCTCGCTCATACCCTTGGCGCAGACATCCACAGAGCCTCAGAGCAGCCCGGTGTCATGAACAACGTTCTCCTACTTGCTCGTCCTTGTTAGCTCGTCCTGCAACAAGTAAGATCACATTATGGTTGTGACTCGTCGATCCTCTGCTCAGCCCTCCGCATACCCTAGAGTTAATCTCGGTGATCCCAATATGGCATCCACACATGACTTAGATTCACCCAACTAGACCCCCTTGACGACCGTGAGGCCTGGGGAAAACCACTAAGAGTGCCCAATTCTTGATCCCTCGTCCTCAAGTGGTGATACTTCCAGCAATCAGGGCTTCAACGATAACTCGGGCTCGGGCAGTGAGTCTATAGAGGTGGTCTCGCTTGAGATCGTCTCGACCAGGGGTGATGCTGGGTCGATCGCCCCAGAGCAGGCCCTAGTACTGCGGCAGTGGGCACTTCGATTGTGGGCCCATCGGGCGCTGAAGTCCCTGAGGTTGGCCTAGCAGAGTCCGAGGGAGAAGGCTCTGCTTCCTCCTCTGGAGAGAAGAAAACCACGGTCAACACCCCGAGCATCCTCATGACCAAGGTTCTAGACCTGATCCGGGGTCAGTATGGCATCCTCGATTAGGTGGTGATGCACATCCCAGACAAAGACGAACGTATAGACGCCTCTGGGGATGAAGTGGCCCTCTACGACATCGCTTTTCAGAGCGGCCTTAGGATCCCTGTTCCTGAGCTGGTCAGCTTAGTCCTGGAGCACTAGTGCCTTGCTCCAAGCTAGCTTACTCCGAACTCTTGGCATATTATTCTTGGTTTTGAGGTGTTTGTCTCAAAGCTGGGCCGGACCCCGACGCTGGATGTATTCTGGAAGATGTTCTTGGTGAAGAGGCACACTTAGGGTGGTACTACTTCACCAAGAGGGACATGAACGGTCCTTATAGTGACCTAAAGATGTTCCTTAATATGCCTTCCTCGGTAAAGAAGTGGAAGGAGAGGTACTTCTACGTGGCGATGGAGGGGAACCCCTTCAAGAGCAGATGGGTCAAGCCCATGCTCTCAGTGTTGAATCGAGCTCCCAAGCTCTCCCTGGCTGACCTCCAAACATATCAGATGTGTTTGGGTGGAGAGGTTGTGTACGTACAAATGCTGCAGGATGAAGACTTCCTCTGAGAGTGGGAGCTAAGTGAAGTCCCTGGTGAGGGTTCAATTGAGTCCGGTTCATTGTAGTTCAGCTAGATTTTCCTTCAGATTCAGCTTGGTTCTAATATTAATCCAATTCAGCTCTTCCTTGTTTTGCAGTGGTTAACGTGAAGGTCGATAATAAATCCCTTTTTGTGGCTATAGCGGAGGTGAGGAAGAAGGAGGCGGCCGCACCACTGACAAGGACAAGGCCGTGGTGAGCCCTAACCTTGGCGCGAAGGTCGCCTCTCCCCTTGGCACAGGTAACAAGGCCTCGTCGATTACTATTGGGGGTAAGCTAGGGAAGGAGATGCCCCCCAGTCCAATATTCAGCTCGGCACGGGACTCCAGGGTCTCTAAAAGGCAAGGAGCCAGTGGGCTCTGGAGAGAAGGCACCGGGGCAGACCGGAATGCCTGACCGAGCTGCAGTAGGCTCCGACGGCCAGAAGAGGAGGCGTTCGCCTGTAGGGGAGGCATAGTAGGGAAATCCTCCTAAGGTGGCCCAAATAGGGAAGCAGCCCATGGATCCCTGGGTGGACTTGATGGAGAACGGCACCGTGCTAGACCCCATTGCTGCTTAGGTTTGGTGCCGCCGGAGCCGTCCTAAGAGGGACATTGCCCGTGTGAGGAAGTTATCGGACCTTGACTTCGCAGATCAGGTCTTCGCCCGAATGGGCGACGTAAGTATTTCCCGTCTCTTATTCTTTGTGTTTACTTGAGTTTCAAGTATTTATGACTCTGTTAGGTCCTTACAGGGTTTTGCTTTTATGGTTGAGGCTGCTCAATGGTTTGAGAACATAGCCATTGGTTGTTCTAAGGTGGACGACGAGGTGAAGCATCTCTAGGGGGAGCTTCAAATGGCCATAGGTCAGCTGGAGAGTGAGAAGAAAAAGGTCCGATCTGAGGAGCAAAGAGCAAGAGACAACGAGGACAGAGCTGGCGAGCTGGAGCGTGAAGTCGCTAAGCAGCTCAAGATCAAAAACGGACTGGTTAAGGAGAAGGATGCACTCCAGAGCGAGCTGGTTGAGGCTCATGAGGCCAACAAAAGGAAGGAAGCTGAAATTTTAGCTCAGATTTCCTAGCTGGAAAGGAAGCATCAGGCCGAGCTGGCATCGAACTATGAGGTCACTGCTGAGAGGTGGCTGAACTTTGAAGCTGGTAAAAAATGGCTAGTTGATGTCAACGTCTCTTCATTTCAGGCTGGCTCGAAAGATGCTATTCAGTTCGTCCTTAGCAAGACGCCAGACTATGACTTCTCCGAATATGAGCAGTGTGCTCCTGCCCCAGCTCCTTCAGTGCAGCTCGTCAGTCAGGTTGAGGTCGGTGAAGAGGTGACTTAAGCCGACCCTAAAATAGCCAAGTGAACCACCTCTCTCCCTTTTGAGCCAGCCCCCAATTTCTGCAATACTAATGTTGTCTTTTCCTTTTCCTTCCC
The DNA here is from genome assembly GCF_013358625.1 of Macadamia integrifolia. Classification (NCBI taxonomy): domain Eukaryota; kingdom Viridiplantae; phylum Streptophyta; class Magnoliopsida; order Proteales; family Proteaceae; genus Macadamia; species Macadamia integrifolia. Next base: position 17,404,757 of record NC_056568.1, read on the forward strand.
TTTCCCCCTTGCGGGAGTGATGTAATCTTCTTTCTTTTCTTCTTCTTCTTCTTCTTCTTCTTTTTTTTTTTTTTTTTTTTTTTTTTGGTAAAAATGCCCTTTGGGATTTGATGTACTGTTGAGGGTTTCTTCCCTCTTTCATTAATGAAAAATTCTTTTTCTTCATTCATTGTGCCTTCTTTATTCCTGTTAGCTTAGTTCCATTATTTAGTTGAGCTTGATTTGGTCTTATGTATCTTGGCATTATGAAGCATTATGCCTAGACTTGGATAGCAACAATGCCAATTTGAAGCTCAAACTTAATGCCTTGGACAGTCTTTGAGATGACAAGCTTGGATTTGGTCTTGATGGGGTCGATCTGGAGCTCGGTCTTAGATGCTACCGAGTTGAAGCTCGGTCTTTATGACTTAGATGTTAAGGTCTTGGGGTGCTAGACTTAGGTTCGACCTTGTGGTGCCTAGCTCTAGCTCAGTCTTAGATGCTACCAAGCTGGATCTCAATCTTTATGCCTTAGATGTTAAGGTCTTGGGAATGCCAAACTAGGGTTTGGTCTTGGTAGTGCCGAGCTAAAGCTTAGTCTTAGATGTTGCCGAGCTACAACCCGATCTTAGGTGTTGTCGAGCTAGAGCTTAGTCTTTTTATGCCTTAGATGTTAAGGTCTTGGGGATGCCAAACTAGGGTTTGGTCTTAGTAGTGCTGAGCTGGAGCTTGGTCTTAGATGTTGTCGAGCTGCAGCTCGGTCTTAGGTGCTGTCAAGTTGGAGCTCGATCTTTATGCCTTAGATGTTAAGGTCTTGGGGTTGCCAAACTAGGGTTTGGTCTTGGTAGTGCCAAGCTAGAGCTTGGTCTTAGGTGCTGCCGAGCTAGATATTTAAGAGAAGCTTCATAGTTCATTGATGTGTGGCATGCATTTGTGATAAATACATTGCTTCGAAATAGAGTCCAATCCGCTCTGTGAATGAAATTGAATAATTGAAATTTAAAAACTAAGGTGTTGAAAATATAAAATCTATAAGACTAATGCCCAATCGAGGGGACTTCAATACAATCTACTGGTAAAATTTTTTGAGATTTTCAACATTCCACGCTCTTGGTATAGCTGTACCCCCTTGAGTCTGCAAGTGGTAAGTATCGGGGCGCACTACTTTGGGGACTATGTATGGGCCTTCCCAGTTTGTGCTTAGCTTGCCTTCACTTCTTGGGTCTGCTACAGTTGCTTTTCTGAGGACCAAGTCACCTACTATGAATCCCCGTGGCTTGACCTTTCGGTTATGATAGTACCGGACTTTTTGCTTGTAGGTTTCATTCCTCACTAGAGCTTCTTGTCAAACTTCGTCTATGAAGTCAATGTTTGCTTGGAGCCCTACCTTGTTCTGTGAGGCTTCGAACACTGTTAATTGGAACGAAGTTTGGGTCACCTCTACAGGGGTTAATGCTTTAGTCCCATATGCCAATCGAAATGGCGTCTCTTTTGTAGGGGTCGAGTTGATGTACGATATGCCCAAAGTACACTGATTAGCTGGTCGGCCCATTTTTTCTTCTCCCGATCCAGCCTCTTCTTTATTCCATCTAGAAGTATGTGGTTGGCCTTTTCTTCCTGGCCGTTCGACTGTGGGTGTGCTACAGTAGTGTTTCAGAAATCAATGTTAAAGTTACGACAGAATAGCCTAAATTTTTGATTGGCAAATTATTGACCATTAATTGTGACTAGTATCTTTGGGACACCATAGCGGTATATGACGTCGTCCCTTACGAACTTTTCTACCGCTTGCTCAGTAATCTTGGCTAGGGGACACCCTTCCACTTATTTAGTGAAGTAATCAATAGCGACAATCAAGAACTAGACACCACCCTTGCCCTTCTTGAACTATCTTAGGATATCCATTCCCCACATTGCGAACAAGATCGGGTAGATTGTAGAGCTAAGTTCTGTAGCAGGGACATGTGGTATTGAGACGTGCACTTGACACTTAAAGTATCGCCGAACGAACTTTATTGCTTCTTGTTGCATTTTTTGCCAGTAAAATCCTTGGCACAACACTTTGTAGGCCAGTGCCCTTCCTCCCATGTGCCCTCTGTAAATTCCTTCATAGACTTCCCGGAGTGTTTCTTCAGTTCAACTCGGTGGTAGGCACTTCAGTAGGGGCCAAGATATTACTCTTTTTTACAGTACTCCTCCTTGGATGGTGTAGTTGGTTGCCCTCCTTTTAACTGCCCTTGCTTCAGTCTGATCTTCTGGGAGATGTCTGTCTCATAAATAGTCTGCAATGGGATCCATTCAGCTTAGCTTGGCTGGCTGTGTATTGGAGCACATCACTTCTTGCTCGTAGGTATGTCCAGTACTTCAAAGTATACCAAGCTTGCGTAGTTACCAAATTCTACTGTGGCTAGTTTGGAGAGGGCATCTGCTACTACATTTTCTTCTCATGGGACTTGTACCATTGCGAATGTATTGAAGCTGGTAATCAAATGACGCACTTCTTTCAGATATTTGGTCATTCTCTCCTCCTTGGCCTCATATTGCCCATTGACTTGGTTCATAATCAACTGTGAGTCACTATGTGTGACCAGATCCTCTGCCATTACAACCTTTGCCAGTCTGATTCCTGCTATCAGGGGTCCATATTCTACTTTATTGTTTGTTACGGAAAATGCAAATCTGAGGGCGTATTGTATCGTGAATTCCTCTGGGCTCTGCAGCACAAATTTTGCACTGCTCCTTGCTGCGGTGCTAGATCCATTAATGAAGAGTTTCCACTTTCTGTTCGGATTGGCCCCCACGGCTATCTCTTCTCTGGTCTGTGTACATTTTACCAAGCAGTCAGCCAATTTCTGACCCTTGATTAAATTTTTGGTCGGTGCTCAATGTTATGCTCACTTAACTTGACAGCCCAGCCCATAATTCGTCCTGCTATGCTAGGGCTGTGGAGTGCCTTTCACAGTGGCTGATCGATCAGTACAGCTATGGTGTATGTGACTCACGTAGTAGACAAGTTTCTGGGTCTTTCCTTCTTCTCTTATGAGAACTACACTAACAGCTACTAATGAAGTAGCAAGATAGAGCTATAACACCTCTTCTGGCTCTAGTAAGCTCAACAGAGGAGGCCTGGTTAGGCAGGCTTTGATTTCTCCGAAAGTCACTTTGTATTCCTCTGTCTAGCAAAATTGATGGTGGCCTTTTCCTCCTTTTAGTAGCTTGAAGAAAGGAAGGGACTTGTCTCCAGATCGGGATAGGAACATATTTAATACAGCCAGGCACTCTGTCAGCTTCTGAACTTCCCAGAAGTCACTCTGAATGCGCACTTGGTAGGATAGCCTCATATGGTTTTACCGCAGAACATCAAGGGCTTCCTTCAGATCTACCATGTGATTAGCTCCTTTTGCACTCTTGACTAGCATGTCATCTACGTAGACTTCCATGTTTCTTCCATCTGGCTCGGAACATTGTGTTAACCATCCTCTGGTACATGGCTCCGATGTTCTTGAGGCCAAACGACATTATAGTGTAGCAGTAATTGCCCTGAGTGGTGAGGAATGCAGTTTTCTCCTCATCCTCCACCTTCATCTTTATTAGGTTATAACCGGAGTATGCATCCATAAAAGTCAGCATCTCGTGGCTTGTCGTTAAGTCTATAAGGGAGTCAATCCTGGGCAGGGGATAGCAGTCCTTGGGACAGGCTTTGTTCAAGTTAATGTAGTCTCTACAGATCCTCCACTTCGCATTGGACTTCGGAACTATGACTACATTGGCTAGCCAGGTTGGGTATTTTACTTTCCTCACAAATCCTGCAGTCAGAAGTTTGTCAACCTCCTCGTTGATGATGGTGTTCAACTCAGTTGTAAAGTTCTTGTGCTTCTGCTGGACAGGCTAAAGCCGGGGTTAACATCCAGGCTGTGCTCGACTACGACCCTTGAGATGCCTGGCATATCAAAAGCCTTCCATGCAAAGATATTAGAGTTTTCACAGAGGAAGTTTAGAATTTTATCACAGTGTTGGGAGCTTAGTAATGCTCTGAGTGGAACAGTCTTTGACAGCTCGGCCTCAGTAATAGGGAGAGTGAGTAGTGGTTCAACTGGCTCGGTTTGGTTCAGGAAGCTTTCATCGCTACAATCGACGATTTCTACCATACATGCTATGCTAGAGCACGGTTTCTTAACAGACTTTATGAAGTTAGCATAGCACTCCCGGGATTCCTTTTAGCTGGATTTAGATTCTTCGATTCCATTGTTGGTAGGAAACTTGACTTTCATATGCTTAGTGGACACAATCGCTCCAAAGCCATTGAGACCAGGTCAGTCGAGGATTGTATTATAAGGTGAGGCTATCTTGGTGACCATGAAAGGAACCATGGTAGTGGCCGTTTGAGCTCTCTAGCCGATGGTTACTGACAGGTCAACAACTCCTTCTAGCTCTGCTGGTGTGCCTAAAAATCCATACATTAAAGCTCTGGTGCTAAGTCCCAGTTTCATGAAGGCTTCGTAGGACATGAGGTCAACGGAAGCTCCTGTGTCCACTAAGACCCTATGGAAGGGGTGGTTAGCCACCACTAATTGAACCACGACGGCATTATTGTGAGGCCAGTTAAGATCTTTCAGGTCTTTGTCAGAGAATGTGATGGGTGGATCCGGCCTCAGGACCTTAAGAGGCTATTTTGTGATGCATACGAATCGTGCGTGAGCTTTGGCCTTTTTGACTGATTCCATCGTGGGTCCACCCATGATCATCAGAATGGCTAGGCCCACGGGCTGGTTATCATATGCATCAACTAGATCATCAGTTGGTTCCTTTTGCGGCTCAGTCCTATCTCAGCTTGGCCTGACCTCATCTCTCCTCGACTCGGGCCAGTTCCCACCATACTTCTGCTTCAGATAGTTGTTAAGGTACCCTACCCTGATGAGCTCATCGATTTCCCTTTTCAGAGATTTACAGTCTTCAGTGTCATGTCCATAGTCTCAGTGGTATCGGTAGTACCAGTTGGGTTTCCTCTCCTCTGGTTTAACCGTCATTGGCCTGGGCCAGCGAAAATACTTTTGGTCTTGGATCTCTAAGAGTAGGTTTGTTCATGAACGATTAAGCTCATATCGCTCGGGCTCAGTTGTATTAAGTGCCGATCTGTTTTGTTCTTTTTCATCTCACAGGAATCATCCCTAGACCTCAGAGGCCTCCTCTTCTCCTTCTCTGATTGGTCACCCTTATCAACCATCCCCCTGGCGGCTAGGACTTCTTCTATGTTAGCGTATTGATTGCACCGTCTTAATAGCTCGGGCATTGTCTTTGGCAAATCAAGGGTAAGGCATTGGACTAGATTGGGGTACATTACCCCATTGCATAATGTGCTATATGCCACTCCCTCTGGTAGGTTTTTTACCTCTAGTGTCACCTTGGTGAATTGGATAAGGAACTCCCTTATTATCTCTCTTACTCCCTGCCTCATGTTCATCATGTTTTGCATAGTTTGCTTCTGCTTCATACTAGGTTGAAAACGTGTGAGGAATGCTCTTGTCAGCTCTTCATAGCTATGGATGGACCGAGGCCGCAAGTTCGACATCTACACCAGCGTAGCCCCTTTTAATGAGGCCACGAAGGCCCGGCAGAGAATTACATCTAAGCTCCCATGGACTGTTATGGCCGAATTGTAGTATAGGAGGTGATCATAGGGGTCTGTAGTATCGTCATATGCATTAAAGAAAGGTATCACAAAATTTGGGGGCAGCTCAGCATTTATCAGCTCATCAGATAATGCACTATGGGTTGGGGTTACTGTTATGTCTGTCGGGTGCCTTTGCCTCTGTATTCCTTCTACCCTCTTAGTTAGACGCTAGATACGGCTCTCTAGGTCATCCCTTCTATCCTCAGCTCGGCGGTCTGGGGAGCGATGTCCCCTCTTAGCTCTTCTAGGGCTTCCTCCTCTATCTAGGCGCCTACCAGTCCGATCCTAGCCTTGCTGTCATGTGCCTCTGGCCAATCTAAGAGGCGAGCCTTGATGACCTCCATGAGGGGGTGCTTCCCGAGCTGTTCTCTGTGAGGAGTTCTCGCGTTCTTCTTCGCACGGATGCGTGCCCCTAAGCCTTTGCGGTGAACGCTGATGTCCCCCTGCCCTGGGTGGGGATCTATGGGAATTACGTGTCCCAGGACTCAGATTACATGTGGAATGGCGAGCCCTCCCATTCTATGCTGAAAGGGTCCCTTGCTAGCGTCTCTCGGTGGGAGATCGGGGTGGCACCGAGCAAACAGTGTGTGATGTTCGACCAATCCCCTCTTAGATGTTGACTGAGGGGTGACACTATTGTCAGGTGATTTATCTCAGGGTCGCCTGTCCGGAGCCGACCTAGGCGACGGAGCTGAGCCAGTGCAGGGCACAGGGAGTGCTGAACCGAACTGACGTATGAAGTCCCGTACCAGAGCGTTTGTTGCTAACACCTGCAGCTACAGGCTTTGCATTTGGCCCTCCATATCTGGGTGAGTCACTCGAGATGATAGGCCTTGGCGAGATTGCTGAGGGTTTCACTCACGCAGATCTCACTCTCATGAGGTAACATTCGTGTCAGGCTGGGCTTGATGGGTCCTTTGTGGAGGGTCTTCCATGGGGACATTCTCCTGTTCTGCCATTGGGGGTGGATGAGGATGTTCAAGCAGTAAATCCTGAGAGGACCTTACTTGTGTTGTTGTAGAGGAAACAACCTTCTCACTCCTTAATTGCATCGGTCCAAGGTAGCTTTTTGTAACAGAGTTTCCACCGACGGTGCCAATCTGATGTGGTAAAAATTGACTAACCAATCCTCCTTGCAGCTCCTGATGCTTCAGCCGATCTGTACAGAAGAGAAGACAAGGGAGATCCAGGCTGACTCGACGGGGGACTCTCCGATGCTTAAGTCAAATCTTTCTATAGCAGATACTTAAGAGAGTTTTCAGTCAAAAGAAGTGATCGATCCCCCCAATGGAGGCTTACCTTGGTATTTATAGGCTACTAATGGAGTGGAAAAAAGGGGGAAGTCTGTGGAGAGTCCTACTGTGCATGGAGTCCTTGAAAGAAACGACTCTCTGATGCTAGGAATATTCTAGATCCTAGGGTATACTAGGGGAATATTCTCCTCTTATCTTGAAAATGCAGGTTGTGGGAAGGGTAGATGCCTCTGATGACGTGTAGTGGATAGAGTCCCACCCTTGTGATCAGGGATTTCGTTCCTCAAATGTAGGAGTGGATGAGAGGACGTTTCTGGGAGCCCTGCCTGATGAAGACCGAGGTGGCAGTTCAGGATGATGAGGGGCCGAGGTGACAACACAGCCAGATGAGGTGCCAAGGTGATAGCTTGGGCTGGTGAAGGGCCGAGGTGGCAGCTCGGGCTGAAGGGGGCCGAGGTGGAAACTTGGGCTAATGAGGGGTTGAGGTGACAGCACGGCCAGATGAGATGCCGAGGTGATAGCTCGGGCTATTAAATGGCCGAGGTGACAGCACGGCCTGATGAAGGGCTAGAGTAGCAGTGTAGCATTCGTTAGGATGCTCCTTGACCATGCCGTGGTAAGGGAGATAATCCCTCATCAGATGTCATTGACCATGGGCTCAATTTGCCAGAGAGAGTCTTGACAATGTGGTGTGCCATGACTATTAGGCTTCGAAAATAGTACTTGTGCTAAGAACAAAGGTATGGGGTTTCTTCTATATATTTTGATTTGGGAGAGAGGAGAGGATAGATGATTGAATAATGGGTTGGAAAAGGGTGGTAAGGGATCGACGGGAAAAGAGCCCGGGTGAGTGTGCGTGGAGAGGTGGAGCCATTGCATAATGGTAATGGAACAGGGGTGATGCATGATAATGGGAACGAACAACTAAAAGATATTCTTAACATTTCATTACATCTTGCTAGTGTGTACATCATTTTCCATTTAATATTATCCTTCTTTTTAGTAGGAAAAATTTTCCTTCACCAATGACGAAGCGAAAAGGATGCCTACCCACGCTTCTCAATGGGTCAAGTGACTGAACTCTATACTGTTGGATGAGAAAAAACACTTTTGTGTTGGTAAAATTATTTGGTTTTGGAAAACAAACAGAATTTTAAAATTAGGCCGAGGTGGGGCCAAGGTCGAATCCAAACCAACTTAGCCAACAGATCGATTCAAAGGCCATAGAAAAGATTCAAAGGCCACAGAAAAACCCATGCCTAAATTGAAGAAGTAGGGCCGAATCAATTTGTGTTGGTCAAATTATTTGGCAGAAACTAAAAAGGCGGCACAATGTCTGCATGTAGGAAAAATCCTTTCATATAAATATACATCAAGTTCATTTTTCTACCCAAAAAGGGACAAATACTTCATAGTAGAGCCTATAATTTATACTTGGGGTGCAATAGGGCGTGGTTGGGCTGAGTTTCTCAAAATCCTAGCCTAACCCTGAGTCCCCTTAACTGGGCCCAAACTCGCCCTGACCTTGACTCAGGGCCACAAAACTTCAACCCTGGCCCTACCTTTCGGGGTTCAACCCAACCCTTACCCACCCTAATTGGCCTTGATTTTTCAGGGTTGGGCCGGGTTGACCTTGACCATGACCCTGATTGACCCTGACCTTGGTTTGCCATAAAGGGTTGGATATACCCTGACCCTACAAAATATATAATAACTTAAAAATAAAAAATATTCATAATAAAGATGAGATAAAAATACAAAGTTACAAATTACTTGTTATGAAGAGAACATCCTAAAGCAAACATTCAAACAATACAAATAACTCCAACTATTATAGTAAACAAAGATGAGATCATCCTAAGAAAGTAAATAATCTAAAAAATTTCAATTATTTGTCATGATAAACAAAGAGATCATCCAAATAAGGCAAATAATTTGAAGATCTCAAAACCCTTATCATGTTAAATAAAGAGGAGAACATCCTAAGAAAACAAAAAATCCAAAGAACGCAAAGATGCAGAGAGCCAAAGAACTTTTGCAGCAGAGACTCAGAGAACTTTTGTGATTCCTCAAAGATGCAGAGAGCAAGATATCTTTTTTTTTTTTCTTGATAAAAAAAGCAAGAGAGATCGGTGAGAAGATATATTAGAAGTTTTGAGGTATCAATGACTCAATGTCAAACAAATAAAATTAGGTTAAATTCAGGGTTAACATCAGGGTCACAACCAGGGTCAACATCAAGGGCAAAAATTAGGGTCAGGCCGGGCCAACACCAAGGCCAAAAGTCATAGTAAAATAAACAGGGTTGGGTTCAGGGCAGGCGGGGCGGGCCAAAGACATCAACCCTTACCCGCCCTGACCCTGACTTTGACTTAGGGTTAGAAATTTCAGGTTCGGTACTTGTTCGGGATCAGGGTGGGCCAAAGGCGGGTTCGGGCCGTCAGGGCCAAACTTACACCCCTAATTTATACTTAAAAATGGGGAAAGAAGAAGCCTAGAAGGTTGTGTGGCCTCTACATTTAGACACAAGAATGGGTGAAATAATTACCCCACCATGAAAAACAGAAATTCGATCATTGTTAATACTTCTCAGGTGTGCTCCCATTGATCCCTACATTGGTGCAATGACCACATTGCCTTTTAAGGAATCCTCTTCCTTTAAAAAATAAGGAAGTGTTTCCTGTAGGAGAGTACAGTTCCTCTATGTGTGCGAGAGCCAATGAGAGCATACAAGGAAGCATCCACAAAAGATTCATTTTCCCCTTCATGGGGATGGGCCGGGCATTTCGTCCGCCACATGTCTGGGTGCAAGGGCCACACTCCCCTATAAAAAAATATTTTCCCTAAAAAAATACTAGGAAAAAGATCGCTACATGTAGGCGGGGCGGGCCAAAGACATCAACCCTTACCCGCCCTGACCCTGACTTTGACTTAGGGTTAGAAATTTCAGGGTCGGTACTTGTTCGGGATCAGAGTGGGCCAAAGGTGGGTTCGGGCCATCAAGGCCAAACTTACACCCCTAATTTATACTTAAAAATGGGGAAAGAAGAAGCCTAGAAGGTTGTGTGGCCTCTACATTTAGACACAAGAATGGGTGAAATAATTACCCCACCATCATGAAAAACAGAAATTCGACCGTTGTTAATACTTCTCAGGTGTGCTCCCATTGATCCCTACATTGGTGCAATGACCACATTGCCTTTTAAGGAATCCTCTTCCTTTAAAAAATAAGGAAGTGTTTCCTGTAGGAGAGTACAGTTCCTCTATGTGTGCGAGAGCCAATGAGAGCATACAAGGAAGCATCCACAAAAGAGTCATTTTCCCCTTCATGGGGATGGGCCAGGCATTTCGTCCCCCACGTGTCTGGGTGCAAGGGCCACACTCCCCTATAAAAAAATATTTTTCCTAAAAAAAATACTAGGAAAAAGATAGCTACATGGTTGTGCATCCCTTGGCCAAACACAAGGAGTGATCGATGAAACCTCTACTTGGATGCCTATGTGGCTCTTCAGGTTGGTCTCCACAGTAACCGCACGATCCCCAACCCAAAAATTAAATATTTATCTTAGATCAAGTGATCACAGCTTAATCGCGTGGCCCCAACACCAGTGTGGGGTCCAAGAAGAAAGCCACTCTCTTATGTGTCTATGCCTAGACACAGGAAGGTGCAAAAAGACTGCACTGCCCCTTACGACATGCATTGAAGATGCCTCCACACGACCTCCCATTGATCTTCACACTAGCGCAATGGCTGCATTCTCTTACCCTTTATTTAAATTTCTAACTCATGGTGGTTGTGACTGTCTCTCTCTCTCTCTCTTTACCAATATATATATATAATATAAAACACAAAATATCAAACACGTGAGAGGACTGAGAAGCAAATGACTTCGATGTTTAAGCTTTCCTTTCTTGGTCTGGGCCCCGAAGTTGTTATCTGTCATTAGTTGTCGTTGCAGCGACTTCGTTTTTGAGGAGTAAAAAGTGGGATAAGCAGATGGATAGTTCTTTGAAGCCCAAAGCTTAAGATTGTCCAAAAGAGAAACCCACAAAAGAAAAGAAAGAAATAAAAATGGAAAGTTGTGGTGGGCCAGTGATGACCTGGACATGACAACCACCCGAGGTAATAGTTGTCTAAGATCCAAGCCGATACTGATAAGGTTTTCAGAGAGAAGCTTTCTCCACCGATGGTGAAAGGTATTCCTTAACAGTTAGCTAGTTTTGCTATTCGGAGAGTTGATTTGATAATTTAACCGTTGGATCAATATATAGTATAATCTAAATCTGAATTAACATAATAGTTTTAAATCACGATCGAAACGAAATTTCTCAGTTTTGAGCAAGGTTGAAAAGAAACCGTGGGGTGGAGCGAATTGAAAATGTTACTAGTTTCGACGATATTTCACACATTTTGATAGTTTTTATCAATTTTGACAAATTTTGAATCTTTTGACCAACCCAAACTACTTTCAACCAATTTCAGTAGTTTTGATCAGTTCATGGCAAGTCGAATTTTGCCCTAAAAGTACATCATTTAATAGGTTTTGCAGGTTTCAAGCCTGCCTCGAGATTGAAACTCTTATCCTTGATTGTCATATAAAGGATCCCCACCCCATCAGCAATCTCAGGTCTCTTAAGGCTTGAAGATAGTTAAGATTGCAGTATTGTTTTTCTATTTTTATTTTGAAAATCTTCTTTCGTTCAATTTTTTGATAATTTCAGGTTGAGCCATTGGGCCGGACCGGAGACTAACCTGTTTTGATGGTTGCCTCCCAGTTCAAATGGTTTAACCCCCTGATTGTCTGGTTCAAGTTGAAAAATATGAATTAGCACTTGTTTAACATTGCAGACTCAAGGGGCAAGGGGTAAAGTGGTTCCACCATTTGTGTCATTTCAGTTGATGTAGCCGATTGGGTTGAAGGGATTGAATTGCGTTTCAGGTAGGGAGGGATAGGTTGAAGGTCGACAGGAACGGAACACCCTTCAAGATAGTACTCATGTAGGAGCTGTACTCTTGCTAGGATAGTAATGGGCACACTGTTCGCTCTGTCTAGGAATTGTGATGTAGTGATGGGTGCTCTTAGTTGGAGGAGTCGAGTAAAGTAAGTGGAGTTGAAGTCAAGGTTGAACAACGTAGGCTGAGTAATACTGAAATCTCTTCTTCAGTATGTGGTATTTTGGTGTAGAATTAATATTTCAATGGTTATATCAAACTATCTAGAATGTACATAGATATTTGTATCCTCCAAAGAAATCAAGAAGAAAAAAGATCACACTTAACAAACTCCATTCGGCATCCAGGTTTAGCTTTTTGTTTCACTAATCGATATCTCTTCCAATTTCCATCTGCACATATCATGCCTGGGACATAGCAAGTCAAAAAACAGGCTATGAGAGACTAACATTAGGGTGGGGGGGGGTCCACACCAACAATAGCATCAATAGTAGAAGCTTCACCTGCACAGGAGTTGGTTCTGGAACATCAACTAATCGCTCTATAGTTTGCAATTGATCGTAGGGGGCAATCTGCACGATGAAAAAAACACGGGTCAGTAACCAACAAGAATCTTCCAACTCCATTTTCAACATCCATAACTAGATGGTTTGGAAATGTACAACAAAGACCATTGGACCAATGACAGCTGCAGCAAGGAGTTATATGTTTATGGTGCAGTTGATAAATAGTTGTTGAGTGGTAGACTGCAGAGGTAATGTAGAACTGCATGAGAAATGTTTTTCATGTGGGCCATACTAGGTTGGCATCTATGATGCATATTGTCAGGAAGAAATATCAAAACAAAGACAAGGCCTAACGAATGGGAAGCTGAACAGATGGATGTCTGCTAACTGTACAATTTGATATAATCTGCATCAAATGTCCTCAAAACCTTCATACAAGAAAAATAAGTAAATAACAGTCATGATGTACTAATTCACCTGACTAAATCCATCTGGCCATGTAATTGAAACAGCATAGTTTCCCATAGGCCGAATATCTTCGGGTTCTATGTCTTCAGGGACATCTGCATATTGCAATTTCTGCTCCCCGGTCCACTCATCCTGTTTCAACAAAAGAGCCAAAGTAACCATTGAAGGAATAAGTTGGGAAACAGAACGGGTAGAATGCTTTAAGAGAATATACAAACAATGGTTAAAAGTGAAAACCAACTCTTCTTCTGTTTTCTTGAAGTCATCATGATACAAGATTTACTGTATAATAGAGTGACCTTTTATGCGATTTAGGCTAGCTAGTCTTTACTGAGGTAACCCCTCCAATTCACACAGTTGACTTCAACCTCTAGGTACTGTGTTTAGTGGAAAACATTCCACTAGGTCTAACTGCTCAGCTTCAAATTGTAAGATACTTGAAACTAAGATATCAAAATATGGAATAATCAAGTGTTGACCATCTTTTATACACTAGAAACCTTGTAGTAATGAATAACGAACATGGATTAGGATACAATCTGTGCAGTTTCAAGAAGAATACCTAACCGGGAAATATCTCCTTATGTGTATGGACAAATCATATTTGCTTCAAGGTTTTAGCATCAATATTTTTTTATTTTTTTTATATTTACACTCGACAACAGAGTTCCACATTGCACCACACAGTGGTGCCAATGCATTACAATGTTATCTTTTGGGGTGTGATAAATCTTCCTACAAGAATATTTTCATTCTTAATCATGGGAGGATATTTCAACGTAAATTTACTAAGATAATATAAATTCATAGTTGAAGGTGAGATCCACGTACGACACTTTGGGCAGAGCGGTCATTCCGTCTAACAGTTGCAGGATGCAGAAGGAACTCTTCATTTGAATTTGGTACCTTAACCTTGATTGCTTTAATAGATTTGTCATATCTTACAGCCGTTGACACTGAAAAGACAAAACAATCTATCAGTAAAATGAAGCTAATATGAATAATTCATCGTCCATAAATGCTCCAGCTCTTTAGGGTGTACCCAGTGCGATGCCCCTGCTACTGAGGGGTCATAATGTACCCAGCCTTACCTCCGCTTCACGGAGAGGATGTTTCCCGACTCGAACCCGCAACCACTAGGTCGCAATGGAGCAACCTTACCGTTGCGCCAAGGTCTACCTTCTAAAAACTCCAGCTCTTTATGATCAAATAAAGTAAGAATTCAAATGTGCATACTAGCAATGCAAGTATCATATGAACCAATATTGGTAGATACTTAGGAAGCAAGAGATGGTCCAAATTCTTTTACACCCAAGAAAAATATAGATAGCCCCCATCCAAATTTGAAGGTGTTAGAAAACCTTGTTGGCGAATCTTTGCACACTGTTGGACAACACAAACACCAAGGTCCTGGAATGTCTTGGAAACTTCCCCTAGAGGATCAGCAACTACTTCAGGCATTCCACTATCTCCAGAAGCAGACAGCTGAAAAGTGAGATGGATACACATAATTTAATATTCTGAACCAAGAAATCCTACAAGAATCACTTGCAGGATTGAGTCGATTCCACCACAATTTAAGTACAAAATGAGAGTGGTCTGAACGGGAGTGAAGTAAGGCCTCAGGGTGTTTTAGTGATTCAGGATTAGGAAAATTTAAGGCACCCAATTCTTCAATTCATCCTTAAGCACTAGAATCAGTGGTTTTTCCTGAACATGTTTTAATTACAAACATCAAAGAGGATCACTTTTGAATCAGTTTATATTTTAACAATAATAGATAGAAAAAAACCTCAACAAAATCAAAGTAGACTGACAGAAGGGGAAAAGTTAAACAGAGGAATATAGAAGGTTTTGTAAAAAGATTTGACTTAAGAGACACAATTCATAGGAATGACATAGGGAGATGAAAGAATTCAAAGAGCAACAATCGACTTGTATAGACTTATCCAAGGCATTGGACCAGATCATAGTTGTCAAGGAGACTAGACAATCCAAGGTGTTGGAGGGGCACCTAGGCCACAAGGCGCCTTCCTAGGCGTCGCTTAAGCACCTGTATATGACCATATGTAATATAGCAATGATAATTTACATAATTATATTTATATGCAACATAGAAGTTGTATCAATGCAATATATATATTATGCTAGTAATGACCTAATATGAAAAAACCGACATATAATAAACAAAGTATAGGATATAATATAAACAGATTCATAAGAAAACAACGTAATAAACATAAATCAATGTAAACTCTTGAAGTGTCAACATGGCGTGTTGTCGCCTTGGACCCAAGAAAAAGCTCGGAGGCCTAAGCGGCAGCTAGGCGACTCCTTGACAACTACGGTCCAGAAAAAATTAAGAAAAGAAACTAGAAACTGACAGCTACCACTGTAAGATAAAGAACATGGCTCTGAGAAGCTCATAACAGAATTTGAAAAGAATGAAATGAACCTATGATTGGTAAACTATGCTACATCGATCAGTAGATGATGGACTGGTTGTACATAATAACTTATCTCGAAACTTCTCTGTCTGGACATAAATGCTATGATTGGTAAACTATGCTACATCGATCAGTAGATGATGGACTGGTTGTACATAATAACTTATCTCGAAACTTCTCTGTCTGGACATAAATGCTATGATTGGTAAACTATGCTACATCGATCAGTAGATGATGGACTGGTTGTACATAATAACTTATCTCGAAACTTCTCTGTCTGGACATAAATGCTCCGAAGGAATTTTAAGTCTTCCTTAACTAACAAATTGACCCATACAATTAAGGGAAGAGCAAGCCTTTCCTATGAACAAAATATATTGAATAATGCAGCAAGTAAGAGTGACTTAAAATCGGTGATTTTATTAAGCAGAAGATATGGATTAACAGTTTGCTTCATTTGGTTTCTTCTTTTCTAATTGTCATCATATTTTTCTGGTCTGTCTTAAAGATTTAACAACATTCATGCTCTGTCCACATCTCCGATCAAGAAACTGTCATTATGTACGAGTTCTAATGAGAGGAAGCAAAACTTAGCACATACAGTTGGTCTAATGGGAAGCTCAAACAGATGGGGGATTCCAAACTGTTGGACGACCTGCAAAGATATGAATAAAAACATTAGCAAGATATGGTTGTATTGACTTTAGTCTATTTATCTAGAAGGCATTCAGAGAGTGGAAAGGAAATAGCTCCTAATTTAGATTTTTCAAATCAGTTGCGTGCCTGAGAACCCGAACCTCTACCAAATGGGTAGTAGCGTTTTCCATCAGCATCGAAGTGGCACATATTTTCAACTACAGAAATGCATGGAACCTGGAAAACCCCATGATATTGAGTAAAAAAATGGGTAAAATGGAATGGAAAGTAGGTGGTTCTTCATCATCCATGAGTTTCCCACCTTAAGCTTTGAAAACATGCGGACACCTTTCGCTACATCTATGAATGCTAGCTTCTGAGGGGTAGTGACAATAACAGCTGCAGTTAATGGGACTACCTGAAAGTTGAATTCACCCAGGTAAAAATGCAGGAAGCTTTAAGAAGAAGAAACTTATGAACTGGATAAATATAATTGAAAGTGCAAGTATGTGCAAAAACACTAGACAAAGAAATAAATAATCAAATAATATGCTAAATACAATAAGAAAAGTTTCCGAGCATTTAGTTTTGGTGTATAGGTCTAATAATTGCTTAAGTTGAAAGAATATGAGGATAAGAAGCAACACCTGGCATAAAGTAAGTTGGATGTCACCAGTTCCAGGAGGCATATCAATAACAAGATAGTCTAGCTCTCCCCTGTATGATTAAAAGAACTAGAATCACAAAAACTGAGTATTAATGTGTCAACATCCAGAAAATGAAACTAATCTTTAATCAGCAGGGGATTAATAGAATCAGTGACTTTACGTTGACCACTGGCATTGAATATAATAGTCTTTAAATATGAGTAGATCAGAAAGCAAACAAATTTTGGTTCTCTCAACAACAAGTTTCTTCTTTTCCCCTAAATACTATAATTACAAGGGAAATCTCAAGGCTGAGTTGTTGATATTTGTTGACAAGGGAAATCTCAAGAATGTATCTTTGTACTGACCCCAGCCAACAAAATCTACGGCATTATACACCAGGTGCCAACGAACCAACATGTTGCATAAATTGCATTCCATCTAGTCCGTCAAGAAATTTTTTGAAATAATTACCACAACAACAACAAATCAGCCTTTTTTCCCAACTGAATGGGATTGGCTACATGGATCCGCAAGATGGTAAAATAAAAAAAAGAGAGAAAAAGGAAAAACAAAAAGCAAAGCAACACCACAAGAACATCCCACATAAAAGTAGTCGGCTACATGGATCTTTTCCCTCCAAACATCTCTATTAGAGGTCATACTAGAGTCAAGGCCTACCTCAGGCATGTCTTTCCTTACAACATCCTCTATGGTCATTTTAGACCTGACCCTAGCTCTTTTAGCTCCTTCCATCTGAATCTAATCACTCTTCCTTGCTCAGGCATTCTAAGGCCTCCGTTGAACATGGTCATACCACCGTAAACAACATTCTTGAAGCTTGTCCTGAATCGGGGGTAGCTTCCAAATCAGCTCTAACCCAATCATTTCATACTATATCTCTCCTAGTTTACTACACTTATCTTATCTATGTTACTCTTCTTAACTGGCTAACATTCTGCCCTATACATCAAAACCGGTCTTACGACAATCCTATAGAATTTTCCTTTAAGCTTTATAGGGATACGTCAGTCACAGAAAACTCCAAATGCACTTCTCCAATTCATCCATCCTACTTTTAATTCTATGAGAAACATCATATTCTATATCACCTTCCTTGTTTATGGTTGGCCCCAGAAATTTAAAGTAGTTGCTTTGCAATATCTCTCTCCTCGATTTTCACCCCTTTGTTATCCGTCCTTGTGCAACTAAAGTTACACACCATATACTTCGTATTCGTTCTATTAATTTTAAGAACTCTTGACTACAAGGTAGATCTCCATAACTCTAACTTATTGTTTATCCCAGCTACTGTCTCATCCATCAGGACAATATCATCGACAAAAATCATACAAAATGGAATATCACCTTGAATGTTCTTGGTTAAATCATCTATGATAAGCGTAAATCTAATCCTTGATGTAACCCAATTGTAATTGGGAACTCACTACCTTGACCTCCCACAGTTCTCACACTAGTCACCACACCCTTATACATGTCTTTAATTATATCCGCATATTTACTCGACACTCTTCTCTTCTCTTCTCTTCTCTTCTCCAATACATACCAGATTAACTTTCTGGGGACTCTATCATGGGCTTTCTCTAGGTTGATGAAGACCATATGGAGACCCTTCTTGTGGGCTCTAGATCTTTCCATGAGCCACCATAGTAGGCAAATAGCTTTAGTCGTGGATCTACCAGGCATAAAACCGAATTGGTTCCTCGAGATACTAGTTTCTCTTCATAGGTGGGCTTCGATAACCTTCTCCCATAATTTATAGCATGATTCATAATTTTTATGCCTCTATAGTTGTTGCAACTCTAGATATCACCTGTATTCTTATAGATTGAGACTTCAATACTTCTCTTCCATTCATCTGGCATTTTTCTTGTGCTCATAATCTTTTCAAGCAGCTTGGTTCAAGCTCTTCTACACTTCAATTGGGAACTCATTTGGGCCTGTGTCTCACCCACTTTCATCTTTTTTAGGGCTTCTTTAACCTCGGTCACTCCAATCTTATGTACATACTATGTTGCGTGATGTCTTGGTAGTGCAATCTTCCAAGCCTACTCAATCTATCACCATTTAGTAAGTCACAAAATACTCATCTCTTCGTAATATCTTCATCTTTTACTAACAATCTACCATTATCGCTTTTAATACATCAAACATGATCGAATCTCTACTCTTCCTTTCTCGTATTTTAGATATCTTAAAAAAAACTTTTTCCCCTTCTATTCTTCGCCCTTGCTTTCCCCACAAACTTCCTTGCTTCGTTTCTGACACCCTTATACCACTTTTTATCTTCTACCCCCTTAGTCCTTTGCCTAGTTTTAAAATTATCTTTCTTAAATTTAATGGTTTCCTGAACCTCCTCATCCCACCATCAAGTCTCTCTACAGGCCAAACGAATACCTGTTGTCATTCCTATAACATATTTAGTAGGTTTTTAATACAATCTGTTATCTCAATCCACATCATGTTGGTCTCCCTCAAAATCCAACCTTCCTTGCGTGCATGTTATCGGTAAATGACCCCAAGTAATCTCCTTTTAATCTCCACCACCTTACCTTTGAGCAACAAGTTTCCCTAACTTATGTTTTGGCATACTGAGGAACATATCAAGAACAACAATCTATGTTGAGAGGTTCAACTCTCCCCAGTTATAACCTTACAACACTTGCACAACAATCTATCGGACCTTCTAGTAAGGAAGAAGTCTATTTGGCTTGTTGCCCACTTTTGTAGGTCACTAAATTCTCTTCTCCCTCTTCAAAGAGAATGTTCGCAATGGATAGATAATAAGCTATCACAAAGTCTAAAATTGAGGTCCCCTCCTCATTCCTCTCCCCCACTCTATGTCCTCTATGAACCTCTTCATAGCCTCTCTTATCTCTTCCAACATGTCAATTTAGGTCACCTCCTATAATATTTTCACCCGAACCAAAATCTTGCATTAAACCATCCATGTGTTCCCAGAATTGTAACTTACTACTTTCATCCAATCCTATTTGGGGAGCATACGCACTAATAATGTTGACAACCTCTTTCTCTAACGCAACCTTGATGGATAAAATCCTATCTCCAATTCTTTTGGCATCCACCATATCTTTCTTTAGATCTTTGTCCACAACCATGCCTGCTCCACCTCTACTACTTTAGTCTCCCAAATACCAGAGTTTGAAGTCATGCAGCATCTTAGCTTGTTTACCCTTCCTTCTAGTCTCTTGATTGCATGCAATATTAATCCTTCTTCTCCTTATAACATCTATCAGCTCCAAACTCTTACCCGTTAGTGATCTAATGATCTAGGAAGCAAATCTACTCTTACGACCATGGGCAATATTCTTAACTCGCACATGCACATGATGTAACATTTTTTGGCGCAGCGCATTTCTTACGGGGGATGTCCAAGCAACATGACGATAAGACATAGAACAAAGGAAAGGAAAGGTAATAAAAAAATATGAGGTCTGTGCAATAGGTGATTGGCTGATTATAATAAAATGCCGGCTGCCAACTTGACGCACCTATATGAAAATAAGTGTATATATATATAATAGGAATGTATAAAAGGAAATAGTGCGAGGGAACCTAACCAAGGTTCGAAAACTCGGCGATATCTCGCCGAAATCTCAGATATTTCGGTATTTTTTTTTTTTACTGAAACGAAATGACATACGAAACATAGAAGTACA
The DNA here is from genome assembly GCF_013358625.1 of Macadamia integrifolia. Taxonomy (NCBI): domain Eukaryota; kingdom Viridiplantae; phylum Streptophyta; class Magnoliopsida; order Proteales; family Proteaceae; genus Macadamia; species Macadamia integrifolia. Next base: position 17,425,019 of record NC_056568.1, read on the forward strand.
TAATTTCGGTCATCTCAGTCATTTTTTGGTCATTTTAGTCATTTCTTTTTGAAATGTTGCTCATTTTGGTAAAAAATGTGTTGAAATTCCAGCCATCTCGGTCATTTTGTTTTGCTAATTTTGGCCACTTCAGCCATTAGCCCCCCCAAAATATCCAAGCGAAACACATGGAAACAACGTATACCGTTTTGATGAAATTTTGGTTTCTCCAAAATTTTTGGTATTTGAAACCACCGAAACATAGAAACGAAACGAATTCTTGAACCTTGCACGTAACACATTAAACAGATATGAAACCATAACACATCGTCCATCAGAGATGAATGTTCCATAACTTCATACGGATGGAAAAGGAACTTCTTTTATTATAACTTAATTCTGGCTTTATTCTATGAGAAGTGGCTAAAAGGCCGTGACCAGGCGCAAGTTTTTTCCATAGCTAAAGAGTAAATGTAATCCCTCTATCAGATCCTTCAAGTTTGGGTTGAACAGAAGGTGGCAAGAATATTTGAAATGAAATGGGCAACATGTACACTCACAAAGGTCCAATACGATAGAGAAAATATTCAGTAGTCTGCAATGACACACAGCGAAGCAATACAGAAAAAAATGAAGCAAACTTGAGTAAGAGAAAAGATGTTGTTGATGCCGGAAAGCTTGTTGTCCAGGATCAGGTTGTTGAAGGTACTTCCCTAGTTGGGCTGCTCAGAGATCAGTAATTGTTATGGAGGGTCACTAATAGAGAACCTGGCCATCTCAATGACTCACACTCACCTGTTGTTTATTAAGGTGTTTGTCTAGGCAAGTCATTCTTGAAACTAGGGTGGTGAGAACATCATACAAAATCAAACTTTTTAAAAAGACTTTGGTTTTCAGATCCTCTTTCGGTAAGGAGAACCTCCAAGACTTCAAAAAAAAAATTATTCATCTTGCTCTTCTACAGGTCAATTCTGCAACTAATCAAGCAATCAACAGTGCACACAATTTGAATTTTTTTATGTTCCTCCTTGCGTTTCTGTTTTCAAAGAAGAGGACAAGGAACCAATAGGTGAAATAAAAAAACACCCTATGGACTGAAAGACTATTAATAGTATTATATATATATGTGTGTGTGTGAGTGTGTGTGTGTGTGTGTGTGTGTGTGTGTGTGTCATTTAAGTTCTTAGGTCCATGTAGAACTAAGTCCATGCAAAGCAGAAGTATGAATGAGAATTCAGTAGAAATTCCAAACTACAGTTGACTGTCGTACCACTCAGTAGTAGTCAGCAACTGGTTGATGACGCCTGAAACCATTGGGCCTCGCATTATTGCACGACCTTGTCCAGCAAATCCAAAAGATACCAACTTGACACCCAAGTATTCGGTTGGAATTATAGTATTCTTCTCTGGGTTCTAAAGGCAGTGTGTTCAGGGTCACTAGTACATCAATACACTGAATTTTTATTTTTTTCCATTAAAATAGTGCATAGAATCTTACCACCAGCAGCAACCGATTTTCAGGGGATACCATTGTTGGTAGACTTGGCCCATAAACATCAGCATCAAAGATGCCTACTCGAGCACCCATACCAGCCAAAGTATAAGCAAGATTTATGGCTACAGTTGATTTTCCCACACCTCCCTGCACATCTTGAAATAAGAGACGCTACAACATTATGGCTATAGTTGATTTTAACCAGGAATGTAGAAAGGACTATATTGAAGATCTGATTGGAAGATGTCAGACATAACTAGAGACTTGTGCAAACCATTGAGACAGGAATGTAATCTATCAGGCAGACCAATTCTCAGAAACCCAGCAAGTGTTTTCATGACAGTCTTGCTGCATGTTTGGATCTTTGGGATCGTTTCCTGCTTAAGCTGTAAAAAATTAGGAGAAACCTGGGTCCAGGCCATACAATTTGCAATGTCTTTCACTTGTCCATGTCAAACCTAGTCTCTATCAATCTTACCAAGTCAAATTGTCTGAATTTCCAAACCCAAAGTTGACCCAGGTTTAAAGATCATTATCTACACCCGGATTTTGGTTAACATATTATTGACTGGAACTGGTTTTGAACTGAATATATCTAAAGGCCCCATATCAGACATATGCTAGCCAACAGGAAAACTCTACCTTGCAACTTGAGACTGCCACAATATTTGAAATAGTCTGTAGACCCATTGGAAGTTGACTCCCAAAAACAGGTCTAGCAGGCTGCGCTGACATTGTCACATTAACTTTTGTAACCCAAGGAAGCATCGCAACCACCTCATTTGCCTTCTGCTCAAACTACAAATACATTAAAGATTGTTAGCAATTTTTCAAATGGCTTCACAGACAAATCATCGATGAATTGATCCATGTAATCAAGATGTTTGGAGATTCTACTAAAATTCTTTGGTGTGAACAATATATCTAGTCAAAGAGTAAATTTTCACTCAAACAAATTATTAGGAGAAAAAAAGAAAAAAGACTCAAGTACTTAGTCTTCTACATCTTTGGATGATGAGTGAACCTTTAGTAAAAGAAAAAAATTCTACCATTTGAAACATACAGCAGATCTTGATTAGAACAAAAAATGGTGGTTGTATTTCATTTACCATGTCCTTGACCGGACATGCTGGCGTAGTGAGCTCCAACCGAAATGAAACCTGAAAGATGCAACTTAGAATCTTTTAGCAAGGGTAGCCTCTTATGCTTGCAAAATGGAAGAAGATCAACATGTAAATGTTTTAATTACCTCTCCCAAGTCTTCATCAACAAGTAAATCTTTCACAAACCCACATGAGACAATGTCAGTCCCAAAGTCCGGATCAATGATCTGAGACAAGGCTTTCAACACATCTTTCTCAGAAGCGCTTGTTGATATGGTGGAGCTGCCAGCTACAAGGAAAAAAAAACATCATTCAATCGAGATGTAGAATGATCCAGGACAAAGAAACAAAAGAATGTCACACAGAATAACTAGAAAACAGAATAATTGGCTGGCAGAATAGAAACGTTTTCTAGGAAATTGCAGCAATGCCATAAGATGACTCAACTCTTGGGCTAGGCTGAAGAACTTAGAACCTCTGCCGGGAGGAAATGGAAGTATACAACAGCTCACACTTTTGAAGGATCTGGGGAACCTATCTAATCACAAAGCAAATTTACAAAGGGCTATCATCATGATGAAAACAGCCTTGTGCACTGGTTGAGTTGCGCTATTGCAACATGTTGGTTACAGGTTCAAAACTTGGAAACTGTCTCTCCTGCGAAGCAGGGGGTAAGGCTGTGTGCACTTGCCCCTCCCAGACCCTGCAGTGACAGGAGCCTTGTGCACTGGCTTGCTCTCTTTTTTTTTTTTTAGTCATCATGATGAAAACATTATTTTCAGTGCAACAGTGATGCAGAGGTCAGAGAACATAATGCAGAAAGCAGAATTTGCTAGATCCCTAACAAATAATACTCGATCCTTTTGGAGTTATATGGATCAATTAGTTATGTTCAGAAACTGTTCCAGCTCAAAAATCATTCAATCAAGGATTAAAAATTTATCCCTCCATCATCTCGGTATTACCCTAGATTTTCTGTTTTCGTTCTTCAAAATCAAGAAAGGGTTTGTTGTGACTTTATTGTCACAGATTGTTGAATATTCTTAAACGTTTTCTTCACTAAAGTTAACTTTGGAGCAACCTACGCAACATCTTAGTTTTTAAATCATCTTTACATGATGCATTTTCTTAAGGGTGGAATGCTAATCCAACAGCAGCATGGTGTTTTGTGCATGTCTTGGAAAGGTATGTTAATCAATATAGGATTACGCACTCACCAACAAGCCTCACTAGAAATCACACATGGAGAACCCTTGCATTCCTTTTTCCTTCCAGGAGGACTAGCATTCTTTCTGACAGGAAAAAAGAAATTGAGTTCTTCACATAAAAAATGATGCAGCAATCAAGATAAACACCCCACCCCCCCCCCCAAAAAAAAAATCCTGTTCAAATTTAATCACCCCATACTGTCTCATTAATTATGAAGAAAGATTATAACAATCAAACTCTCAGAAACAGAGTGGCACTCAATTAACAAGTAACCAGAAGATAAACCCAAATATTTTCTCTCATGATGTGATAAAGTAGTTCCCTTTTATAAAAATGGACTAAGAATCAATAAAACCAGTAAATTTAAGTAAAGACATTTAACTGAATTCTGCAAAATCCCAAACTGGGTTCAGTTATAAAGTATAAAGGAGTCACAGACCTTCCACAGGAGCAGCTCTAGTGGCTACTGGGCTCGAATTCGAGTTCGACCGGTTTTGCGATGGCCATGCAACTCCCTCATGTCTTTGAAATGCAACGCAAAAATTAACTTGGGAAGGATGAACAGATTTCTTTGGTGATGTATATCCTACAGGAGATGATTGGCAAAATGGGTAAGGGAAACAACAAAGTCAGAAATTATAAGAGTGGCAACAAGGGGAATCCATTACCTCTATTTAGTACTGAGTCTAAGGTTGGAAAATAGAGATTGGTAGAACATAGGGCCTGAAGAAGTTGCATTTGTAATAGAGAGAGAGAGAGAGAGAGAGAGAGAGAGTAGAGTGCAAGGTGAGGGGAAGAGTTTTTCGAACCGCAAACTTGAGAAATCCAGTCAAACTTATCGCTTTGAATAAATAGTTAATCTAAAGAGAGGAAATCCAAGGAAGAAGTTTCGATAATCCAGATCTTTTTTGGCCCCTAAAAGTTCCAAACTACCTCTGATAATTGAGTAGCCTCTGTTATCCGTTGAAGACAGTGGCTTCTCCTCCTTGTGGAGATAAATGCCCCAAACTACTTTTCGAAATTCTTAAGTGGGTTAACACCTCACTCCCATCAAAAGGAATCTTTCCTTTCCGATTTATGGGCTTCGGACGTGGGCGTGGTCCCTTTAAGAACTGGGCTCGCTCGCTCTCTCTCTCTCTCTCTCTCTCTCTCTCTCTCTCTCTCTCTCTCTCTCTCTCTCTCTCTCTAGTTTATTGGTAATTGGTCTCTTTGGAATGGCATCGAGTGAGGTGAGATTAATTTTGGTCGAGTAATATCAGTTTCGATAGCATGCGAAATCATCAGTAGATACACAATGATACAAACGATTTATTAAATAGTTCTTTGGATTAAGCACTTTATTTTTTTTCTTTTTGGTAAACGGTTATGCAATTGATTCACACCTAATTGTGCCACTTACAAGGGTGATGTGGTAAATCTAACAATTGTGTACATATGGAATGGGACAAGGGGGAGAGGGGAAATGATCAGCCCTCCTCCCATGAAATGAAAAATAATGCATTAGTCGGTGTTTTCTTGTATGTTCCCATTGGTCCATATGTTTGCGTAGGGGCCACACTCCCTCACAACACGCACTTCCTCAAAATAGGGGGTAGTGTTCTCTGTCCACAAGTGTGGCTTCTACACCTATGTGAGACCCAGTCACCCCCTCACCTTTTGGTTCAAATATGGAGAGTTGGGAGGTCATTTTAAGAGAAGAGGAGACAGACATACACTAGGGTGTAGGCATGCTCCTGGACATGAAACTTTCTTCCATAATTTTTACCGTAATCTAAAAGAGAAAATCAAAATGAGACCTCAATTATTGTAATATAAAAAGAACAGTCTAAATGAGACCTCTATAGTAGTATTTAAACTTAATGTCTATTTTGATTATCCCTCGTCTTGTTCACAAAAAATTTAAAGCTAGGAATCAAAGAGAGTTTTAAAGAATTATCATTGTCTTCTACATTTTTCGGGTACATGAAATGATAGATTATACCCTCACTGAAAAAAATAGTGTCATGTCATATTAAAGGGTAAAAAGAATGTATGAATACAAAGTGTTTGATCCCTTATTGAGCGTCAATACAAAATCCCTTTAAAAAACAGTACAATACATAACCACATAACCATGAGGGGAAAAAAGTAAGGTATGAACATGAATAGGTGCTGAATAGGTGTCCTTATGATAATCTTGTCCCATTGTCATCATATCTTTTTTT
>NC_056568.1:17431028-17479434 GCF_013358625.1 Macadamia integrifolia
TTTTTTTTTTTTTTTTTTTTTGATAGAACAATTGAGTAATCTTTGTTGTCTATAAACAAAGAAATTTCAACTGAAAAATACCGCATACGCAATCACTATTTAAAAAAGTCTCCTATACCCTTCTCATCCTAACCCTCCCATTGATTGGGATGCTAACTCCAGGAAAGCTAGTGGCATACCTAACCTCCACCCATATTTAATATCATAGATACATATCAATCATCCGTGTCTTCTATTCAATCGAATTCCAGAATCATTCGTTAAAGCATCAACAAGAGTTGGCATATAACCATTTTCACTAGAAAACTTACTCTAAGGAAAAACTAGCTTTTTCACGCCAGTCAAAAAAGCTTTAAGTTGCTAAATATCCAAAATCTTACTAGAGTTACAAGGAGTGATCATTTGACATAATAAAATCAAATACATCAAATACATTTGATGCCCCAATAGTGCATTCGATAATTAATACTATTGCAGCCTGGCATCATCCATGATGACCATACACTGAAATAATTTCCAATCTAGCTATCTATGAATACAAGTTACAATAGCCCAAAAATCCACATTGAAACAATTTCACTTCTCCAAATTGTCAATAGAGAAGCCAGGGAAACTAAGTTCAAACAACAGAGCATCTTTTACAAGATATCTCTGGTTCCCCATTGAATAAGAATCAAAAACCTTCTCCACAGGATCTTAGATTGGAGGATTGACCCCCAACAGAAAAGAATCACTTCCTAAGATGATCATGAATTGCCTGTAAAATGTGAATAGCAAAAGTAATCAGAAATATAACTTAAGTACCAAAGTAATCTTCAATTCCACTGCTGATTCAGTGCCAAAGCTTACTACAAAAACCATTCCGGGGTCTCTTGCTGGATATGATTTCTAGAAAGGAGTCAACCAACTGGCCCGCCAAACTGCTCGGGTCATCAATCAGAGTCCGGATAAAGGTGTGTACCACTCTACGCTCCTGATGAGTTGATCTCAAGCTGAACCATGTCAGGAATTTCATTCGGAATTCCTGTTCAATGTGACCCCTACATTCCAGCCATCGAATGATCTTCACACAGTACTCAAAGGTTTCATCAAACTGACTGGCCACACTAGAGAGTCGGAATGGTGATCCATTAATCAGAGTGCTATCACAATCAAATGTATCTTCATTTCCGCTTGATGTCCGTTTTCTACACAACTCCATTCTGGACTCTACAGCAGGTACTTCTCTTACTGGCCTAACAGTCCACGTCTGAGAATCACCACTCCCGTTTGACCTTGATAGACCATTCTTCTCCATCCCATGATAAGCAACATCATCCTCAGCCTCAACAACCCGTTCTGAAGTGCATCCAATATCATCATCTCTTGAAGACTCTAATGGTGGAGTTACCTCAGCATTCAGATCAGGCACCGAGACAACATTTAAATCAAGTTCACGTGTAACATTTCGAGGTTGCTCTTCTTCCACATCTTCAGGTTTTTCCACACTGTTTCTGCCACAACATTCTTCCAGATTAGCACTACAAAAGCTATCAAAGCAACCATGTTCTTGTGCCCAAGCAAGACGCAAGACCTTTCCAAGATCTCGGACCTTGAAACCAGATGATCCAACTGCAGAGGTCATCACTGGCTCCCCCTTGGCACTAGAAGAACTTCCTTCAACATGAGAATTCTCATTCTTATGATCCATAGCTAGTGCTGGAGTAGAATTCTTGTGTATTACCTCCACGCTCTTGGTAAAACACTTTGCCTCAGAGTGACCCAAATCACCCGAGTCTGTATATGAGATTATTCGAAATGTGTACTCTGTACAGGGCTGCAAGTTTGATATTGTAATTTTTCTCTGATCTCTTGGAAAGACAGTAACTGGTTCTTTGGTGTATGACTCTCCTCTGCTCTTGCAATACCAAAGCTTGTAGCCTTTAATATTATCAGCAGATGCAGAGGATGTTTCTTTCAGTACAATTATGAGAGACTCGGATGTCACTTCTTGAAATTCGAACCTGCAAGCAGCAGGAAGTGAATCCTCTGCAAATGTAAACAAAGAATTTGGTTCATTTTTGTAGTGAGGAACTTCAAATTCAATCTGAACAGGACAGATCTGCGTCAGTAGGAACTAACCTCTGTGATGTCGGTTGGCACCAGAAACAGCATTTAAACATGCATCTGCTTTCTCAATTGCAACAGAGCATAATTTCTGCACATCCCCAGCAATTGACAGCCTGCTGACAATGCCCCGACCCATCATGGCTGAAACTCCACTTAACGAACCAACCTCTGTTTCTAACTTTGCTTTAGCTTCTTCTACGATATCATGGAGTTCTTTAAACCTGCGAGTCCCATCCAGGAGCCTATGACTCAGGGATATCCTATGGCACAAAACATCTACACGTCGAGCATCTTTTGCCATCACCAACTGCTTCTTCCAGTATCTGTGAGAAGTTTTCATACCACAGGAATAAAATCAATTCACAGAGAAATACCTATTGTATGTCAGATGAAATACATGCCATCAACATTTAAACCATTTACTTGTTCTGTCACTGTATTGATCAATAACAAGTTGGATGGCACTTTCTCAGATTAACATTAATTGTCGGTAATTCACAAAGGATAGAAAAGAAAGTCAGACAAATATAAACAAAGATCACATTTCAATATTGATTATCAACATTATTTGCAATTTTCTGATGATGAAGTGCAACAAATTTACTTACCCAAGTATCCCCGAGACTTTGCCACAAGAAGGACAACAATAACTTCCATCCAACTGCATCATTGGCCCAAGATTGACAACCCCCACCTTCTGCCGTAAAAGTGCACACTCAATGTGGCAAGATGACCCACAGGAGTCTCTCCCGCCAGACTCAGATGTGCAGACCAACCAAAGGCTAGGGTCCTTATTGTCATCAAACAGATGACAGATGCAGCACGAACACCTCTTGCAAAATGTGTCTTCCGATGTTAGGACAGCTCTACATGCAGAATTTTTACAAACCCAAGTGCCTGAAAACTCAAATTCCAGAGACGACTCTGTAGTTGGCAGAAGTCGAACAGGATTTTCGCCCTTCCTTGGTTGCTTCTTAGATGTAGGAGCCTCATGGTTGGTTAACGTAGAGTGATTGGAAGAAGTTTTTCTTGACTCCTGGTTCTTACATCCTTTGTTATTTGTCCTGACATTTTCACTCATTCTATATTTTGATGAGGCAGAATGTTTCTTTTCCTTATCAAAGCATGTTCGAAGCAATTCTTTCTTTGGACCAGACTTGAGATATTCTTGGAGCAGCTCCTGACCTCTAGGGACAGCATCAGAATGTTCATTTTTCTCTGGTGTACTCTGAGCACTCGAAGATAAGCTCTGTACACCAAAAACTGGAAGAAAACCCAGCAAAACAAGTTCTTCAATAGGAGAGAAATTACAACAATAAGTAAAGATTAGCACATATGTTCACAAATTTGCTTAAATTCCATAACTCGATACAGTCAAGGAAGTGAATCACGAAATTAGGTTCAAACAAGAATCAGGTTGGATAGAAGAACATGAAAACTGGAAGTACTGAATAATAACAACAAATAATTTACAGGAATAGAGAGCAGCTCATGTCAGAAGGACTGCCGGATGAATTAAAGATTGTCATTACAAAAGAAGTTCATTAGCTAGTCATTCAAAGATACAGACAAAATTACTACTGAGCAGGGCTCCAAGAATCAATGATTGGATCAAGAATCACCTAATTCAGATCAGAATTGGTGGTCACCGATACTGTTTTCTGACAATTCAATATGGTCGATTCCTAGATGAAAACACCAGAATCATTGGAATAATCCTTGGATCTGCCAATTCTATGGTTTTTCAGAGTGATTCAAGCCGATCCATTCAAATCGGGTCAGAATCAGTTCTAACCGCTTCTGTCCCCAATTACTCATTTTAAACCCCTGCCCCTGAGACAAGTTAGTGGTGTTGCAAGGACTCTTCTAAATGGATGACATTCTTTTGGGTGTATGTCAGATTCTGATATACCAAGAAATACCGATTTATACCTAGAGATTCCCTCGTGTTCTTTCTCCTTTTGTCCCATAGATGGTATCATTTTTTTGTTTTTTCCTTTTTTAAATATTGAAATTCACATCATATCTGAGTCTTTTGCAATGAACACTTCTTCTGCAAAAACCTCAAATCCTTTTTTTTTTTTGACAGCTTGCAAGCGTCAGACTCCCACCGTGCATCTGAATACCATGTGTGTATCCATGCATCACTAAAAGTTAGTCTCCAAATCAAGTCTTCACCCTGCAAATGGAGTACAATGTAACCCAACTAATAAAAAATTAAAGTAGAATTTCCAAGTTTTCCAGATTATTAAGTCCTTTCTCCCTTGCTTGTTTACCTTTATATTTTTGCAAGCTATAGCAGCATATACAGTCGATCTGCCCCAGAACAATGGACTCTCCCTACTCTCAAAGTGAGTAAATCATTGTTACCTGCATTCCATATAATCCTCCAAACAGGATGATGTTCAATAACCTTGAATATAGATCAATATGGGCCCACAAATATGATAAAGGGGAAATTACCTAGATCCACTGGATAAGATAATTTATTACAAGATAAGAAGGTCTAAAGTTTATTTTACATTCATTAGTTTCAAATTTAAAAATATTTAGTTAATTACCCAAGTTAATTATTGTTCATGGAGCCCAAGAAAAAGTAAAAGTAAATTTCCTAAAATAACCCTAACCTTACTTAACGTGCATAACTGCTGAGATCAAAGATGCTAAGAAGGATGGCGTTGATCGCAGGTACGAATGGACGGCGGAAATCAAAGGAGGAAAAAAGGGCGGTAAGCTGGGTAGGCTATTGAGTCCATACATGGTAAACACTTGAGCGACGACTCTTTCCTTCTATCCAGAGGATTTGACTCAATTACCTCTTCTCTATTTCATCTTACAAGCACTTTAGACACCGCTCTGCTGGTAGGCTTCTTCACAATTTTGTATTTCAGTTCTCTCTCTTTCTTCTTTGCCTCTGCTACAATCAGTTCAGGGAAAGAAGGAAATGGTAAATTATCAAAATTCAGAATAGTGGGTCACTAGGGATGAAGACAGCAGAAAAAGATGGGGGTACCAATTTGATGCCTCAGATCATACGAATATATTCTTTATATTTGATTTTCTCGGTTCAGGTTTTGGTGAATTATTGTTAGGGTTTTTACTGGTACCATAGAATTGAAGCTCTGTCGAAACTTGGAAGTAGTCCCTCCTTGAAGCAATGACTGTTTCAAAGCCGATTTACAGCTACTGATGGGAGACGAATTGAGAGGGATAAATGAGGAAGAGAGAGGATCGAAGAAAGAGCAGAGTAGGAAGAAATGATCGAGCAATGAGGGTTTCTTCACTCACCGCGTTTCAGAGCCGAAGCATTAGAATAGGGGGTTTGAAAGGGGAGGGATCCCTTGAGTTTTGACCCGAAATCCACAAAATGGAAACCTAATGAATGACACAAAGCGATCGTGCTCAAGCCACGTGTCACCAGCTTAAGATGTCTCCGCCGGTCTCCGCCACAGATTGTCTCCACAGACATTTTTTTCCCTTCTGGGAAGGCTTTTGAAAATAAGGTTGGGGCCGATGCAAAGGGGCAGAAGAAGGGCCGGTGTGATTCCACCTCAGCAGTTATGCACGTCAAGTAAGGTTAGGGTTATTTTAGGAAATTTGTTTTTACTTTTTTTTGGTCCCATGAACAATGATTAACTTCCGGAATTAAGTAAATATTTTTAAACTTGAAACTAGTTAATGTAAAAGAAACTTTCGACCTTCTTATCTTGTAATAAATTATCTTATCTAGTGGATCTAGGTAATTTCCCCTATGATAAATAACTCAAGAGTTCATCCGTGGGCAACCCACGATTAACGTCAGCCACAGGAACAGAAAGAATGAATAGCAGTATAACAATTTGAAGCAAAAAAAGAAGTGAAGAACAAAGACAGGAAAGATAGAAGAAGAGGAACAGAGGAATCAAACCTGAGAAGGTTATCTCAGAGATGAATCGAATAAGGAGAGGAGTGAGGAAAAACATAACAGAGCTCTTAGCAGCTTGGAAAACCAAAACTTCATTCAATATTCATTCCATTCCAATCTACCCTTTCGTTCAATGGTTACATGAGTATAATAAGAAAAGTGATGCAGAATTGAAGAACTACCAGTGGAGGAAGTCCAAGAAGAAACCTGCTTAACGTGGCCTAGTTCTGATTGCACAGGCTTAATATGGCCCCGTTCCAATTTTGTAATGTGTAAGTTTGTTTGAAGTCAGTTCTGGAACAATTTTTTACAGTTTGGTTATGTAAATAGTTGTCAAGGCATCGCCTAAGCATCAAGGTGCCTTGGACGCCTTGGTCAACTTGTTGGTGTTGCCTTGTACCTTGTACCTAGGCCCCCTCCAACACATTGGGTCACCTAGATGCCGTCACAACTATGGTTTAGTTATTATTTTATCTTATCTCTTTAATAGAGGTAAGTTGGAAAATACTATCTAATGGGAAGTCAACCAAGGTATTCTATTCTGTTTTAGTTTGTTTTATTATTATTTTATTACTTATTGTAAGGAGGAAGTTTCTCATTAATAAAGGAATGGGCTCTACTGTCCCCCACAATTTTCAGCTTTCAGAACCTGTCATTCTCTTGACTCTGTGGTGAAGCAGTGTTCACCTTGGGGTGAATCAAGGCCTCGATTGGGGTGAAGCCAATCAAACCTTGCAGTGGGAAAGCCCAGGTCACTCTCTCCCCTTCTACTTCTTTTTATTGATTGTTTAAGAGTACAGAAAGTCCTATTCAGCAACCTGCAACAGAATAAGTCACACTCCTGCAATATAGCTTTCCCCTTCCGTCTAGGATTTTTGGAAACAAGGGATTTACTTACAGGTCTGATCAGTATTCTAATCTCACAACACCAATAGGTCAGTAGTCTCGTCAGTTATCTGCTGTCAGATTTATAATTTGTTGGTTGCATTCTGCAGTCTTAATCTGGGCTAAATTTCATAAGTTCCTCTTTCGGTGGGCATTCAAGAACAGTTCTTTAAGATTCTGCTGAACCTGGCATTCAAGAACAGTTCTTTAAGATTCTGTTGAACCTGATTTCAGTAGTGGAGATATATTTCAGACTGATTATATTGAATCTGAAATCTGATCATTCAAAAGATCATCTGTTTGGCTGATTTTGAGGTTTCCCAGTCACACAAGAAATTAGCATTGAAGAAGATCCAACCCTTGGATCTCGCTGGTATTTTCAGCAACTGTCCTAGGCATATAGAGGACCACTCGACTAGTATGATCTGCTGGTCTGATTTGTTGATTTGACTTTATTAAGTTTCTCTTGATTCTGGACTTCTCTATTTTGAGTGTACTCAGTGTAGCAAAGTTGAGGATGTTGAGATGGATGTACGGCAAAACTAAGAGAAATAGAGTGAGAAATGATAGAGCAAAAGCTGATTTGGGAGTGTCCCCAATTCAGGATAATGCCGCTTAGGTGGTATGGCCATGTTCAACGGAGGCCTTGGGATGCTCCAGTAAGGCAGTAAGGAGGAGCATAGTTGTCACGGCGCCAAGGCGAACCAAGGCGGTGGAGGGTTGTCTAAGCGTTTAGGCGAGAAGGTGCCCGCCTTAAGGCGAACTAGGCAAACAAGTGTTATTTTTTATTTTTTCAATTTTCTAACATTATTTAGTAAGTTTTATATACCTTGTATCATAAAAAATCAAGATTAAGCCACATCAAGTCATTAAAAATCAACATTTAGCCACATCAAATCATAAAAAATTAACATTAAGTCATATTAAGTTATAAAAAATCAACATTTAGAAAAATGCTCTAATTCTATAATAAGTTTGACTGGTCAAATGATTTTATTTTTACATGAGACTTTTTGTATTAGTTATAATACAAAATCAGCTTTCTAACAAGTCTAAGATTACTTAAATCTGAGTTGCAATGACAAAGTAATGCTTCAGTCAAACTTATTTTTAAGTGCGCGAATACTGTTAAAATCGCCTGAATGAAAATACTTTTATGAATATCAAAACAAAATATTTTTTTACCGGACTTTTGGTTTTTAGCAATATTTTAACATGATAGAATTTATAAAATTTTCATAATTGAGAAAAACCCTAGCATTTAAAAGTTGAAAATCGTCCATATAACCAAAATCCAGTTTTTGTTCTTGGACTGGGGGGTTGACTTTTTATCCTTTTGGAATTTGATTTTTAAACTATTTTTATTGGATTCAAATAGGGGGTATTTGCTTATTTATGAATAATATCTTAAGTAAATGAAACATTTACTTGAATGATATTTGGCATAAATAAGTGCCGAAACAGAAGGCAACATGCAGTGCAACAAGGCGGCTGTCGCCTAGGCCCCAGGCAAACCGCCTGGACTCCTAGGCGACGCCTTGACAACTATGAGGAGGAGTGATCAGATCCAAATGGAAGGAGGTTGAGTAGCTAGGGGCAGGCCTAAAATGATCATTAATGAGTTGGTAAGGAAAGACATGCAGAGTCTAGGTCTGATCATAGTATGACATCAAACAGAGTTGTTTGGAGGGTAAAGATCCATATTACCGACCGCATTTAGATGGGATGTCCCGGGAGATGTTGCATTACAATGTTTCTTTTCTTTGTCTTTCCCCCTTTTCTTTCATTTTTTCCTTTTATTTTATTCTTTGGCAGATCCATTTAGCCAACCCCAGTTAGTTGGGAAAAGGCTAAGAACCATATTACAAAGGCTCCTATTCTCCTACGTAACTGAATATAGAAACTAAAGTAAACTGGGAAACAAAATAACAATAAAATCTCCTATGCATATCCAGCTCCGTAATATAAAAAGATATCAAAGAAAATTACAAAATAATCCAAGCCCCTACTATCGTGTAATTCATCAAAGGGGGGGTTGAAGTATTGTGTTATCCAAATCTAATTGTAACATACAATTCTTAGTTTCTGTAATTAAACGAGTATTATTCCTAATCACACCTTTGTATCTCTAGTGTTGTAATAATGGGTTTTATGTGTTTTAGAGAAAGTATCAGCTACCAAATGGACCCTAAGGGGTTTAATGATCTTTGTAGTTCTCTAGAACTTTCTCTCCATTGTCATAAATAAAGAGGGCTGGTGTCATATTAGACACAAGTCATTACCCCATTCAACATGGTATCAGAGCCTTAGGATCCGAAACCCTAAGGGCTCTCCCTCTTCTCCATCTCTTTGCCTCTTTCTCATTTCTCTCTCTCTCCCAGCACCTCCTTCATCTACGCCTCTTTCCATCTCTCTTCATCTGCTTCTCTCTAGTGGTGGGAGCTTCTTAAACCATCAAAAGAGTTTCTAGCCTCCACCCATCCTTCCCTTGGGCTCTCAAACTCTCTTCTACAATGATATGAGAGACACATAACCTTGTTTTCATCACTTTTTCAGGGTTTTCTCCCTGAGAACGTTTTTCATTGTTGGGATGCCTTTTCCCCGCTCGATGCTCCGATTATCTTGATGTTTGTTGCGATTGGTGCCTCTTATCCTTGTGGTAGTATGTACCGACCACTTTTTCGTTTGAAGTCTCTGTTCTAGAGCTATTTCCAAAATCATTTTCTCAGGGTTTTACCCTTTATCGATTTTTGGGTTTTCTAGCTTTTTCTGGTTATTTTGGTGCTTTCTCCATCTCCGGCTAGTGTCTCTTCTATTTGCACAGCCCCCTTGAGTAGCAACCATGCCTACCATCTCATCTGCTTCTACTGGCAGAGACACCACGTCTCTTCCTACCTTTCCTCCTTGTGTGGAATCAAGCTAGATGGCACAAACTACCTTATGTGGTCACGCTCGGTCTGCATCTCCATCAAGTCTCGTGGCTATTACAGGTACCTCACTGGAACCATGAAGCATCCGACCACCAGTACTGAGATTGACAAGTGAGAGTGTGCCAACTCTCTGGTTATGGCCTTCCTCGTCAACTCCATGTTGCCACAACTTTCACGTGGGTATCTCCTCCTTGACTCCGCTACGAAGATCTGGAAGTCTGTCCAGGATATCTATTCCCAGGTAGGGAATGATGCTCAGGTCTTTGAGCTTCGCCAAAAGGTTCGTGATCTAAGGCAGAGAGGGTTCATACTGTCATAGTACTACTATGAGTTGCGGTCACTATGGACTAAGTTGGATTTTTATGAATATATTCCTTCCACCGCTGAAGATGTCACCAAGTTTCAGAAGCGAGAGGACAAAATCAAGGTCTATGACTTTCTGACAGGTCTGAATGTGGAGTTTGATCAGTTACGGTCCCAGGTTTTAAGTCGTGACCCCTTTCCTACCTTGGATCAAGCCTATGCTATGATCCAACTTGAAGACAGTCGACGTACGTCACGTCCCACTAAGCTTCCATAGTAAGCTGCCACTCCTACTGAGAGATCTACACTTATTTTTGGCACTCAGTCCCTTAGTACAACCCCACAGTCTGGTGGCTCTGCTACTAGGACTCCAGTGAAGTGTGATTATTGTGGGAAGGAGCGTCACACCAAAGAGCACTGCTGAAAGCTTTATGGTCGTCCTGTTGATACATCTGGAAAAAGGCCAGGGAAGGGTCGTGCCGATACTTTTGGGCAGGCTAACCATACTGAGAGCCCTGACTCTGACTCTGCTCTTAGCTCCTCGGTAGCCTCGCTATCATTTGATGAGCTTACTGCCCTTCGGAGCCTCTTGACAAGTCCAGACTCTCCTACAGCTGCCACTGCGAGCTTTGCACATTCCACCCCTTCTGGGTCAGGTATCTCCTTTTGTGACCATACTATGTCTGTCCCTTTTACCCCTTGGATTATAGACTCTAGGGCTTCTGATCATATGACCGGCCGCTTGTCTCTTTTTTCACAGTACACTACTTGTCCTAGTAATGGTAAGGTCAAATTGGCTAATGAGACTTATTCCACTATTCTGAGGAAGGGCACTGTTGGTTGTACCCCCTCTTTATCCCTTTCTACTATATTGCATGTTCCTTCTTTTCCCATTAACCTTTAGTCCATTAGTAGTCTTACTTCCAGTCTTATTGCAAAGTCACATTTTTCCCGTCTCATAGTGTTTTTCAAGATCTGGTGACACGGGCAACGATTGGCTCTGATAGGGTATGTAGTGGACTGTATCTGCTTGATGATGACTCGGCATTGGTCTTCAGTCAGGCTCTTCAGATATCATCTACGTCACCTCCCATCTCTGAGTTACTGCAGTGGCATCGTCGGTTGAGACATCCCCCTTTGGGAACTTTAGCTAGAGTTTTTCCTTCCTTTAAAAATTGTAATTCGAGTCAGTTTTTTTGTGAGGCTTTTTTTTTTTTGGCCAAACAAACTCGAATCACTTATTTTGTTTCTGGAAATAAGTCACTCCTTTTTCATTGATACATTATGATATTTGAGGTCCATCCCACTATGTGTCTGCCAATGGTTATCGGTGGTTTGTCTCTTTTATTGATTGTCATTCTCGAACTACTTGGGTTTATATGATGCGAACTAAGGGCGAGACCTTCTATTGCTTTCAGCAATTTCACCGCATGGTTCAGACTCAGTTCGGTGCTACCATTAAAATCCTTCGAAGCGACAATGGTGGGAAATACTTTGAAGGGTCCTTTCAAGCTTTCCTTTCCGATCATGGGATGATTCATCAGACTAGTGTGGATACTCCGGCTAAGAATGGGGTTGCTGAGCGAAAGAATCGCCACCTTTGTGAGGTAGGCACGCTCTTATGTTGAGATGCAAGTTCCTCCCCAATACTAAAGCGACGCAATTCTCACTGCTGCCTTTATTATCAATAGAATGCTTTCTCAGGTCCATGCCTTCCGCTCCCCTCTGGATCTTCTCCAAGGTTCCGCTGCTTTTCCTGTTCCTCCTAAGGTATTCGGTAGTGTTTGCTATGCTCGCGATCATCGTCCTCATGGAAAGTTTGATCCTTGTGGTCTCCGATGCATTTTTCTGGGGTATGCTCCAACCCAGAAAGGCTATCGGTGTTTTCATCCTCCTACTCGGCGTTGGTTTGTGACTATAGATGTTCGTTCTTTCACGAATCTGCATCATGCTACACTGTGACACCTCTTCAGGGGGAGTCTCCTTCTATTGTGGAAGATGTGCCGCCATCTCTTGAAATTGTTATCCCCGCTAGTATCCCATTTCAGGGGGAGAGTGACACTCCCACTTCTCGTACTACGCCTTAGCTAGAGATACTTGTGTATAGTCACAAAGAGCAGACTCAGACCACTACACATCCAACATCCACCCTACCATGCCAGTCGTCTCCTCTCGTGCTTGATCTTGTCCCCTTGGACCCTAGTAATTCTCCTTCTCTTTTTGTTGATCAGTCTCTTGAGTTGCCTATTGCTGTTCGTAAAGGCATTAGGTCTTGTACTTTACACCCTATTACTAAAATTGTTTCTTATGACTCACTCTCTCCTTCTTACTATAGTTTTGTGTCTTCTTTTTTCTCTGTGTCCATTCTTCATACCTGGCAGGAAGCGAGTGCAGACTCACAATGGTAGACAGCTATTGTTGAAGAGATGCAGGCTCTGAAGAAGAATGACATATGGGATCTAGTGTGTCTTCCCTCACAAAAGAAGACAGTTGGGTGCAAATGGGTCTTCATAGTAAAACAAAAGGCTAATGGTCCAGTGGATCGGTACAAGGCCAGACTTGTTGCGAAAGGCTTCACACAGACTTATGGGATTGACTACCAGGAGATTTTTGGTGCAGTTGCTAAGATGAACACAATTCGTATTATTTTGGCTTATGGTGCCAACTTAGATTGGGATCTCCAATAGTTAGATGTGAAGAATGCCTTCCTTCATGGGGAACTTGAGGAGGAAGTGTATATGGACATTCCTCCTGGGTTCACTTGCTCTAAAACCCAAGGGAATGTATGTAAGCTGAAACGTGCTCTGTATGGGCTAAAGCAATCCCCTCGTGCTCGGTTCGGACGTTTCCATAAGGCTATGGTCGCTACAGGTTACTCTCAAAGCAATGCCAACCATACTCTGTTCATCAAGAGATCTAACGGGAAGATTGTTATCCTAATAGTCTATGTAGATGATACTGTTGTTATTGGTGATGATCTGACAGAAATCTCTCGCCTCAAGAGATACTTGAGTGAGGAATTCGAGATCAAAGATCTAGGACAACTTCGTTACTTCCTCGACATTGAAGTTGCCAGGTCTTCTTGTAGGATCTCCTTCTCTCAGCAGAAGTATGTGCTTGATCTTCTCTCTGAGATAGGCATGTTAGGGTGTAAGCCGGAAGACACTCCTATTGAAGCTAATGGTCACCTGAGTAGTGAAGAAGGTGATCCTATGGATAAGGGGAGATATCAGAGATTAGTGGGGCGGTTGATCTATCTCTCTCATACAAGCCTTGACATAGCATTTGCTGTCAACCTGGTTAGTCAGTACATGCATGATCCCTACTCGACTCACATGAAAGTTGTGTTGCGTATTCTCCGGTACTCAAAATTTGCCCTAGGACATGGCATCCTTTTTTCTCCTCATGATCACCTTAGGGTGGAGGCTTTCACAGATGCTGATTGGGCAGGTTCCCCTGATGACCGCAGGTCTACTACTGATTACTGCACCTTTGTTAGTGGTAACCTTGTTACGTGGCGAAGCAAGAAGCAAGCTGTGGTTGTCCATTCAAGTGCCGAAGCAGAGTTTCGTGTTGTGGCACATGGCATGTGTGAGCTCTTATGGCTTCATGGTCTTCTAACTAATTTGGTTGTTTTTGTTATCCTTCTTATGAAGCTCTTTTGTGACAGCAAATCTATCATTAGCATTGCTCACACCTGTCCAGCATGATCGAACCAAGCATGTGGAGATCGATCGACATTTCATCAAAGAGAAGCTGGATATGGGCCTTATCACTGTGCCTTTTGTTCCCAGTAGTGAACAATTGGTTAATGTATTTACTAAAGGTCTTAGTAGTAAGATGTTTCATCCTATTATTTGCAAGTTGGGCATATGTGATATCTATGCACCAACTTGAGGGGGAGTGTTGTAACAATAGGTTTTATGGGTTTTAGGGAAAGTGTCAGTTACCAAACGGACTCTAAGGGGTTTAATGGTCTTTGTAATTCTCAAGAACCTCCTCTCTATTGTTCTAAATAAAAAGAGCTAGTGTCATATTAGACACACCATCCAACACATACTGAAGATGTGGGTTGACAACCTTGCTGTGTCTGACCCAAATTTAGGCTCTAAATAGATCGGGGGAGAGTCCATGGGAACTAACCTTGGGGTGTCCAGCTACGTATGTTTAGCTTGTTTTCTTACATGGTTCAAGGACTCAGTTTCGGGCATGGTTTCGATCAGGCTCGAAACAGAGTTTTCGCTGAAACATGTTTGACGGTATTTGTCTCTAGTGGTTAGCTCGAGAAATTCTGGTTTTCGCATATTTGTCCATAAGATATGAATGGCATTGTTATTTGTTGGTCTGGGCCGTGGTATTTGAGTTTATCCTGCTGAAGTGTGCTTTGTTGAAGGTAGAGGAGAGATTAAACTTTCAAGTTTACAAGATGCCAGCATACTTTGCCGGTAAGTCTGTGGGAGTTGCATCCCAGAACTGGTATCCAATCCCTTCACCTCTTACAGTCTATCTACTAACTATTGACAATCTTGCATACCCCCACCCCCAGCACGTACATGTGAGAAAGGACAACCCATTAGCCTTGCTACTTTAAGATTTAAAATTGTCACCCCCCCCCCTTTTCTTTAATTGTTCTTGTTATAATTGAAAATTCACCTATAAAGCCCATAGCCCAAGCTCAATGGGTTGACAATTTACACTGCACTGCTAACAAACCTAGTGAGAATGGGATTTCATATCCAGCTTTTCCCACCCAATGTTTTCAGCTTCTGTGAGGCATTGCTTTATGCTCACCTCTTTGTATTCTTAGAGAAATACAACCTACAAAAGAAGTAAACCTGATAGTGCGTGAGTTGCTAAGCTTATTGGGGTTCTAAGGCAGTTTCTAATGATTCTGGGGGTAAAAAATTGAGTCCGATAAGAACATTTCATTTTGAATCTTTACCCCAAAAGCTAGAGAAGCCAAAGAAGTGGGGGAAGGGGGGTGCTTCTTGAGCTTCTTAGGTTTTTTGCGGGTAAAGATTAAAAAAAAAAAAAAAAAAAAGTTTTTATTGGATCAGATTTTTTAACCCTCATGATCATTAGATGTTGGCTTCTAGAAGCCCAGAAGAAAAAGCCTAAGAAGCTTAGCAACACATGCATAAAGAAGTTTACTTCTTTTGTCCTTTGTATTTTGTTATATGGGGTAATGACTTGTGTCTAATATGACACCAGCCCTCTTTATTTATAACAATGGAGAGAAGGTTCTAGAGAATTACAAAGACCATTAAACCCCTTAGGGTCCGTTTGGTAACTGACACTTTCCCTAAAACCCATTATTACAACACTCCCCCTCAAGTTGGTGCATAGATATCACATATGGCCAACTTGCAGATAATACGATGAAACATCTTACTACTAAGACCTTTAGTAAATACATTAGCCAGTTGTTCATCACTAGGAACTAAAAGGCACAGTGATAAGATCCATATCCAGCTTCTCTTTGATGAAGTGTCGATCGATCTCCACATGCTTGGTTTGATCATGCTGATGCTGGACAGGGTTGTGAGCAATACTAATGGCGGATTTGTTGTCGCAAAAGAGCTTCATAAGAAGGGTAGCAAGAACAGCCAACTCAGTGAGAAGACCATGAAGCCATAGGAGTTCATAAATGCCATGTGCCATAGCACGGAACTCTGCTTCAGCACTTGAACTGGCAACCACGGCTTGCTTCTTGTTGCACCATGTAACAAGGCTACCACCAACAAAGGTGCAATAACTAGTAATAGACCTGTGGTCAGGGAACCTGCCCAATCCGCATCAGTGAAGGCCTCCACCCTAAGATGATCATGAGGAGAAAAAAGGATGCCACATCCTGGGGCAAATTTCAAGTACAGAAAAATA
This sequence comes from Macadamia integrifolia, assembly GCF_013358625.1. Taxonomy (NCBI): domain Eukaryota; kingdom Viridiplantae; phylum Streptophyta; class Magnoliopsida; order Proteales; family Proteaceae; genus Macadamia; species Macadamia integrifolia. The sequence goes on from NC_056568.1 coordinate 17,447,040, forward strand.
AGCAACACAACTTCCATGTAAGTCGAGTAGGGATCATGCATGTACTGACTAACCAGGCTGACGGTAAATGTTATGTTAGGGACCGTATGATAGAGATAGATCAACCGCCCCACTAATCTCTGATAACTCCCCTTATCTACCGGATCACCTTCCTTGCTACTCAGGTGATCACTAGCTTCAATAGGAGTGTTTGTTGGCTTACACCCCAACATGCCTATCTCAGAGAGAAGACCAAGCACATACTTCCGCTGGCACATACTTCTACTGAGACAAGTAGATCCCACGGGAAATCCTGGCAACTTCAATGCCGAGGACATAACGAAGTTGTCCTAGGTCTTTGATCTCGAATTCCTCACTCAAGTATCTCTTGAGGTGAAAGATTTTTGCCAGATCATCACCAGTAACAACAATATCATTTACATAGACTATTAGGAAAGCAATCTTCCCACCAGATCTCTTGATAAACAGAGTGTGATCAGCATTGCCTTGAGAGTAATCTGTAGCAACCATAGCCTTATGGAAACGTCCGAACTAAGCACGAGGGGATTGCTTCAGCCCATACAGGGCAGCTTTAGCTTACATACCTTCCCTTGGGTTTTAGAGCAAATGAACCCAGGAGGAATGTCTATATACACTTCCTCCTCAAGTTCCCCATGAAGGAAGGCACTATTCACATCTAACTGCTGGAGATCCCAATCTAAGTTGGCAGCACAAGCCAAGATAACACGAATTGTGTTCATCTTAGCAACTGCACCAAAAATCTCCTGGCAGTCAATCCCATAAGTCTGTGTGAAACCTTTCGCAACAAGTCTGGCCTTGTACTGATCCACTGTACCATTAGCCTTTTGTTTTACTGTGAAGACCCATTTGCACCCAACTGTCTTCTTTTGTGAGGGAAGACACCAGATCCCATGTGTCATTCTTCTTCAGAGCCTGCATCTCTTCAACCATAGCTACCTGCCATTGTGAGTCTGCACTCGCTTCCTGCCAGGTACGAGGAATGGACATAGAGGAAAGAGAAGACACAAAACTATAGTAGGAAGGAGAGAGTGAGTCCTAAGAAATAGTTTTAGCAATAGGGTGTAAAGTACAAGACCTAATGCCTTTACGAACAGCAATAGGCAACTCAAGAAACTGATCAACAGAAGGAGAAGGAGAATTACCAAGGTCCAAGGGGACAAGATCAAGCTCAAGAGGAGACGACTGCATGGTAGGGTAGATGTTGGATGTGCAATGGTCTGAGTTTGCTCTCTGCGACTATGCACACGTATCTCTGGCCGAGGCGCAGTACAAGAAGGAGGAGTCACTCTCCCCCTGAAACGGGATACTAGAAAGGATAACAATTTCTGGCGACACATCTTCCACAATAGAATAAGATCCCCCCTGAAGAGGTGTTGTAATGTAGTATGACATAGATTCGTGAAAGACAACATCCATAGTCACAAGCCAACCGCCGAGTAGGAGGATGAAAACACCGATAGCCTTTCTGAGTAGGAGCATACCCCAAGAAAATGCATCGGAGAGCACGAGGATCAAACTTTCCACGAGGATGGTGATCGCGAGCATAGCAAATACTACTGAATACCTTAGGAGGAACAGGAAAAGCAGCGGAACCTTGGAGAAAATCCAAAGGGGAGTGGAAGGCATGGACCCGAGAAGGCATTCGGTTCATAAGAAAGGCAGCAGTGAGAATTGCGTCGCTCCAGTACAGGGGAGGAACTTGCATCTCAAACATAAGAGAGCATGCTACCTCACAAAGGTGGCGATTCTTCCGCTCAGCAACCTCATTCTGAGCCGGAGTATCCACACAACTAGTCTGATGAATCATCCCATGATCGGAAAGGTAGCTTGAAAGGACCCTTCAAAGTATTCCCCCCCCCCATTGTCGCTTCGAAGAATCTTAATGGTAGCATCAAACTGAGTCTGAACCATATGGTGAAACTGCTGAAAGCAATAGAAGGTCTCGCCCTTGGTTCGCATCATATAAACCCAAGTAGTCTAAGAATGACAATTAATAAAAGAGGCAAACCACCGATAACCATTGATAGACACATAGCGGGATGGACCTCAATTGTCAAAATGTATCAATGAAAAAGAAGGGGCACTTTTAATTCCAGAAACAGAATAAGTGATCGGAGTTTGTTTGGCCAAAACACATGCCTCACAAAAAAACTTACTTGAATTACAATTTTTAAAGGAAGGAAAAACTCTAGCTAAAGTTCCCAAGCAGGATGTCCCAACCGTCGATGTCACTGTATTAACTCAGAGATGGGAGGTGACGTAGAAGATGTATGAAGAACCTAACCAGAGACCAATGCTGAGTCATCATCAAGCAAATACAGACCACTAAATACCCTACCAGAGCCCATCGTTGCCATTGTCACCAGATCCTGACAAACACAATGAAAAGAGAAAAATATGACTTTGCAATTAAGACTGGAAGTAAAACTACTAATGGACAAACGGTTAGTGGGAAAAGAAGGAACATGCAATACAGTAGAAAGGGATAAAGAAAGGGTACAGCTAACAAAGCCCTTTCCCAGAATAGTGGAATAAGTCCCATTGGCCAATTTGACCTTACCATTACTAAGACAAGTAGTGTACTGTGAAAAAAGAGACAAGTGGCTTATCATATGATCAAAATCCCCAGAATCTCTAATCCAAGGGGTAGAAGGGACAGACATAGTATGACCACAAAAGGAGATACCTGACGCAGAAGGGATGGAATAAGCAAAGCTCGCAATGGCTGGTGCAGTAGATTTTGGACGTGTCAAGACTCAAGAGGCGTCGGAGGGTAGTAAGCTCGTCGAATGATAGCGAGGCTACTGAGGAGCTAAGAGCAGAGTCAGAGTCAAGGCTCTCAGTATGGTTGGTCTGCCCAAAAGTACTAACACGACCCTTCCCTCACCCTTTTCTAGATGTATCAGCAGGACGACCATGAAGCTTCTAGCAGTGCTCCTTGGTGTGATGCTCCTTCCCACAGTAATTGCACTTCACTGGAGTCCTGATAGAGGAGCCACCAGACTGTGGGGGACTGAGTGCCAGAGACAAGTGCAGATCTCTCAGTAAGAGTGACGACTTGCTGTGGAAGCATAGTGGTACGTCGACTGTCCTCAAGTTGGATCACAGCATATGCTTGATCCAAAGTAAGAAAAGGGGTACGATTCAAAACCTGGGACCGCAGCTAATCAAACTCCACATTCAGACCTGCCAGAAAGTCATAGACCCTGATCTTGTCCTCTCGCTTATGAAAACTGGTGACATCTTCAGAGTGGGAAGGAGTATACTCATAGAAATCCAACTCAGTCCATAATGTCTGCAACTCATAATAGTATTGTGACAGAGTGAGCCCTCTCTGCCTCAAATCACGAACCTTCTGGCGAAGCTCAAAGACCTGAGCATCATTCCCTACCTAGGAATAGATATCTTGGACAGACTTCCAGATCTTCGTAGTGGAGTCAAGGAGAAGATAGCCATGCGAAAGCTGTGGCAACATGGAGCTGACAAGGAAGGCCATAACCAAAGAGTTGGCACACATTCACTTGTCAATCTCAAGACCGGTGATCAGACGCTTCGTGGTTTCAGTGAGGTACCCGTAATAGTCACGGGACATGATGGAGATGCAGACCAAGCGTGACCATATAAGGTAGTTTGTGCCATCAAGCTAGATAGCACAAGGAGGAAAAGTAGGAAGAGTCATCGTGTCTCCGCCAGTAGAAGCAAATGAGCTGGTAGACATGGTTGCTACTCAAGGGATTGACAAATAAAAGAGACATTAGCCGGAGATAGAGAAAACACCAAAATAACTAGAAAAAGCTAGAAAACCCCAGAGAAAACAATTTTGGGGATAGCTTTAGAACGGAGACCTCAAACAAAAAAATGATCAATACATACCACTACAAGGATAAGGGGCACCAAGTGCAACAAACATCAAGACGATCGAAGCATCGAGCGGGAAAAAAGCATCCCGGCAATGGAAAAAATGATTCCACGGAGAAAACCCTGAAAAAGCAATAAAAAAAGGTTATGGTTCTCTCAAATCATTGTAGAGGAGAGTCTGAGAGACCAGGGGAAGGATGGATGGAGGCTAGAAACCCTCTTGGTGGTTTAAGAAACTCCCACCACGAGAGAAACAGATGGAGGGAGGCACAGATGAAGGAGGCATTGTGAAAGAGAAAGATGAGAAATAGGCAAAGAGATGGAGAAGAGGGAGAGCCCTTAGGGTTTCGGATCCTATAGCTCTGATACCATGTTGGATGGGGTAATGACTTGTGTCTAATATGACACTAGCCCTCTTTATTTATAACAATGGAAATAAGGTTCTAGAGAATTAGAAAGACCATTAAACCCCTTAGGGTCCATTTGGTAACTGACACTTTCCCTAAAACCCATTATTACAACAATATGCAAGCCCATCAATCAATAAATGTACTACATGATTTAAGATCTTTAGAGTACACATAACTATAAAATTTTACAGCCATTTGAGTTGGTAGCAATTCCTTTTTTTCTGCCCTTATTTACTTGAAGAAACTTTATTCAGTTTTTTCCCCCTCGTTGACAAATAAATGGGCTCTATTGATGAGAAAAGAAGTACATTGCAAATATACAACAACGACAACAAATGATCATGATCAATCAACCAGGACCTAGAGCAACAAAAGAGTATTACATAATAAGACGAGACAAATACAAGTTCTTCCTATTAACCAAAGATCTGGCCAATTCACTGCAATGCTGTTTGCAGACCTCAATCTCCAATAGAATGAGACATTCCCCCACAGCATAGAGACTTCAAGCTTTTATAATCAAGTGCAAGTACCTCCAAAGGCCTCCAGAGAAAGTGCAAAGCCCACCTGATCACCAAGGCGGCATTGCCCTCAATAAAAAACAGAAAGCCTTGGGGGAGTAAATATCAAGCCTTTTCTAATTGCCTTTATCTCAGCAAATGACAGAATCAGCAACAGTTCTGGGACCTGAATATGCTAGTATAACATTACCTTGGAGGTCTCTAAAAATTCCACTTGTGCCCTGCAGGTCCTGGGTTACTCATAGAGCTGACATTAAAGTCTAGCTTCACTTCATTCAAAGGGGAAGGGATCCAAACATGATGTTATATTAAAATTGGATTCACCTTACTTCAGGTGAATCAGTTCAGCAGTTGATTAAGATTTATTATAAGAAAAATGATTTCTTGTTCATGATAAAGGGAATCCATTTTAGTGTAGGACTTATTATTTGAATAAAACTTCATGTTTTGTGTGAGAATTTAAGTGAGAACGTAGAGAATACCCTTTTTATTAATCTCAAAACTTGGTTACTGAATCCAATATCTATAGGATCAAGATGGTATCAAGCTATAGAATATTGCTGCTCTTAGATCAAGCAACTAGCAACATTTATTCTTGCATTCAGCCCTTCTCTCTACTGTATCTCATTACATATACACTCTCCTTGTCTCCGTTCAACCTACAGAACCTCTACAACCTTATCCAATATCCTTTCTCAAAATGCTAGAAACGAAAAGATTTTTCCTCAGACAGCATCATCAGTTACCTGATATTAGCCTGCAAGATTCCAAATTTTGACCTTGAGGGATAACCACCGGGAATTGAACTCAACTTGCATCATTGGCAGCTTTTGATACCCATAGGGGACTGAACCCAACTTTTGGAAAGCTTTGTAGTTTGTAAGCTTAGAATTAAGAAGCACCATCAATGGCAGCTTTTGATACTCAAATAAACTCTCTGCCTGCTAAGCCACTTCAACTCAAGGTGTGAGCATGATCATCTTCCAGACTAGTCCTGAATCTCCTCAGATCGGCTTCCACAGCCAGATGTAATCTCCCCTTCAACTTTGCCATTTCAGTGAAGAACAGGACAGCAAACCAAGTTGGAGGGACAAAGAGATCCCCAAACCAATCCAGCCTCCCGATACACCACTAATCTTTTTTCATTTGTAAACACATATTCTTGTGCTAACAACTAAAAAAGGAAAACTGTAAGCTAAGCAAAAATCTATCCAACCAATCAGCAGCAAGTAGACCATGATAAAATGATAATGGAAAATATAACTTCAGTAGTTAGCTTGGATATGATATAACTTTCCACCAGGGAACCCAGATGAGAAGTCAATTGAGCTGAAATTTTCTTCATAACAAATCCTAGCCTGTCTCTCAGATTTTCTTCATATTACTACACATTGGACCTCGAAGAAAACTAAAATTGATTGCAGAAGTATAATTGTTGATATGATATTGTGTTTTCAGACTTCAAGTTATATTCAATGGATGTATAGGATTCTTTACCTAGGTCTTTAAACTAAGTTACAATATTTTAATTTCCTTCCCAATTCATCCTATAAAAAACCATGTGGGCATTTGCTTGGTTTTGAACATCCACAAAGATTACATATGCAACAGCCCTTGCAGTTCTGATTTTGGGTCAACTTTCTGGTTCAGGACTGAACCCATGGTTCAAGTCTTGGTTCACTTTGTTAAGTTATGTACATGCCACATGCCCGCAGTGGTATTCTTGTAAGATTCCCTGAAGTTTTATGTTATTAATTGATCACGATGGGTTTAATGTCCCTATCGTGATGTAGTTGTTAGTCTTCAATTTCCTTGTTAGGACATATTTAGTTTCAGTAAGACCAATTAGACTCTAACAAGGATGTTGATGCAGATTAATAACCAAAATAGGCTTGTTTTATTAGAAATAAGCCTAGGGTTGGGTTGTACATGTGTTGGGCCTTCAGTCCATCTGGTTTGGAGTGTATTGGGCCACTTTTTTGGGTCTAAAATAGGGGCTCTAAGATTGAGTATAGGATTACTAGTTAGTTTCCTTTTTAGTTGGGCATTGGTGGGGTTATTTAGTTTCTAAATCCAGTTTATTTAGTTTCTAATTTCATCACTTTTAATTCCTAGTTTCTATTTCCAGCTTTAGTAACTAAAGGACCTTCTATTTTGTAAGTTTCTATTTCAGTTTTTGGAAACTAAAGTTAGTTTCTATTTTATGTAACCACCATTATTATTATAAATAAAGAAGAGGGCCCCCATTAAGCCCCACGATTTTATGAATGAAAAAAGCAATGTTGGTGTTGCTCTTTTGAGTTTGCTCTGTGTGTGATCAAAGTGGTGGTCTTGTGTTTGATCAAGGCTAAAGGAATTGGTGTTTGATCCAATTGACTCTTTGCGGCGTGAAGTCCAAGAGGTCTCTTCAACTATTCTTTCTTTCTTTTCAAAGTTAATTGCAAGGTTCTTCAAACCAGGTAAGGGATCTGAACTGCTTTTGATTTCTGGTTCTGGAAATTTCAAGTTTCTCTCCTGCTGCCCCTATATTGTTCTGAAGATCCAGCCATCCGATGGCTCTCTTTTTTTTGATCGAGTGTTAAGATTATATAGAGGGGAACTCAACCTTAATTTGAGGTTCATCAGACCAGCGAATCAGCAGTTATGGGATTTGTCCCTATTCTGGCCGATTGTGTTTCTGCCCAGATTTGAGGTCTGGTTTGACTTCCCTGTTCCTGTGGTATTTTGTTATTGACTGTGGCTTATTAATACCCTATACCTGCTGCTGGTTAGTCCTATTGTTTGGTGTAACATCTGATTTCAGAAACTCCAATTTCTGGGTTTGAAAAATTCTGATTTACAAGGACTGTTCGACTCTTTACTTCTGGTCTGTCGTTTGCTGCCTATCTTTGGGTGATTATTGGTTGTTCTTTGGTTTAAAAGTTCCTGCAGATTGAGACTTAGTTAGACTCCCTATCCTAGTTCTACATTAGATGCTGAATATTAAATTCATGAACTAGTTATGCGGGTTATTTTCTTATTTTATTTGTTATTCAGTCTTATAGTCTTGTGGTTAGGCTGGGATACTGAATACTAAATTCCAGATCTGATTAAGCCTTAGTTTCCCGTTTTAATTTAGTTCCCTAATTAATTTAGGAAACTTCATCTTATCTTAGCAACAGGAGTTCCCTTTTCTGGTTTATTTTTCTTTCTTTAAGAGTTTGGTTAGTTAGGAACTCTTCCAAAAGCAGCCCGTGGCCGGAGGAAGTTTCCTTATTTATTAGGGTCACTTGTTGGGTAGTTACGTTAGTCCAGGTCACTCCTTTTGCTCGCTCCTTTTGCTGTCCATGCATGGGAAAAGTTTCTGTTATCTTTTCCTTATTATTTTATTCAGTTCTGTAGAGTTCTTTCTTGTTTGGATTTTCAATCTTATTCAAAGCAATGTAGGCCTAAGGCCACCCCCACGATTTGATGAATGGAAATTAGTTGATTTGATCAATAATTCAATATTAAGGATGTTGCCCACGATCTCCTCTCTCTTCTCTCTTCTCTCTCCTCTTTCCCCTCCCCATGATTGAGTTTTCTGGTTATCTTCTTTCTTCTCTTCCTTTTCTTCCATTGATCTGATCCACCACTAGCATATCCTCCGATTGATCTGCATCAAATAACTTCAGCTTTTAGGCTTTGTTCTGTGTCTATAGCTCCTATTCAATATTCGAGGTTTTGCTGAAATCTCGCGTAACATTTCGGTTTCGCAAGATGCTGAAATGAAACTCCATGCGATGTGTATAAAATGCAAGGTTTTGGTCTAAATTTCACTATTTCGAAGAATTTTTGACAGTATGTGTGGTTTAGATATCGTTTCGACCAAAATGATACAAACCTTTAATATGAAATGTATAGTTTCGAATGACCCATTTCGTTAGTTTAGCTAGTTTCGACTCTAAGGATTGTAGGAACTTGGTTTGTTGTATTTTTTTTCCAAATCACTCTCATACAAGCGTGGAACAAGCTGTTGGGAAGTAGAATGCATTGAAAGCAACAATATTTTGCATTTGTGGAGTTTTGTGCAACAGTCAAAGTTGTGAGGAAGAGGCCACACTAGAGAATGTATACAATAGCATATAATTTATACTACCAACCTAGGTTTTGAGGTCAAACTACCATTTTGTGTGTGTGTTCACTATGATCATAAAGCCTAAAATAGGGTTTCATAGAAATTTCGGGACCAAATTTGCCCATTTGGGCCTCGAAACCATCCACCGGAATGTTTTGATTGAAATTTTGCGGTTCCACGAAATATTTCGGTTTCAAGCCTGGTTTACTTGCTCTTAGTGTGACCTTGCATAGCATAAAATCAGCCTGTTTTCTGGACCTTTATTATTTTTTCACTTTTCCTTATAATTTTTGTTATTCACTAAAATATAACTGATTAAAGAACCTCCATTTATGTAGTATTATAATATTTGCATATCTATCCATACATCTATATACTTACATATCTAATTAGGTGTGTATGTATACAGCATCTAAAAGTGGATTCAAGTTTAATAGAAAGCAAAGATATAAAAGACCACAATTTGGATTCAAGTTTAATAGAAAGCAAAGATATAAAAGACCACAATTTAAGTCACCAAATATTATCTTGTAGCATGGTTACAGAAAAAATACCCAGCAGATACATTGAAGAACTACATTATATATATATATATATATATATATATATAGTTTATCACAACCATGAAAACCACCAGGAAGATGAACAAACTTAACATTTTTCCCACAAGCCAAAGTCCCTAAGTAATTCTCCACTTTACAATTTTACCACATGAAATCAGTAAATCACTAGTAACAACATTCAATCAAGAAAGTCAAGGAATATAAAAACATTGGATATGATAGAGAATCATTTAGATAAACCCCCAAAAAAACAAAAATCCATACCTTTACCATGAGCTTTATCTTCCGAACCCATTCCTTCAGCGTTTGGCAAAGAATTCAAGTCAAAATCTCTGTGATCATCAACCAGTGAGAAGAACTCAAAATGCTTACAGTTGGATTGGTTGACATAAACTCAACTAACTGAATCAGCAAATAGAAGAAAAGAAGCACAAATTCTCAACTAACACAGACAAAGATAAATTCTTGATATTTAAGTACAATGTAGTGGAGGATAACAGCCACAAATTCACTAAACCAACATGATGAATAAAAGAAATAGAAGTCGACGACATAATCATGACCAAATTCGAGAATTGATTCCTATAATTGAGACAATACCCCCAAAAAAAAGTCAGAATGGTGGGTTCCCACCAAATAAAAGTCAGCTCTCATACAAGAATTAATTCCCATGACAAGCTAACAAAAAAGTTCCAATCGCTTTGTTCAATTTGCCCCCCATTAACCATTAAATTCAGAATATAATGCAAACCTTAGCAGCAAACACATTATCTAGAATAGAATCAAACATTGACAGTTGAAATGCAGGAAATCAGAAACCCATAAGAAAACCCCCAGGCTAACAGATAACGAAGGAAACAAGAAAACATCGGATCTAAACAAGAAAGAACATCCAAAAGAGGCAAAGAAAAGAGAATGCTTTGATCCACAGGAGTTACCTGAAGAATACGATAGGCTTTATTCGAGCAAACCCTAAGAGAAGGAAACATATCATCAAAAAGTGAGAAAACAAAAGGGTCTCTTCTTCTGGGTGTCATTCAGCTGCTACACCTTTCCTCTATTTTTTTTTTCCATTAAATATAAGAATTCCCACCCCCAACCCCCTTATCTCCCTCTCTCCCCCTACTGCTTATGGATGCCGAACATCAAACAACAAATTACAAATACCGGTACAGAAATTAATAGAAAAGGAAGGCATAAATGGGTGGTAGCAGAGAAGGTGAGAAAGGATGTAGAGAGAGATAGAGAGAGAGAGAGAGAGAGGTTAAGGATGAAGAGGAGGCAGACGTGACCAACTCTGCTGCAGGGGACCTGGGGTAGTTGAGGCGCATGGGGAAAGGCAGAGTCGTTTGCGTGACTCTAGGGTATTAATTTTATTTTTTTATTTTTTATTTTTTTTTCCTTCCCTACCTTAGGCCTCTCTCTCTCTCTCTCTCTCTCTCTACTCTCACATATCTCACCTCTCTTCCTAGCTAGGGAGCTGTTGTGCGGGCCTGCGGGTGCTGAGAAAGGGAGAGGAAGCTTTGGTGGGACCCGGTGAAGAGAGCTTTGTTAGATGTTAGTGCAGACTGGTCAGAGGCTTAACTACTAGCCGGCACATGAAAAAGTGAAGAGGAAGACCCCCCGTCCCCCACATAAGATTCCACAACGCACCCAAGAACAACCGGGCCCAGTTGAATCTGGAATTTTCAAAACAATCTAAGCCCAGCCTGGGTTACCAACGGTTAGCCGAGGCTCGATCCTATCGGGTTTGAGGGCAGGCTGGTTTGGTCTTATTCTTTTTTTTTTTTTTTTAATGAAAAAAAAAATTTTTTTTTGAGGGATATGATTTTGAAAATGTGAGGTTCACAAGGGTTATATCTTTTGAGACTACTAATTGATGGTAGCATACAGATTCCTTCTCCCTTGTATTAATATGTAGAAGTGAAACGAGACCAAGGGTCAAATCAAAAAATGCATGATTTATATTTGACCATGTTTTCAACAATCAAATTGTGTGTCTATTACTTTGTCAAACCTTACAAGACACTTATTTTGGCTATGTGTGACAACTATATTGTGCAAGCGATCATTGGATAGAGAAGATATGATATAAATTAGCCATGTATGACAACAATAATTACCCATGAGAAAAACATAAAGAAACGATCAAACTGAACCGGACTTCTTCTTTTTTCTGTCCAACAAAAGACCATAAAACATTAGTAGGATTTCCTAGGTTCTTAAACTTAGGCAGTTTTATCACAAGCTAGACAGGTGAGGGTACAACCCTCATGGGCGTTGATCAAACAACGTTAAACATTGGGAAAATCAAACATAGTAAAAACTCATCAAATTCAAGTCTAAACAAAATTATTAAATCATAAAGCTTAAATCTCAACTAAACCCTAATGAAGGCAATCTAAGGTATATCCACAAATTAAAATCATTCTATCAAAATTTACATAAAGTAGCTCCTTACTACAATCATCTACTAAAAGTAAAAATAAGTTAAAAGAAAACTTTGAGTCGCCCTCAAACTCCACTGCAACACATGCCTCTTTCTATTCATTTATAGTGTCAAAATAATAGGTTAAGCTTGACAACCTAATAAAAGGAAAATAGGAAGAGCACACCGTTGATCAAACAATCAAACAAAACAATAGTTAAAAACAAACTCCATTAGTTATCCTCAAATAGCACTTTCAATGAGACGTTTTTTTTTTTTTGTTGAAACACTTTGAATAAGACATTATCATTTAGAAATCATCTCTTTTTATTATTCTTTAGTCGGCATTAAGCAAGGATTAAAGTATCGGTATCGGTCGTCGTATTGGTTGGTCAAAATTAAGATACGTATCGGAATGTATCGTATCGTATCGGAGATACGCTAAGATACGCTAAATATACGCACATAAATGGATAGGAAACACTTTTTTATACACATTTGCATAAAAAAAATAGTTAAAAAAAGTTATATATAACATGTATTATGCATAAACAGTAAATTGAGAGTATCGCACTAAGAATCCAAGGTTTGTAATTGTCCCATAAATATAAAATCGTTGTTTCCAACCTTGATTTCCACTTTAGTTAGAGAGAAAAATGGTTGGCAGCAACTTTGGAACAAAAACACCTCAAAAAATTATGTTTTTCTAAAAAATTACCCATTTTGGCCATTTTATGACCATATCGGTACGTATCGGTGTGTATCGGTCGATACATACCGATACGCACCGATACGTATCGATACATACCGATACGTACCGATACATACCAAAACGTACATTTCACTTCAATTTTGATTTTTTCATAGAGTATCGGTACGTATCGGTGAGTATCGATGCGTATCGGTGCGTATCGGTGTGTATCGTATGATACGTATCGATACATAAGGGTTTTTAAATTCATGATACGTATCGGTATGTATCATGCCGATACCTACCGATACGGCACGATACGCACCGATACTTAAAACCATGGCATTAAAGGAAATAGATTGCTAACACCCATAACATAAGGGGAAACACACATGATCAATCACCAAAAGCCTTGACGCCAATGAGCCAAAGAGGACAATATTGTGTAAGGTTAATGAGGTTGGGGCATTACAAATAGTATCAACGCAAACCCCGACAGAGTATGGGGCCACAACGGGGACATTATGCCGAATGAGAGAAGTTGTGACACCTAAGAATACGACAAGTATTAAACCCGCCAAGGAGATCGGTGAGGTGTCCCCACTAAAAATACAGCAAGTACCAGGGAGTTTGGAAGATCCGTGAGGGTGTGCAAACTTTAGTCTCACATCACCTAGGGAAAGATTACTGGACTAGTTGATAACATCTAGCCTCCTTAACATTGCACAACGCGTGTTAAAGCCTTGAGGCCCATGGACCAAAGAGGACAATATTGTGCAAGGTTATTGGGGTTGAGTTGTTAATTATATATTTCAAATTTATATTACCAAAAAACGAAAAATATTACAAATAATTGAGATTGTGTAAGAAATGAGAAGGGAAAATGAGAGGTGACATACATTAGAACGATGTATTTAGATCTAAGGAACCATTCCACAAACATATATAAACTGACACGCGTGCACACATGCGCGTGAGCGCGCACAAAGAGAGAGAGAGATGTATGATTATTGACTATGTAATTCTAAACCCCAGCCAAGCCCACGGATAGGAAAGCCCAACCCATTCCAAGAAAAATGAGTTGGGTCTTATTGGCCCAAGGTCAACCAAGCCCAAGTCTCTCTCCACCACCTCACACCTACTTTTACCCAGAAAAATGGGAACCCGCGGGAATGGGACTAGACGTCAGCTTGACAGATGGAGAAAATCAAGAGTTTGAAAAGTTCTGTAGAAAACGCGGGGGAGGGAGGGGGTGGGGGAGGTGGTCAAGTCTCATGGTCAAGGCTCAGCCATTTGATAATAATAATAAAAAAAAGGAGAATCATTTTAGAAGTTTTAAAAGTCAATAAAGAACGGTAGACTAAAAAAAAAAAAAAAAAAAAAAAAGAAAAGAAAGGAAAAAAGAAAGGAGAAATGCTAATCTCCTAGAAAAACGAAGGGAATTCTTGGACATTTTGGTGCTTTGCATAATTGTACCACATTGTGGCAAAGAGCCTTTGGAGAATATTATCCATCAAGTGGTGTAATTTTTAAATATTTTTTTCTTTTTATAATTTATAAATTTTTTTTTTTTAATCAAGTTTTCTTTCACTTTTGGTGAAGAGAGAATTTCTTAATACACGATTCTAGTGGTTGAATGGAAGTGTAGAACTCTTGCAATAGTGACAATAACATATTTAAGGCAGAGATGACACCCTCGATGAAAGATTCTCCATGAAAAAAAAATTTGCTAATTTTTTTTAAGCGCTAAATGTAGATCATGCATTTTTTTTTTGGTAGAATGTTGATCAAGCATAACTTGTACTAGTTTCATGACCAGACCACCATTTTGTGAGCCTTGTGCAATGGCAAGATTGTTCCATTGGGATCTAATGTTCACATATTGGAGTTGGAAAACATCTTATCCATGAACAAGAGCAACTTTGAATATATTAGGACCCTCCCTAAAGTCGCAGTGGCGGAAGTCTCATGCACGGGGTTTACACCCTTTTAAGGTGAGCATGTTCCTCCAATGGGCCCAAGTATGAACCATTTTTCACCTTCATGATTAAAAGTGCACTCTAAACTTGGGCCTACAGTACTTCTCCACTCTCCTAAGCCCATCTGCATAGCCTAGCCCATTTACTACTATAATCCAAGTGGATCTAAGCAACTGTTGGGAATTGGGATCTCAATGTACGTGCAATATAGCTAGAGTGACAAGACTTGAGTCTTGTGAACCAGCAGATCCCCAGGCCCAATATCAGAGAAAATTAAATAAAAAAAGAAAAGGATCAACCGTACTCAAATGGAGTAAGGACAACACCCCACCCCCCACCCCCCACCAAAAAATAAAATAAAATAAAATAAAAAAATTAACCACATTTGTATACAATAAATGAAAAGAGAAATGGAAGAAGACCACCAATGAAAGGCTTACTATAGAACCAAGTATGAAGTATGGACTGCTGGACTTGTTTATTACACAGTCCTGCAACCATGTTGTTGCTCACTTTGATGTCATAAGCATCAAAAGATGAGGAACCACAACCCACACAATGCTTCTAGCTATCATTCTTTTAATTACATTGTTAATAAATGAAACCTAAATCATTTCTCTTTCTGGCTCTACTTCCTTAGATAAAGAAGAAGCCCAGAGCTCTGCAGTCTTCACCTTTGAGACACTCTCCAACACTTCAAATGGAAGAATATCACCTATCACCACCACCTTCTTGCTTTCCAAGTCTACTTCAAATGAGGTTACTCCTGTAAATTTAAATTTAGAGAGAGAGAGAGAGAGAGAGAGAGAGAGAGAGAGAGAGAGAGAGAGAGAGGAGCAACTTCTGAACAGATTCTTAAAATGTTGAAGGGATATATGAGAATCCTCCAAGGAGTAGAGACCATTTTACATACCTTCCATCTTGGAGATGTGTTTCTTAACTTTTCTTGCACAACCATTGCAATGCATGGAAACCCTTAACACAACTGTCTGCAACAACCCATTAAGAGAAACTCAATAGACATTAAAGATAAAGGGATGAGGCCATGATCTATCTCAAGCATTTAGATAGAGATAGTCAAATACATACCTTGGGCTTCAAGTGAAAAGCCAAAGACTGATTCCCATCAATAAAATCCCTCAACTTCACCAACTGTCCTCCATTACTTGGAATAAGTGACCTTCTCTCAGACTCATCTTTACAGCCCAAGGAGTTTATGCAAAAGCAAGATGAGTTTGAGCCAGGAGAGAGACAGAGAATATCCAACATCCAGCCAAAACTCAGCTTCCCCATATGCCCACCAATGGCTTAACCACAAATTGTCCTCACTGAAGAAGCCAAACTTGCAGTTAGAGAGAGAGAGAGAGAGAGAGACTGACTAGAAGTCAATCTGCATCATTGGGAAAGATGAAAGAAGAGAGGTTTCGTGAAGAAAAGAATCTAAGGCTCACTTCCCAATGAGAGAAGCCCAGCTAACCAAAGAAGTCAATCTATCAAGTGTGAACCCCAGTCCAACTAGGAGACCAACTGCCAAAATTTACTCATGTAAGTCATAAAGGACTAAAACCTGAGATGATCTTCCATGATTTATGTTGCAAGGTTAGTACAAATCTGCATCTCTACCGTGTGAAACAAACTTCTAAAAGAGAGAACAGAGAGATATCAGGAATTCAAGAAATCAAAATCAGACCAAATGAAGGACTATGCTTGAGAAAGAGGAACATTTATAGATCATTAAGTGGATGTGGGTGTGGATGTGCTGAGTGGAGCTTCAATAATGACCGGTTGATAGCAACTTGAGAATGTCTGGTTTTGAGTGCAAGGCCAGCAAGAGAGTTAATTGACAAAATAATCATTATTCCAACTTTTAAGTCAGGGCATTCTGGTCCATTCGCATGTCCTCTAACAAATTGGATATGCAGATTCTTTGATTGAATGATTCTGACATATTAAGGTTTTAAAAGGTGTGAGTATTCTATGCGCATTGATCTGTGAAATGATATTGTAAAAAGGAGGCAAGGTAAATAGTTTAGCCACTCTATAGGTTTTGAATTAAAGAGGAAATTCGAAACCCGTCTTTTGACTGTTGCAAGTCCTCTAACACATGCAAAGATACATTTCCTACGTCAGATTTTGATCTGGCATTCCTCATCACCTTCATAAATCTTATGTAAGGATCAAGGTTTAAAAACTCTGAGGAACAAGGTCAACCTCTATTAATTTCTGTTCGAATCATATTGAAATCGGTAGAATCTTAGGGATCGATTAAAACCTTAGGAAATGAAATCAAGTAGAAAAAGTAAAATTTTTCATAAACCTTTAATTTCTAGATTTTTTTATCTTTATTTTTTCATCTTAAGCGTAGGTCACCTTGTGAGAATGAGACTTTTTTGCTTTTTGAAGGTACCTTAGAAGAGGACTCTGCAGTCTGTGATGGGATAGACTGTGTCTAAGAAAAGTAAAGAGTCTTGGGAAGACAATGAGATTTGAAGCAACATCAGTCCATTATTTTCCTCTCACTTGATTGGGCTTATTCTAGGGGGAAATTTCTTGGAGGCTGTCTAAGTTCTAGGTAGACCTGGTCATAGATTTGATTGATCTTATTGTTTTTCTGTTTGATATCAAGATGCTTACCCTGCTGATGACAATGCTGAAGGTGGAGTAGGTCATAATTTTTAAGATATTTTTGCAGTTTATCTAAGAATGCCTACATTAAAATCCTATACCATTTTTTTTTTTTTTAAATTATTAATATATACTTTGCTAACATATAGCAAAAAAAGTTGGGGTTGAGACTTCTTGTGAGAAGGAGAGGGACAGAGATAATTTTTCACGCAAGGTGGGCCAATTCCTCCAAACCTCAAGCCCTCAGGCTCTTTCAATATTAGTCCGCAAACTCATGCAACAAAATACAAGACATCGATCTTACCTCAACAGCTTGGCCCAGAAAAGAAGGCATGAAATGAAGATGCTATTAGGTTGAGTCCACTTGAATTTGGGATTTTTTTTTTTTTTTAAACACTCCCTTGCGAATGGCCCAAGATGTGCCTAATGGGAGTCGAACTTAGGACATTCGAATTTACGGCTCGTTTGAAGTTTGTTGCTCACCAAGTGCACTACCCCTTTGGGTAGAGTCCACTCGAATTTAAGTGAAGGGCTATATATTATGCTGATCGAAGAACAAAGTTATCCTCCTTCATGAAAGTCCAAACCCAACCATCTCCCCAAATTCAATGCATGAGAGAACCCTAATTATGTCCCCGCAAGGTGTGGAATGAAGAACAGAAAACTTCATTGTTTAGAGCTCTAGTTAATGTGGCCAGCCACTCTCTAGATGTTGTTGCTGGGTGGTGCACTACATGTCTTTCCCTCTGTTTGGGTGGGGGACACCCATGCATTCTTACTGAGCTCTACAGAGTCTAGCACAGACCTTGTCCATTTTTTCCGGTTATTTAGAGCAGACCTTGTCGTTGCCTTGATTTTTTAGTAAATTGAGGAAAGGTCCTAAATAATTGAGCCCATGAGGTATGGGACCATTAAGGGATCTGAATTATTAGACCTTCTTTATCATTGAGAGCTTGAAATTTTTAGGGTTAAGAGAGAGAGAGATTTGGATTAGATTCACGGACGAGATTGTCTCTGATCCGTAGATTTGAAATCTGTTAATTGAAGAGAAAGAAAATAAATTCTAAATCTATGAACCAAGGACGTACAAAATTATTTTCTTACATAAATATAATCAGCTCTCTGAGGTGGACTTTCTACCCACAAAAGAAAGTGTTAGGATTGAATGGTTTGTACATCTTGATACAAGTGATGTGATGTGAATGTGATATGAAAGGAATCTTTTAATACAAGAAGGAAGACGATATCTTGAAGAAGGATGAACAAAAGTCAAGTTACGCACGTGTGAGTCACATGATGGAGGAAACTGAATTATTGGTTGGTTTCGTTAATGATTTATTAAAATAATCATAACATTTAATGAAATGGCGGTGGCGCGTGTGATGTTAATTTGCAATTTGATTAGTGCAATAATAAGTCCTTAGATGATTATCATATGTGCTTAAGTGCTTAACTATAATTTACAAATACTATTTATACCTGTAATTATTCTATACTTGCATTGGTAAAATCGAGACACATGGTAAGCAAGTGGCACCACATCCCCACTCTTGATGAAATCGAATCTAACTTGTATTATTAAAGATTATTAATTTACCTTCTTTAAATTCAAAATGTGAAAATCTTCGGCGCGAGGTAGCACGGTCTTTCTGTATACATTGTGTTTAGACCATTGTGTTTAGATGTAGACGTAGGTGTGATTAGATATACGTAAATGGGTAGAGTTCTTTTTTCCTAAAATGATATGCGGTGATCAATATTGGCATCAATATCAGTCAACATCATCAATATTGATATAGATTGGCCATATTGGATTGGATTGGTCTATTTTGCCCTGATATCAGTCAACATCAATAATAACACAGATTGCTCATGTTGGATTGGATTGGTCCACTTTGCCCCGATATCAATCAACATCAATACTAGCACAGATTACTCATATTGGATTGGATTGGTCCATTTTGCCCCTCAAAAATGATGATATGGGATTTCTTTTAAACATTTTCCCCTTCGCTATTTTGATCCACCGATATATTATGATAAGGTATCAAAGTGGGTGTCAAGGCGATGGAACAACACTAGCTGGATTTGTTATGCATCTTGGAATATGTTTTAGGTTAATAATACATTCTAAGAAATCATACCATACACAACCTTTATCTTCATCCCATGATTTTAAACATTTGGATCCAATATTTATTTATGTATATCTATCATGTCAACTTCTCAATCTTAATATTTTGTGGATCTCCGACACCCCCTAAAGATCTCAACTCTAAATTAAATTGTGCTTTAAAAGAATGAACTACTCTATTTATACAGCTATACTTTTATATTTTGAAATTAAAATTGTTTGTTATAATTTCTTGGAATACATAATCAACCTAGAATGCATGCCAAACACAACATAAGTGTCATTTTGGCATTCTCTTCAATAATTGGAGGTAAAAATTTTACTTGTTTTCCACAACCAGTGGAGTGGAGAGAATCTCCATATCATTGGTGATCATGTAACCATATGATTGAACTTCTGAGTCATCAGGATCCCACCCTTTATTGACGAAGTCCAAACTATCACCATAAGTGCAGAGAAACTCAACCCTTAATTAGACTTTGAATGTTTCACTTAAAAAAAAAAAAAGGAAAACATTTTTGCAGGGGAGTGTGACCCTTACACCTCGATACATTGGAGACACCTCTGTTACACTTTTCTGTGCACTCTCATTAGCCCTTGCACAAAGGTGAGAGCCACAATCCCCACCCGGACAATCTTTATTTGACTGTCAGATTTTGACTTCATTCTCCTTTATCAATGAGATTTTTATTTGACTTATTATTCAACGAGGCTCAAAGTCGGGAAATCTTACTTCGATGCATATGTAGAGTAGTAGAACAAGAAACATGAACCAAGAACCAAGCCAATCATTCAAGGAATCGGTCCAAAGTTATTAATAGGTCTTTTATTTATTATAAAACTATCAATAGATCTAAGATCTCTAATTGTCCAAAAGGTGAAAAATATATTGGTTGCAAGCTACTTAGAGCACATGGCAATCTAAATTGTTCCGTCCCTTCTCTCTGGTTTAAAATTTTAGGTGGTGAACAAGGCGGGAAACCAATCAATCCTCAATCTGAACTTGAAGGCACATTCATTTTTAGTCCTAAATAATTGATAATTTGTTGCAAATACTTTATCGTGCTTTGTTTCTGAACATATCTGGGCAGCTGGACCATTAGTGTACTTTCCTTGTTAGTTCTTCAAGGCTTTCTCGGATAGATCTACTTCTGTTCTCCTTTACCATCAATGTACTTGAAATGGGTACCCTACGACAGTGAGATGCCGTATGTTACCGGTTATCTTCGACGACGAACAAACATCCAAAAGCACAAGCTATTAGACCAGTTAAACTGTCGCCAATTAAATACAATCAGCTTTTGATATCAATCATATAAAGCACAAATAATCACAACTTAACTGCAACCATGAATTTGATCATTCAGGTAAAAGTGCGAAAGTCCTTACGTCTTCCATTCAGAAATCCATCAGCTGGTTTCCAAGTCCCCAACAAGAAATCACGGAACATAGAAAAATAACAAAATATAACCAAATAGCCAACCATAATATGGATAGATCAACACATATCAACAAGACATAGATGTAGCAATCTAATAATAGCTTCACTAAGCAATAACTGCAGTTCTTTTCTTCTATTTTTTCCTCTCCTTTTTATTATCTTCTTTCGGTTTTTCCCTTCTATTATCATTTTTGAAGAAGCCCGCTACCGTTTCTCACAAGCTTCAAAGAAAAAAAAAAACGAAGACAAAAACCAGCAAGCCAAGGAAACTGGAGAAAATCAGCGGAACCATTGAGGAATATGATAACCCTACACAATATGCTCACGAAGAAACTTTTGAGGTTTCTGTTACATATCATACCGCACTTTGAACAAGGAACTGCCACCTGCCAAGCTGCAATGCTCTTCTGAAATCAACCGCAGTATGAGCAGGCGTTTGTTAATAACTGCATAAAGAGAGAATCACGGAGAAGTCAAATCTCTTGCACTATAAGAATGCTAAAGCAGATGTTTAGAGCTAATGTTTCAAATCTCTATAAAGTGTTTAATAGTTGGCCAATCCTTCTAAGTATCCAAAGGACTGATGAATGGTTAAGTAAATCCCACAGTGATTCAATCCCAGTAATTCTAATGTAGAAACCCTCCACCACACATACGATCACTTCATTCCTTTGGAGTGAACCACATAATCGAAACATCAGAAAAACACAATACACCTGAAAAAACTCTACTAAGACAGGTAACCTCCAAGATAATTCTTAAGCTTATTATCATGTATGCAACTGCGTAAATACTGAAACTTTTCCAAAAATATCCACCATCACTGTCCTGAAACCACCTATCAGGTCAAAAGCATCACTGCATCAAATAAGCATAAATCATAAATCCAGTCATAGAAGTCAGGACTACTGCGAATGTTCAAGGTCCCAAGGTGTGCACGGTATGAAGCATCACATTTTTTATATGAAACAAGTTTCACTTCTCAATTCCGAAGCCTAAACCCCCTTTTCCTTTCTTTCTTCAACAAATTTTTAACCAAGAAAGAAAATTTACTTTTGCAAACATCTGAACAATTGCTGTTCAGACCACCATAGTTATCCAGCCAGTTCACAATTTATAAAAATTATTCACAATAGTGCACATCTCCATGGTAGTATCCTGGACTACTGCATGAGCCCAGCTAGCTAAGGTCACAAAGTAACAATAATACTTCAAGAGAGCTGAAAACACACTACCTACCTAGCATATCTTCGGACAAGTTACTCCCCAAAGTGCTCCAAAACAAAAGATGGAGATCACAAAGGACTGGCAGAAGGCCTGAAACACCAAATATTAGACTTTAACTAAAATTCAGAGCCAAATTAATGCAAATAATGACACTGAAACAGAGCACCAATAGCTGACCTTAGGTGCTTATTCAAATACGCTCAATCTTATCTATGTACTTCACTGGCCAAAGTTCATCTCTGAATATCTGCAGAGTGCAACCATATCATTTAGAAGCAGACATGTATCCAAAATGAATAAAAGTTCAAAAAATGGAAATAGGAACAAAAGCAGAAAAAGGAAGATAATTAGTCAATTGTAAATATCTAAAGGATAAAACCACGTCAAAGTTGTCAAGGCATCACCTAGGAGTCTAGGCTCTTCATTGGGTCCAAAGGCGACAGCACGTCTTGTGGACACTCCACATATTTACAGTGATTTATGTTTATAGCTTTTTTCTTTTTCTTTTTTTTTCTGTAAAATTGAATATGCTTATATTGTATCCTATGTTTTGTTCATTAAAAAGGGTGTACCCCAATGCATGAGGCTCCCGCCACTGCAGGGTCTTGGGAGGGTCATATTGTATGTAGACTTACCGGAAAGTCTGTTTCCAGACTCAAACCCACGACCACTAGATTGCAATGGAGTAACCTTACCGTTGTTCATTATATGTTGGCTTTCTTATATTAGATCATTACTAGCATAAACATATCATATTGCACTGATATGGCTTCTAAGCCTTCTATGTTGCATATAAGCATTGATATAAAATTATCATTGCTATATTACGTATAGTCATATCCTGCACTGGTCGCTTATCCACCCCTACAACGCCTCAGGTCATCTAGTAACCATGACATCTGTGCCTTACCTATATTCACTAACAGGTAAAAAAAATCAACTTACCTACGAGGCTTGTTTTGACGTTGCCCAAATTCATCATTTACAAGCTCTGCAAGAAAGACGTTTTAGTTAAAATTTTAAAAAAGGATGGCAAAGAGTAGCAGCTTCAAAACAACCTATGGATCCATTAAAAGCAAGGCAAATTGAATGTTCAAATGCCTTACCAGGTTTTTGGGGAGGCTTCCAACCATTATTAGGTTTGTTTGAACTTGTTTCTTTGCTGCACAGGAATTTAACAGTTACGATACTAACAAATTTAAAAATAGAAAAATAAACTGAGGCCGATGGTTCAATGCTAAACAAAGAAAAGGGAGGGGAGGAGAAAAAGAGAAGAGCTCAAATGCAGACAAATTAAAGGAAATAGTACCATACAGACAAGGAATGGCTAAATACTAGGACCATATCTGCAGGTAAAATGTAACCAACAACAAATCTTGAGAGGATCTCTCAAGAACCCAGTACAAACACCATGCGAAGTTCTACATTCATTGACGCTTATATCAACTGCTTTTTCAATAAAATTTTCTTAAGCATGCATAATTTAGTCAACTAACATCCATGGTTCTAAATCTCTCCGAAATTTTGTTGGAACTCCAAAATTTCCCAGTTTCAGTACAGCCTTGAGACGAAACCAGGGGTTCGAAACCAATATGTTACTGGTTTCAACCTGTTTAGACAGGTTTCAACAAAATTTCCCAAGTTTCACATGCTTCGACCAAATGCTTATATAAGTGACAATGTGACATGTTTCAATGGAAAAATACATTGTTTCCCATATTTCGACAAATATCTTAAGTTTCGTGGGTTTCGGCCAAGAAAGGGGGAATGCCACAAAACATCAATTTTTACTCAAGATTTACAACCTTCTTCTACCATTTTGCATTATCAACCAAGATCAATCTAAAGAGGATTTCTTAGAGATTCAAGGTAGACCCACTTTTTTCCGAAACTTATTTTTGTATTCAACATATCAACTGTGTGGCACCTCCACATCCTCAGTCTCAATGAGCCATTTCTTAAGTTGGGATACCTGTAACAAGAGATGATGGGGTGTATAGGTGGCCAGCGGATGGACTTCTAGAACAGTTGGGCCCAAAGCATGTCATTGGATTCATGTGTTGCATTCAGAGGAGCGGCTAAGACGCCTGGAATGGTACACACCTCATGGATTGGAGCCGGTTAGGAACTCCTCCTGACATTTGAGTGGTGAGTGATGTGTGATATAAGACTAATTTACTATTTAAGTCATATGTTTTGATTGTTTTAATAGCTTACTTACATTTCTAGTATCTAAGTTATATGTAGACTTAGTATCATAACAAATTAACAAGGCTAGTGTACAACATCATACAACGTACACTAGCAAACTTGGGTTAACAATACTACAAATGATGCAGACAGGGCTGCACTCACCTGATTGGACCAGCATAACTAGCTTTGGAAGCCAAGAGCCAAGAAGAATCGGTCCAGCCCAGGTTTTGGTCCAACAAGGGTTGAAAACAAAAATTAGTAGTTTGCCTTTTATTTCATGCCTTTTATTTTCTAGAGTTGAACATAGGTTAGTAGTTTGTCTTTTATTTCATGTCTTTTATTTTCTAGAGTTGAACATAGGCGTTAGGAGTCAATTAGGATCTCTTTCCTTTTGTGCTAGTTTATTTTTATGATTTGTTTCCTAGTCAATTAGTTTCTATTTTTGTCTTTACTTTTCAGGGATATATTGGTTGTAACCGATGGACACTAGTAGAGTGATTTAATTTGGAATGAGAACTAGTTAGATTTGTGCTCTATGTGAGTGTGTTTTTCCCCTTTCCCCCTTTGCTACTCTGATCTTCCCCTTCTTCTCTAAGGGCTCTCCATCAAGAAGTACCATTTTGAGTGTTCTTTTTGTGAAAATAGTTCACGGATAAGCTTTAAAAAATAGGCTGTACACAAAAAATCAGACCAAAAAAAAAAAAACTTTGTTGGGGTCGAAACCAAGGTTTCCACATAGCCCACAAAAAATACCTCGTTTCCCCAAAATTTCGCAGGTTCTGACTAGAAACACGAGATTTAGAACCTTGCTTACTACTACTGAAACCACAAATCTAATAGAAAATGAGTTTTCACAAACTCCAACACATTTTATTTTTTGCTGCACAAAACTTGACCATAATTATAGAACTGGATATGCAAGAGCAACGAGGATACAGAATATAGAAAACAAACAGGGCCATGTAAACATCTGTAATCAATTTTTCAGACAAATCCAGCAAACTTGAAAAATAAAAGAATTTTGAAAGCTGGTTTAAAGTAAAGTTGTTATGCTATGCTACTAACCCAGATGACCCCAAGGAAGATGTCTGCCCTGATTGACGAGCATAATAACCACCATCAACAGCAACATAAGGAGAACAATATGAAGCGCCCAAAGCCCCTGCTGCTGCAGCACCCGCCAAGACTGGTACCCTAGACAAAAGAAGATAGAAAACAATCACTTTATAAGATGAACATGCTATCAAATTAAAACCTAAAAATAGCATCTTAGCCCCACCGGGACAAAAACAATAAGTGTTCCGTAGGCATAAATAAATCACCAAGAAGTATTAATTGGTAACCCATTTTCTTCTTCTTTCTGATAAGAAACAAGAATACATTAACCTAAACCAAGCTGAGCATCTTCTTTTAGCATCAAACAATCAAAGAAAAACCCAAGCCATGAACCAAGGGGAGGGGGGAGGGGGGAGAGAAAGAGAGAGAGATACCATGTCATCTCAGAATTTCCAAAACCAAGTTGTGGCTGGGCAACATATCCAGGAAGTGCCATACCGACAGCAGGAACTCCAAGACCACCAGGATGCTGGCCCCGAAATTGCATAACTGCAGATCCAATCAACAATTGGTCAACTTATGATGCAGACTAGAAATAAACCTATAAAAAGATCACAATTGTCTTTGCTGCTTATATTTATGCAGGACCGCCAAACAGGTGCACCCACTGGGAGTCTGGGACTATAAGCTATTACCAATGTTGGATACGAAAAACTAAATAATATCGAATCTTTACCAGGCAAAAGTGCCGGACTGCCAGGAAAGTTTTGATCACCATGAGCAACACCCATTGTCCCAGTTGCTCCAATAACCTGAGCCCCATTGTACAGAAAAGAACCCCTTCCGCTGCCTTGAACGTTGCCTTTCCCTTTTCCAACCAAAGCAGTCTTGGACTTACTTGAGCTTGGAGGAGATTCTGATTCTCCAGGTTCAGGAGAATTTCTTGATGGAGCTTTAGGTGGAGAAGAGGCTTGAGATCCAGTACCTGGACGCTGACCCAAATGCTGAGTAGAAGCTCGCAAAGGTTGGGCTGGAATTTGAACAGGTCTTGGCTGAACAGAAGAGGGGTGTGCCTCTGCAGAAACTCTGTTAACTTGGTTAAGAGGTAAGGTTGGATGATAACTAAGCTGTCCTGAAACAGCTAAACCCCTTCCCTGGGCCCTGGACTGAGGAGACTGAGTCGTCATAATGGATGAGGTTCCAGAAGCATGCAACTGCAGATTGCTTAATTGCTTCCCAGAAACTGGACGAACAGACTCACCAACATAAAGCCTGTCCAGACCAACAGGATTGGCCACACTTTTCCCTCGGTATGAATTGGAATGAGGTGCAGAATAATTATCATCCATTCCAGAAGGTGAAAGATTCCTATTGGCATTTCCAGAATGTGCATTCCTCTTCTGTGGCACAGAGACATCTTGATTGGACGAGCTGGATGGATAAAATGGAGGAGAAGCAGAATTCAGACTAGATGCAAAAACATTTTTCCTGGGAGGAACTCGATCTGATTGCACATTTTTAGTGTTCATGTGTACTCTCCCTGAACTAGCATTTGAAGTTGTCTCGGCAACCTTCCCAGATCTAAAAAAAAAAAATTATGTCAAATTTAAAGAGCAGAGGAACATTATTTTGGGGGTGGAGGGTGAAGGAGAATTAACAAAGGCTAGAGGATATTTTGAACTCACTGTTTATTTTGATTCGTTGGAGGCTCACTATTGTAATTTGCAGGAGGTTCATACCTTCTGGGCCCTCTCCCTCTCACTGACTTGGAAGAATTGTTTTGATTGTTACCATTTCCGTAACCTCTAGACCTGCTTCCTCTAGCATTACCATGGTCCACACCTCGGTTCTTCCCATGACCTCGATAATGACCTTTAGATTTCCTCCTCTCCTACACATACAAAATGAATGACAATAACAACCATCGATAATTACCACCAAACTCCAAGAAACTAGCCACAAGTCGAATGCAAGGTTTGAAATATCAATTTGATACTGGCAAAAAAATTGAAACCCAAAAAAATTCTATCAGATGTGTTGAAACTTTACAGAAGACCTCCAGAAAAAATGGCTAATTTATGTCCAGATGCTGAACTTTCTGATAAGCAAAAGAATAAGTGAAAATAGCCACAATTCATCAAGCAGACAGTCCATAAATGAAATTACTAACCCCTTCATAGTGTGTTTCCTGTAAATTCATCTCTTCAAACTTATCATGCCCCCACTTCCGGTCATCTTTTGATTCCCACAACTTCCTCCCACCAGGTGTGCGCCTGAATGCAGTATAAAAACAAGATTAAATGAAAGATGATTATCCTCCCCTCAGCTAAAAAAACATTTTACATAGAAACCAACCATTAGGGCCCTGCTTGGCTAGAAGTAAAGCGAAGTAGAATAAAATTTGAAGTGATCAAGTGAAGTAACATGAGATGAAAGAAATTATAAAAATTTTCAATTGGGTGCTCGAGCCAGCTTTTGCAAAGGTGAAAATATTTTTTATTTTGAAAATCTCCTTGCCTCATCAAAAGAATGACCAGCAGGATGAACCTGAGAATGGGCTTATGCTCGAGCCCTATGATTTCAGCGTAGAGTTCAATCTCGAGCTCATAGGGATAGAAGTGAAGAGACCCAAGAAGAATAACCACTCATATATTGGTTCAAAAGCGAAGTAAAATCGTCTCCATCTTTAGTATGTTTCTAAGTTAGTTACACAATTATTCTAGGTGATTATTACAAAATTTTCCATCATTTTTTAAATAAATTCTAGTTTGGTTTCACTTCCAACAAAACGAGGCATCGAGGCCTAAGCATAGGAAACCCAATAAACCAGTAAGTGAAGTTGATGAAAATTATCAACAGGAAAGTGATAAAAGGGTAGGATTAAGCTTGAAACGCATTAGATACTACAAGTTATATTCCATTTTAACATGTCCAAGAGTCCTGACTTAAATCTTTTTCATATCCACACAAAAAAAAAGACCCAAGTTATACAAGCCTCATCCCCCTAACTCTTTTAGTTCCCTTAATCTGAATCAAACCACTCCTCCATATTGGAATATCCAAAGGCCTCCATTCAACATGGCCATGTCACCTCAAACGAAATTCTTGTAGCTTATCAAGTATCGGAGGCTTGGAGCCCTAGTTAGCAAAAAACGTGTTTTAAACGCTGTTCCTGCCTGTTTTCTGTTTAAAATGCATTATGCCATTTGCTTGCAAAACATACGGTAAAAAACAGTAACCGGCTACCATCTTCATTTTAAATGTGTATGCGCTTTTTTTATAAGGGTAAATCCGGAATCTTGAAAAAAACCCACAAAACCCTGTACAACTCTATCCCTTCGGCCTTCGCTACGCTGTTTCCTGCAATCCCTTCCCCAAATCGAACAAAATCATATTGTTTGAGGATCCCATCGCCTGAAATCAAAGGTACTCCCTCCATATCAAACAAAATCAACTCGCTCTACTCTGAGAGTCGAGGCGGCAAAGGTCCATGGTGGTGTTGCGGCACCTAACTCCCAAATAGAGCTACTTCCCCGCCTTCTCGACAGTGTAAGCTCATTCGGAAGCCTCGCATGCAGATGACACTGTTTCCTAGAGTTCTGCAACCTCAATAAACCCTGTTTTCCTGATTTTATCAGAAATTGGGCCTTTTGATTAATTTGCTCATGGGTTTAGGGTTACTCAGGTTCTTTATTCGTCATTTAACTGAGACTCTTGACTCGCTATTGTTGAATTGGTTTTGCATTTCTTTTATCTTTGTTCTAGCTGCATTTCATGTGATCATTGTTCCATATGAATAAAGGTTGATACTCATAACCCAATCGGATGTTGCCTCTTGTTTAATACACAGGATCTGATCAACTATGGGTTATTTGTTCAGTTTTTCAACCATTGTCAACACCAAAACAAAACCCAAACTGATCCCCCAAATTAAACAGGTTAATGATGCAGATTCTTCACCAAACTAGGCTTGTTTTATTAGGAATAAGTCTAGTCTAGGGTTGGGTTGTATGTGTTGGCCCTTCAGTCCATGTGGTTTGGAGTGTAATAGGTCACTTTTATGGGTCTAAACTAGGGGTATTATGGTTGCATACAGTATTAATAATTGGTTTTTTTATTTTGGCTTATTTGGAACCATGTTAGTTCAATTCAAATTATATTTATTTTCTTAGGAGTCAAGTTATTAGTTGAGTCAAGTCATTTGTCGTTAGTTTTGTTTTTGAAAGTTTCCTCTTTTTTTTAAGTTTTTAGAAACTACTGTAGGGATGGATTTGACAACCAAACCAGACTCAACACTACAGGAAAGTTAAACCAAAGAACAACCAATAACCACCCAATAGTAGACAGCAACAACAGTCCAACTTAAACCAGTCAACAGTCCTTGAAAAACCAGAATTATCAAATCCAGAATCTAGAATTTCAGGTAGCAGAGTTTGCACCAACAAATAGAATTTCAGCAACAGAAATAGAGTATTTGAATAAGGTCCAATTAGAATCAAAATATCACAGGAATAGATAACCAAATCAGAACTTGATTCTGACAGCAGGTCCTGAGATCTGACAGTAATTTCTGGAACTTCAGTAGAGTATTATTAAGGAACTAATAACAAATCTAATTACTGATTAGAAGGTCCAGTTCAGTGGAGAATAAAAGCAGCAGTCAACTTCAACACATTAAAAAAACAGAAATCAATTCTGGGCAGAGAACACTATTGGCCAGAATTGAAGAAAACTCAGAACCAGACAAACCCCTGGTCTGATCAGCACCAAAATTGGTTCGAGTCCTCCTCTGGTTGATCCTAACAACCGACCAGAATCACAAGGCCATCGGGTGGCTAGAACTCCCAACAGAATAGGTTGACAGAATAGGGAAAAACAGAGATTCAGAACCCAGAAAAATTCTGCAGAATGGTTCAGTTACTTACCTGTTCTGCTGGAGAAGATAATCCAATAAAGAAAACCAGAAAATAATAGCAACCCACTCGGACTTCTCGCCGCAGAGTGTCGATTGGATCAAACACCAATCCCTAGGCCTTGATCAAACACAAGGAACAGCCAGGGGTACCAGAGGCAGCAATAAGAGAGTTGTTTCTTATTAGTCAACAATCGTGGCTCATAAAAGAGCCATATCCTTTATTTATAATGATGGGGAGGGTTTACAAATAATAGTAACTCAGAGTTACTAAATCTGAGTTACTAAAAACTGATTACAAGAAGTTACTAAAAACTGGAAATTGAAATCTAATAAAAATAGAAACTAGTCTTGACAAAAATTAGAAACTAACAATGGCTTGAAATTAAAAACTAATTTAGGACTTCAAAATAGAAACTAAATAACTAATTAGTAACCCCATCAGCAACCCAAATCGTTGGGCTGACTTGGACCAGATCTGGGTCGACCCAGTCAGCCACTTGGGTTGACCTTGGTCTTGGTTCTCCTTGTGTAAACCCTTGTCGGTACTGCATCATACTGTATTATGAGAACTTGGTTAGGCTCATTAGTGAACCATGTTGGTTCAATTTAAGTTATATTTGTTTTGCTTAGGAGTCAAGTTATTAGTTCAGTCAAGTCACTTGTTGTTAGTTTTGTTTTTGAAAGTTTCCCTTTTTTAGTTTACAGAAACTATTGTATTAAGAGAATATTTGGTTTTCTTTTTTGTTTGGAACCTACTGTTAGGATGTAATCCTCATCCCCATTATCATTATAAATATAATGGAAGGCTCCATAGAAGCCAGCAAGTTAACGAGTTGAAGAAAAACAATTGTTGTAGCTGCTATTCCCTTCTCCATGGAGATTGTTTTGTGTCTGATCAAGGCTGGTCGAATTAGCGTTTGATCCAGTTGACTCTCTATGCTGTGAAGCCTGAGAGGTCCTCTTCCTAACTTTATCTTCTTCTCCTCTCAACTACTCAAGGTGCTATTGATCTGCTCAAGTTCCTACAGGTGTTAAATTCAGTTCTGCCCAGAAAATTACAAAATCCTACGATAAATTTTCAATATCTGCCCAGCAACTAAGCCACCATAATCAGTTGAAAATTTTGGATTGAAAGTAGACCCTAGCTAGAGGAGAACTTCCCAAAGATGAGCCTTTTCTGTCCAGGGGTTTGAGAGAGATCAGAAATCTCCTTTTTTGTCTTTTAGTGACCTGTACTGCCTTGGTCTGAAATCGATAGGTTTTTAATGGCCTGTCTTGATTCCTATGTTCTTCCCTAATATTATCCATGTTGTTTGTATTGTTTAAGGCCTATTTGAGTACATGTTATGTTCCTTCATGTCTGATTACATTCTGATCTCAGAAATCTTCACTTCTGGAATCGATAGCCCTGATTTCCAGTACTGATTTGTTTCCTTATTTCTGATCTGTTTGTAATGCTGTTCTACGGTTCTACCTTGGTTATTTGGTTGATCTTTGATTGAGTATCCTGCAGTTTGGGACTTGGTTTGACTTGTCAACCTAGTTCTACAATAGTTCAGTTATAGTAGATTACATGAAACAATGGCATCCCTAAGCTTAACTAGTAACATCGGAATATTTGAAATAGATTAAGCAAGTATCGGTTCCAGTTGCCCTATTTGATAATATATATTGGAACTTATAATGGTCCACAGAATATATATGCATTAAAGTTGAATGTTATGGTTGTTTTGAACATTAGATGCAGATTCAAGTAATTTTTCCTCAATTTCTCTGAGCATATTGCAGTTTTTTTTTTTTAAATCTACATGTTTAAAACCCGTACCATCCATTTCCATTTTTTGACCGCTTATTTTACATACAGTTTTCCATTTGTTCCATTATAAACCCATAGCATCCATTTACTATTTTTACCTTTCCCATTTCTTCCATCTATGATCGGAGCTATTCCCAAATCAGCACTATTATGATCATTCCTTACTTTATCCTTCCTTGTTTTGCCACACATGACACAACACATCCATCTCCACATCCTCATCTCCGCTTCACTAGGTTTATCTACATGATAATTCTTAATTTCTCAACACATTTTGCATGATACATCATAGTCAGTCGTCTGACTATCCTATAAAATTTTCCTTTAAGTTTTAAAGGAATACGCTAATCACACAATACTCCGAACGCACAACTCCACTTTATCCATCCTATTTTATTTCTCTATGAAACATCATCCTCTA
>NC_056568.1:17479534-17532038 GCF_013358625.1 Macadamia integrifolia
TACGTAGAGTCTCCTCTTCTTAGCATAGAGCAAGCCATTTTGCTCCCAAAATCTTCGTGTCTTGCCCTCCCGTGTAAGAGCAAGTAAGCTCTTAGCCATAGGATCATGTTGGAGGCCCTCTTTGATCAACTCTAAAAGTTCCCCCTCCGGTTGGCTAAGAGAAGCTAACTCCACCTTTCTACTAAGCGCATCAGCCACCTCGTTGGCCTTACCTGGCTTGTATTCGAAGACGAAGTCAAACTCTGCCAAGAAGTCTTGCCATCTAGCTTGCTTAGGACTTAACTTCTTTTGGGTTTGAAAGTAACTAGTGGCAACATTGTCTGTCTTCACCACAAACCGTGACCCAAGTAGGTAGTGTCGCCACGTCCTTAGGCAATGCACCACCGCGGTCATCTCCTTCTCATGGACTGTGTAGCGCCGCTCTGTCTCATTCAACTTACGGCTCTCATAGGCAATAGGGTGCCTTTCTTGCATCAACACCCCACCGATAGCAAAGTCAGATGCATCTGTGTGCACCTCAAATGGTTTGCCATAGTCGGGTAGGGTAAGCACTGGTTCCCCCATGACAGCCTTCTTTAAGTCCTCAAAGGCCTCTTTGCATGCGTCTGACCATAACCATGGTCGGTTCTTCTTTAGTAAGTCTGTAAGTGGAGCTGCCCTTCTTGAGTAACCTTGAATAAACCGCCGATAATAGTTAACTAAGCCAAGGAAAGACCTTAGCTCAGTCACTTTAGTTGGTGCCTCCCATTCTTGGATAGCTGCACCTTGCTCTCGTCCATTTGTAGGGTTCCACCTCTAATCTTGTGACCAAGGAACATCACTTCCTCTTGTGCAAATGCACATTTCTCCTTCTTGACATAGAGTTGATTGTCCCTTAATTCCTTGAATATGATCTTCAAGTGCTGAACGTGCTCCTCCAATGTGTTGCTATAGACGACGATGTCGTCTAAGTACACCACCACGAACTTATCGAGGTAGGGGTGGAAGATCTTGTTCATAAGGGTGCAAAATGTAGCCGGGGCATTCGTGAGTCCGAATGGCATCACCAAGAACTCGTATGAGCCATATCGCGTTGCACATGTTGTCTTTGGCTCATCACCTTCCACAATGCAGACTTAGTACTACCCCGATCGTAAGTCTAACTTGGTGAAGTACCTTGCCCCACCAAGTCTATCAAATAGATCTGCTATCAAAGGAATGGGATACTTATTCTTGATTGTTACCTTGTTCAATGCCCTGTAGTCGATGCATAGTCGAAGCGATCCATCATGCTTCCGTTGAAAAAGAACCGGGGCACCATAGGGAGCTTTAGAAGGGCGAATGAATCCCGCATCCAACAATTCCTTGAGTTGCTTCCTTAGCTCCTCCAGTTCTGGTGGTGACATTCTATATGGTGCCATTGCTAGTGGCTTGGCACCTGGCTCCAACTCAATGGCATGATCCACCTCCCTCCTAGGTGGAAGTCTCTTGGGCAACTCATTTGGCATTACATCCTTGAACTCTACGACCTTCTCGATTGGCTTGGGTAGCACCTTAGTTGGACCGTCTTCCTTAGGCTCTAAGTGTAATATCCCGCTTCTTAAACCCGGTCTGATTTCGTGGTTGAACCGGTTTAACCATGCAGGAACCGAGCCAGAGGATGTTAGAGCGAGTTCCTTATGGGCTATGATGGCACGGGTGACCTTAAACACCGGCTGGCCCGACAAGTCCGAGCCAGTGCCAGAAGAGACGGGAGTGCCCAAACCATGTACGTGCACCTACCATAAGGCTATGTACGGATAGAACAGGTATTATATCCGTATTTTAAGGTTATATACGTATGCTACATTGTATGCTTGGGGTAGGGTCCGAGCCGAGGTCAGAGCCCGGTCAAAATCCCAAGTTTTGACTCTCGGGTGGGTATGTCGGGTGGGTACACCCACCTACCTGAGTGACCCATCCATCACTATTCACTTAAATAGGAATAGTATATAAAGCTTTATGACTTCTTTTCTTTCCATTTATTACCCCCGTACGTTTGGTGAGAAAAGTAAAGAGGAGAGAGAAAAAGAAAGGGAAGAAGAAAGGAAGAAGAAGAAAGGAAGGATTTCAGCGGCGCCGAAGCTCGATCTTGCCATTCCGGTGCCGGGAGTGTAATCTTCAACTCGAGATCTACAGTTGGAGGTAAGAAAAGCTGGGTTTTATAAACATTCGCCAAACCCACGCTTTAAACCCTTGATTCGAGTATGATTTCTTAAGATCTTGTAAACACCTCTTGAAATGATTGGTCTAAGGTTTAATAGATGATTTATGTGTTGATCTTGAAGGATTTGAAGAGATATTGACAAGGTAGAAGGAGCATTGTGAGTTGGAAGTGATTTGGAGGGTTTGAAGTCATTCTTGAGCAAAGCAGGTAAGATGGTTCCCCTCACTCGAGTCTAACTTGGATCTAAGCTAGAACCCTCCTATGGGACTTTAAAGGTGTGAGGATTGGGTTGAGAAAAGCCCTATTTGGGTCCCCAAGGAATGGGGGAAGTTGAGAAGAAACTGGAGTTTTTCCGCCAAAACCGGCGGGTAGGACCGGTGGGTAGACCACCCACCTGTGTCACCCACCTGAGAGGACCAGAGGGGTTCTGGCCAAACCGGCGGGTAGGACCGGCTGGTCCTACCGGTGGGTCCATACCCGTCGGTCCAAAACCGGCGGGTAGGACCGGTGGGTAGACCACCCACCTGAGACACCCACCCGAGTGGCCAGAATGTGATTTTTGGGTCCGATCGAGCCCAAATCGGACGTGGGACCTTCTTTCGACATTCTAAACACGATTTTGACGTCGGATTTCATTAATTTTGATTCTAAAATGGTGAAGTACTAACCCCGCTCAATTTTGTTAGGTTCACCAAAGCCTACCCGATTCGCTCCGGATCTCACCCGTACCGAGCGGGAATCCTTGTACGCTACAAGTAAGTGGAGAGAGGACGTTTGGCCTTGTTTCAAGGCATTTGTTTGGCATTCATATTACCATATCTAATCTAGTCATGTCATCATGAATATGCTATATAGAATAGTCATTTCACACATTGATGTGCATTTATGCTATGTTTACTTTTCAAATGCAAATTGAATGAGATGTTATATGTTGAATGTGGACATCATGATGCATAATGCATTGGTAGACTAGATGCCATGGTCGGCTTGGAAACAAATGCATTGGTGGCCCGTGGTATGGGACACGGTGGCACTATGCAGTCGTACTACATATAGGAGCATGCGGTATTAGGATTTTCACCATCCCGTGCTACGACCCTTCCCAACAGGGGTTAAGGTGTTGGGTTGCCATTTGGGGGGAAGCAGGGGTCGCGATTTTCGGAC
Organism: Macadamia integrifolia; assembly: GCF_013358625.1. NCBI lineage: Eukaryota > Viridiplantae > Streptophyta > Magnoliopsida > Proteales > Proteaceae > Macadamia > Macadamia integrifolia. The sequence continues at coordinate 17,482,884 of NC_056568.1, forward strand.
ACTGTGGCGGTTAGGCATTACGCCCGGCGAGTCATGTAGGACAGTCGGCAACCCCGGTGGTATTTCAAGAGGGCCAATCGTACTGCTTTTAAATTGCTGGAGTCAGCACTGTCATTTAAATTATTTACATTTCAGTTGAGAGCCGGTGGACGGCATTGTCTTTATTTTTCCGAGTACTCACGGTGGGCCTTCTCCAACAGCCCTATGGGCGTATCGCGGGAGGGAGTTCGCGGCTCGTACCTGGAGTATACGCGCACTGTGGTTGTAATAGCACTAAAACCAAAGACTTAGTAATGTGGATTAGGTGTATGTGAATCAAAATGAATAGCATGGCATGTAGTGCATATGATGTGTTGTGATGTGTGGACTGTTGTGTGTGGTCCACCTCTCTACTTACTGAGCTAGTGAGCTCATTCCACGTGTGCACCCCTTTTTAGATGCTTTTGCAGGTCATGCATCTGAGGAGCATGGGGTGGGTCCCACAGTCGAGTTTCCAGAGGAGGACTGGTGGACCCCTGAGGAGTTTGAGCACGGCGTAGACTGCGCGTGTGAGAGCTGTGCTGTGGGACAGCAGTTTTGAGGCCGTGTTGAGCCCCACTACCGAGCCGAGCTGTGTACTCTGATGATTTTGATAAATTCCTGTATATACTTGATATTTGAACTTTATTCTTTTTGTGTATATATATCATGCCTTCGGGCCCAAATGTATATAATTATGGTATCATCATTTGGGTATCAGGTATATGGGAATTATTACAGGTAAAACTTAGTCTTCCGCTGATTTGATGAGTTGATGTTAGTGTGTGTATGCTGTGGTGGAATACAGTGTCTGATGATCCTGGCAGGTTTGGGTTAACCGGTGTTAACTCGGTCACCGCTCCGGTTCAGGGTGAACGGGGTGTGACAAACGGTGGTATCAGAGCGTGATGCTCTGCTCCACTCACCGCATACCATTAGAATCCCGTAGATTCTATAATAGGAAAATGGGGTTGGGCAAATATAAAAGCTTTAAAGATTAAAAGTCAAGAAAAGGAAGTATAAAAAAAAAATGGAGTTATATTATAAGTTGCATTCATGGCATGCGTGAGTGTAGATAAAAGGTAATTAGGTTGGTGCTATAACCTATAGAGTACTATTTCGACGAAATTTCGGCAGCATAACGGCGTAAAGTGGGATTTCCAAAAATTTTACACAAAACCTGATAAACAACAGATAATAATAATAACAAAGAGCCCAAATAGAAAAATCACAGCACCACCTATGTAAACACCATAATAGTCCACTATCCAAAGATATTTCATTCCATAAATGAAATTCAAGTTACATCGCAATTACAAGGAATGAGAAGAAATAAATCTACAAGGTCTACAAAAAAGAGAAAAAAATGGATAAATAGCTGGGTGGGCAAGCTAAGCCTCACTGGGCGTCGTCATCGTCGTCGATGATCACCACGTTCGCTGGAGGCCTGGAGTTAACATCGAAGCGGTGATCGTAATAATCGAACCTCGCGTTCACCACCTGTACCTCCCTCCGAAGCCGGCCATAATCTGCCGAAATAGCATTGGCCCTAGTGTCCAAGTCCTGACCCAGCCTACGGAAGGAATCCTCCAAGGTGATCTGCCGGGAGGCAATCTCGTCCAGCCGCCTCAGTATCTGGACCTGGCCATCCTGCAATGCCCGCATGGAGGCTGTCCTGTCCTCATAGTCGTAGTCACCACTCCCAGGTGGTGGGGCTCCATATGGTGGGGCTGCAGCTCCGGAAGAACTAGGACCCGGACCTCTCGACTCCTGAGGCACCTCCTCAGGGATGCTGCCGCCCATCAGATCCGCCTCCTCGTCATGAGGAACGTAGTCCTCGTCCTCCTCACTGGACTCCTCCTCCATGAGGACATCCTCTACAGGGGCAGCCCTCCTACCCCTACCTCTCCGAGCTCCCGATCTAGGAGGTGAATCCATGAGGGTGTGGAGACCCATCTTCAAGAGGTTGCTCCGATCGAACCTATCAGCCGGAGTCTTCCCCTCCTCTCCGCTCAGATCCACCCCGAAGAACTCGAAGATCCTAGTGAGGATCCTGCCGTAGGGGAATCCTCCGTCCTCTGGGTGGGAAGCATGGTGCTCCATCGCTCTGAGGATGATATAGGGAAGGCACAAGTGCTCCCTGCCTCCCTCTGCGGCTGTGAAAATACAAAATGCTATAAAAGCCGCCATGAAACCTACCTGGTTCCGATGACCTCCTCTGGGGAGCAGGTTGAACTGGATCAACCGGGCGAAGAGACGGACCTCAGGGAAGAAAGATGTCTCGGACTCCGGGCGACTGCTGCTGCCGCATATGGTCTCGTAGATGAAGTCCGGTGTCTCCATGCTCATGAACGGTCCCTGAGGCCTACTCCTGGGGGGACTGTAGTATCGGTGTCCCGCCGCCGATATACCCAATATGCTGGCCAAGGTGTCTACCGTCAGCTGGATATCCACTCCCTTCACCAGACTGCTGACAGCGAGTTCCCCGTACTGATACGACACCTCCAAGTTGCAATAAAACCGACGGACGAGCTGATCGTAGCACGGTCGGTCCACCTGAAGAATAGTGTCCCAGCCCAATGCTGAGAACCTCTCCTGAAGCTGGGCCTTGTGGAAGTCCTCGACTACCACGGTCTTTTCCATCAACACTGGCCCCTTCAGGAAGATAGGCCATTTGGCTGCGGCCTCGGCACTAGTGAAGTGCTCCTCATCGTAGTCTGAAGGGTCAGACTGAGCAGGTGCAGGTCTCCCTGTGCGATGAGCTGAAGTGCTGGTCTCCGCACTTTTCCGCTTAGAAGCGGTGGTCTTGCGTCGAACACCAGAGGAAGATGGTCCTCTGCCGGTGCGTGAAGACATCCTGACAATAAGTAAAGAAAGTTGGGTTAGTACAGTAAGAAAAGACAGCAGCATTAAAGAAGGGGAAATTCAAAACCCAATTTCTGCAAAATGGGAACGGCAACGATCTAGGAAGGATAGAAAACTTATGACATGAAACATGGTGATGGCAACGCATGGAAACGTGCCAAAACAGTAAAATGACAGCAAAGGACAGCAAAAGCAATAGGCATGAATGAAATGGGGAAATTCAAGTCCATTGCGCAAATTGGAATGGAATGGAGAGAAAGCTTGAAACCCTAGGTCTAGAATGAAATGCCATAGTAATGGGATGATGAAATTGCAAGTATATACCCCAAAAAGGACTATGAAACTCCATGAGTACAATTATGGATGAAAATCAAAGAAACCAATGCCAAAATAGGGATTTTCATGGAAATACATGAGGATTTCAAGCATAATGGATGATTCAATGCAATCTAACTCATATCTAGCGTAAAACAAGTGAAATGCATTACATAGAAGACGTCAATTTGAGAAAAACAGTAAGGATGGAAGAAACCCCAAATTTGGGAACCTAGGGCACCAATTTGGGGCTTTTTCTCCAAATAGAGAGAGATAATTCCTATACGCTACCAATGAGCACAGTAGAATCATCATAAACACATGGAAAGACTATTCTATGGTGAAAAATAGAGAAAGAAAGCCTAAAAAGTAAATCCTATTCAAGTAATTCACCCAATTTGAAATTCTGGAAAAAGAAGAAGAAGAAGAACTTACTTGGATGAAGACGAGTTGACTCTTCACTAGGGCGCCGTGTGGATGAGTGGAATCGCGAGTAGGAGCGCCGAGTAGACCCCCAAAATCGTCCAAGAGGGAAAGGAAGAAAGAGAGGGGAGAGGGTGAGAGCGACAGACAAAACAGGGCCTTTCTGGCCCTGTTCGTGTTTTAACCTCGGGCAAGACCGGCGGGTCAGACCGGCGGGTCCCTACCCGCCGGTGACACCCGCCGGTTTGGGGGTGCTGGGACCGGCGGGTCAGACCGGCGGGTCCCTACCCGCCGGTTCATCCCACCGGTTTGGACAGAGGGGAAAATTTTTTAAAATTTTTAAAATTTTCCTTCTTTGTCTTTTCCCTTCTTTTCTCCTATTATGAATGCATTGGTTTTATGGTGGAGATTAATCCTATGATCAATATGCTACGGTCAAGTGGGACCATTAGCATGTATGTTGTGAACTTTGCCTGTATCTTGGAATTGAGCTATGAATAATTACAGGCTATCATACACTACAACACCTCACCTAATGGCATATGATTATGTGCCTAAATCAGTCTATGGTGTTTAACCAATATGGTGTGTGATATGTTCCAGGTACAAGGATACGATGGTACGTACTAGATCCGGTAGTAATGCCCGAGGTACCTCGCGGGGTCCTCGTCGGGTCGGTCGACCACAAAATCCTAGAGGGGCCCGTTCTGTGAGGCATACCTCGCCTCCACTACCTGCAGAGACCCATGGTCAGGGTGGGGCACATGGGGACCCACCTATGACTGCACTCCCGGACCCTCCACCAGTCATTACACCGGGAGATGTTGCTACAATAATTCAGCAGTCCCAACAAGCTTTCCAACAACAAATGCTTCAGCAACAGCAAGCATTTATGACTGCCATCCAGCAACAGTTGGATCTTTCTCAACCGGGTCAACCTCCCCGGGTACACACTCCGCAAGACCCACCTGTCGGGTCGGGAACGGGACCACAAGTGGGTACACCTCCAATCCCACCATTCGGTATTCCTCAGCATGGGATGCCTCATCCTTATGCCTACTATCCTACCTATGCTCCTAACTTCCCGGCGACGAGTAATACGTCAAGGGTGGTAGAGTCGTTCAAGAGGAACTTACCGCCGGTATTCTCTAAGGTGGGGAGTGATCCTCTAGAACCGGATCAATGGATCCAAGAATTGGAGAAGATATTTGAGGTGCTTGAATGCACGGATGCCCAGAAGCTCATCTGTGCTGGGTTACAACTCAAGAAAGAGGCAAATTCGTGGTGGCAAGCTTCCAAGCCTATATTGATGGCTGCTCATCCAGAACCTACTTGGGAGCAGTTTAAGGAGTTGTTCTTGGATAACCATTATCCGCGCAGTTTCAGAGATCGGAAGGAGACTGAGTTCATGGCCTTAACTCAAGGAGGTAAAACTGTTCTTGAATATCAGCAACAATTTGAAAGTTTGTTCCATTTCGCCCCAAGGCATATGCGAACAGCTGAAGAGAAGGCAGCAAGGTTCCTAAAAGGCCTAAAAGCATCTATTGGGTCGGTGCTTGAAGTCTTGGATTTGACCGAATATGGCCAGATTGTACAGAAGGCCAAAACAATGGAAGATAAGCAAAAGGGTGAACAGTCCCTCACTCCTGGACTGTGGAAGAGATCAAATCCATTCCCAGATGTGGGGAATTCCTCCAAGGCATACCGTGGATCATATAGCTCGGGGCCTATGTATAGGCAGCCCTATAGGCCATCTGGCTATCCTTCTAGGCCAGTTGGTGGTTCGGGTTCAACCTCTATTCGCCCGAACACTAGTGTGGCTCCTACAGCTCCAAGGCCACCTCGACCTTCATCTGCATCGGGTCAAGTGCAGAGGGGCCCCGCTCCAGTTCCGACGTCTCAGATTCGTTGCTTCAATTGCCATTCCTATGGGCATTATGCGAAAGACTGTCGGTCCCGACCAGCCTTGCCCTCCAGTCAGCCCTCTGCTTACCGACCTCCCTTGCCTCGAGGCAATCAACCGCAGGGAAGGATGTATGCCCTATCAGCCGAGGAAGCTGAGGCTAGTACAGAAGTTGTAGCAGGTACATTTTAAACTAAGAAGTTCATTATGATTAATATTGATGACCTGCTGAAATTATATACATTGTTATATTAGGTATCCTACCCATATCGGGCATACCAGCCTATGTTTTATTTGATTCAGGAGCTACCCATTCCTTCGCATCTAAGAGATTTGTGGGGAAGCTTGGGATGTCACCAAAGATCCTAGACCATGGAATGATTGTTAGTATGCCTACTGGTAAAATTGCACAGTTGAAGGAAGTGTATGGGCCGTGCCCAGTGGAGATTAGTGGGAAGAACTTTGATGCGCAACTCATTAAATTCAATATGCAGAATTTTGATGTTATACTGGGTATGGATTGGTTGTCAGCTCATCGAGCTAATGTGATCTGTGCGGAAAGGCTGATTAAGGTGACAGATGTCGAAGGGAAAGAGTGGGTGTACCGAGCAGATACAATGAAAAGGGTGAGGAAGGTCCTCGTCTCCGCTCTCCAAGCGGTAAAGTTGCTAGAAAGTGGATGTCAGGGTTTCATAGCCTCGGTACTCGATGTTGATGCAAGAGTTACACCTCTAGAAGAAGTAAAGGTGGTTAAAGAGTTTCCTGATGTTTTCCCAAATGATCTGATGCATTTACCACCTGATAGAGAGTTGGAGTTTGCCATAGACTTGACTCCTGGAGCAGCTCCAGTATCTAAGGCTCCATATAGGATGGCACCAGCTGAATTGAAGGAGTTGCAGATGCAATTGCAAGAACTATTAGAAAAGGGGTTTATTCGCCCAAGTGTTTCACCTTGGGGTGCCCCGGTGTTGTTTGTCAAGAAGAAGGATGGTAGTTTGCGTATGTGCATAGATTACCGGGAGTTGAATAAGCTAACCATTAAGAACCGGTATCCGTTGCCACGCATTGATGATTTATTTGATCAGTTGCAGGGAGCCAGAGTATTTTCGAAGATAGACCTTCGGTCCGGCTATTATCAGCTCAAGATAAAGAGTAGTGACATACCCAAAACAGCATTTAGGACTCGATACGGCCATTATGAGTTCCTAGTGTTGTCCTTCGGGTTAACCAATGCACCGGCAGCATTTATGGATCTAATGAATCGAGTATTTCAGGATGTGCTCGACAAATGGGTAATTGTTTTTATTGACGATATCTTGATCTACTCCAAGACCGAGGAGGAGCACACTCAACACTTGAGAATGGTGTTACAGAGGTTGAGAGATCAACAGTTGTTTGCCAAGTACAGCAAGTGTGAATTCTGGCTTGAACAAGTTGGATTCCTGGGGCACGTAGTGTCTAAAGCTGGAATCGAAGTAGATCCTGCTAAGGTAAAAGCAGTAGTGGAATGGGAAAGTCCCAAGAATGTTACTGAAATTAGAAGCTTCTTGGGTTTGGCTGGATATTACCGGCGTTTCATCGAGAATTTTGCTCGGATCTCAGCACCAATGACCAAGTTGACGAAAAAGGGTGTGAAATTCGACTGGGCAGAGGAATGTGAGAAGAGCTTCCAGGAATTGAAAGAAAAGTTGGTGACCGCCCCTGTGCTGACTATTCCTGAAGGCACAGGTGGAATGACGGTCTATACCGATGCTTCCAAAGTTGGGTTGGGTTGTGTTCTCATGCAACGCGGGAAGGTAATAGCATATGCATCCCGACAACTAAAGGAATATGAGAAGAATTACCCCACTCATGACTTGGAACTAGCGGCAGTCATTTTTGCCCTTAAGATCTGGCGACACTATTTGTATGGGGAGAAGTGTGAGATATACAGTGACCACAAGAGCCTGAAATACTTCTTCACCCAGAAAGATTTGAATATGAGACAGAGAAGATGGCTTGAACTCATGAAGGATTATGACTGTGATATTCAGTATCATCCCGGCAAGGCTAATGTAGTGGCAGATGCATTGAGTCGGAAGACACAGACTGTGTCGCTTTCATGCTTAGCAGTAAGCTCACCACTTGTGCAAGAGGCGATGCTAATGGAAGAGACCCTCTTGTATGAAGGGGCAACCCTAGAGCTTGAACCTCAACCAGAAAACCTTAAATGGTTGACGGCATCCTTATCGGCTCTACAGGTGCATCCGGCAATTAGGCAAGAGGTGATTGTGAAGCAACCTTTGGATCCTGAATTACAGCGGATCAGGGTTAAGGTTCAAGACCAAACAATGAACGACCCAGATTTTACTTTAGCCAGTGATGGGGCATTGATGTTTCGAGACAGATTGTGTGTACCCGATGATTTGGATATACAGGATAAAATCGTGAGAGAAGCACACAGCTCCGAGTACTCACTCCACCCAGGAAGTACCAAAATGTACAAAGACCTCAAACAGAGTTACTGGTGGCCAAGCATGAAAGTCACCATAGCTTTGTATGTGGCGACTTGTCTTACCTGCCAGAAGGTGAAAGCTGAGAGGCATCGACCTTATGGTACCCTTCAGCCACTCCCAGTACCAGAATGGAAGTGGGAAAGGATTACAATGGACTTCGTCACCGGACTACCAAGTACACCTAAGGGAATAGATGCGATATGGGTGATTGTGGATCGGCTTACCAAGACTGCTCATTTCATTCCTATCAAGACCAAGTTCTCCATGGCCAAACTAGCACAACTTTACATGGACAACATAGTGCGTTTACATGGAGTGCCAGTGAGCATTGTTTCAGATAGGGACCCAAGGTTCACTTCCAGATTTTGGAAAAGCTTACAGCGTGCCTTGGGATCGCAACTGAACTTGAGTACAGCTTTTCACCCACAGACGGACGGTCAGTCGGAGCGAACCATACAGATATTGGAAGACATGCTCAGGGCGTGTGCAATGGAGATGAGTGGCAGCTGGGAAGAATATATACCTCTTATGGAGTTTGCATATAATAATAGTTACCAAGCTACAATTGGGATGGCTCCATATGAGGCGTTATATGGCAGAAAGTGCAGAACCCCTTTGTATTGGGATGAGGTAGGTGAACGTCGAATGTTAGGACCTGAGATGATCCAAATGACTTGTGACAAGGTCGACGTTATTAGGGAACGGATTAAAGCAGCTCAGTCCCGTCAAAAGAGCTATGCGGACACCCGCAGGAAGGAGATTGAATTTCAGCCAGGAGAAAAGGTATTTCTCAAGATCTCTCCTACTAAAGGTTTGCAAAGGTTTCACAGAAAGGGGAAGTTGAGCCCAAGATACATGGGACCATTTGAGATCTTGTCCCGGGTTGGCTCAGTAGCCTACATGCTTGCTCTGCCACCTTCGCTTGGAAATGTTCACAATGTATTCCATATATCCATGCTGAAGAAGTACGTGCATGATCCATCTCATGTACTACCCGTGGAACCAGGGTACCTAGAAGCTGATATGACCTATACAGAGCAGCCAGCTGAAATTTTGGACCGTAAGGTGAAAACCCTTCGTAACCGCTCCATTTCCTATGTAAAGGTGCGATGGGCTGATCATTCACTTGAAGAAGCATCTTGGGAGGTAGAAGAAGAAATGCGAGCCAAGTACACTCATCTTTTTGATCAACCAGGTACGCAATTTCGAGGACGAAATTTTTCAGAAGGGGGGGTAATGTAATATCCCGCTTCTTAAATCCGGTCTGATTTCGTGGTTGAACCGGTTTAACCATGCAGGAACCGAGCCAGAGGATGTTAGAGCGAGTTCCTTATGGGCTATGATGGCACGGGTGACCTTAAACACCGGCTGGCCCGACAAGTCCGAGCCAGTGCCAGAAGAGACGGGAGTGCCCAAACCGTGTACGTGCACCTACCATAAGGCTATGTACGGATAGAACAGGTATTATATCCGTATTTTAAGGTTATATACGTATGCTACATTGTATGCTTGGGGTAGGGTCCGAGCCGAGGTCCGAGCCCGGTCAAAATCCCAAGTTTTGACTCTCGGATGGGTATGTCAGGTGGGTACACCCACCCACCTGAGTGACCCATCCATCACTATTCACTTAAGTAGGAATAGTATATAAAGCTTTATGATTTCTTTTCTTTCCATTTATTACCCCCGTACGTTTGGTGAGAAAAGTAAAGAGGAGAGAGAAAAAGAAAGGGAAGAAGAAAGGAAGAGGAAGAAAGGAAGGATTTCAGCGGCGCCGAAGCTCGATCTTGCCATTCCGGTGCCGGGAGAGTAATCTTCAACTCGAGATCTACAGTTGGAGGTAAGAAAAGTTGGGTTTTATGAACATTAACCATACCCACGCTTTAAACCCTTGATTCGAGTATGGTTTCTTAAGATCTTGTAGACACCCTTTGAAATGATGAATCTAAGGTTTAATAGATGATTTATGTGTTGATCTTGAAGGATTTGAAGAGATATTGACAAGGTAGAAGGAGCATTGTGAGTTGGAAGTGATTTGGAGGGTTTGAAGTCATTCTTGAGCAAAGAAGGTAAGATGGTTCCCCTCACTTGAATCTAACTTAGATCTAAGCTAGAACCATCCTATAGGACTTTAAAGGTGTGAAGAATGGGTTGAGAAAAGCCCTATTTGGGTCCCCAAGGAATGGAGGAAGTTGAGAAGAAACTGGGGTTTTTCCACCAAAACCGGCGGGTGCAACCGGCGGGTCCCTACCCGCCTGAGTCACCCACCTGAGAGGACCAGGGGGGTTCTGGCCAAACCGGCGGGTAGGACCGGCGGGTCCTACCGGCGGGTCCATACCCGCCGGTCCAAAACCGGCGGGTAGGACCGGTGGGTAGACAACCCACCTGAGTGACCCACCTGAGTGGCCAGAATGTGATTTTTGGTCCGATCGAGCCCAAATCGGACGTGGGACCTTCTTTCGACGTTCTAAACACGATTTTGACGTCGGATTTCATTAATTTTGATTCTAAAATGGTGAAGTACTAACCCCGCTCAATTTTGTTAGGTTCACCAAAGCCTTCCCGATTCGCTCCGGATCTCACCCGTACCGAGCGGGACTCCTTGTACGCTACAAGTAAGTGGAGAGAGGACGTTTGGCCTATTTCAAGGCATTTGTTTGGCATTCATTTAACCATATCTAATCTAGTCATGTCATCATGAATATGCTATATAGATTAGTCATCCCACTCATTGATGTGCATTTATGCTATGTTTACTTTTCAAAATGCAAATTGAATGAGATGTTATATGTTGAATGTGTACATCATGTTGCATAAGGCATTGATAGACTAGATGCCGTGGTCGGCTCGGAAACGAATGCATTGGTGGCCCGTGGTATGGGACACGGAGGCACTATGCAGTCGTACTACAAATAGGAGCATGCGGTATTAGGATTCTCACCATCCCGTGCTACGACCCTTCCCAACAGGGGTTAAGGTGTTGGGTTGCCATTTGGGGGGAAGCAGGGGTCGCGGTTGTCGGACACTGTGGCGGTTAGGCATTACGCCCGGCGAGTCATGTAGGACAGCCGGCAACCCCGGTGGTATTTCAAGAGGGCCAATCGTACTGCTTTTAAATTGCTGGAGTCAGCACTGTCATTTAATTTATTTACATTTCTGTTGAGAGCCGGTGGACGGCATTGTCTTTATTTTTCCAAGTACTCACGGTGGGCCTTCTCCAACAGCCCTATGGGCGTATCGCGGGAGGGAGTTCGCGGCTCGTACCCGGAGTATACGCGCACTGTGGTTGTAGTAGCACTAAAACCAAAGACTTAGTAATGTTGATTAGGTGTATGTGATTTAAAATGACTTGCATGGCATGTAGTGCATATGATGTGTTGTGATGTGTGGACTGTTGTGTGTGGTCCACCTCTCTACTTACTGAGCTAGTGAGCTCATTCCACGTGTACACCCCTTTTTAGATGATTTTGCAGGTCATGCATCTGAGGAGCTTGGGGTGGGTCCCGCAGTCGAGTTTCCTGAAGAGGACTGGTGGACCCCTGATGAGTTTGAGCACGGCGTAGACTGCGCGTGTGAGAGCTGTGCTGCAGGACAGCAGTTCTGAGGCCGAGCTGAGCTCCAGCCTTGAGATCGAGCCGAGCTGTGTACTCTGATGATTTTGATAAATTCATGTATATATACTTGATATTGGAACTTCATTCTTTTGTGTATATATCATGCCTTCGGGCCCAAATGTATATAATTATGGTATTATCATTTGGGTATCGAGTATATGGGAATTATTTACAGGTAAAACTTAGTCTTCCGCTGATCTGATGAATTGATGTTAGTGTATGTATGCTGTGGTGGAATACAGTATCTGATGGTCCTGGCAGGTTTGGGTTAACCGGTGTTAACTCGGTCACCGCTCCGGTTCAGGGTGAACGGGGTGTGACACACCCGCGCGTCACGCACCCGCTATGCACAATGCCCACACATCCATGCATTTGCACACCTGTGACATCACCCGCAATCCCTGCCTAAACTTTCTCTTTCCTCTCGCTTTTTCAAAAACTACCTTTTCTGGCTAAACTTTCTCTCTACTCTCGCTTTTCTGAAAACTGCATTTTCTAGCTAATCTTTCTCTCTCCTCCCACTCTACAAAAACTGCCTTTTTAGGCTAAACTTCCTCTCTCCTCTTGCTTTTTTGAAAATTGCCTTTTTGGCTACACTTTCTCTCTCCTCCCGCTTTACTGAAAACTACCTTTTCCGGCTAAACTTTCTCTCTTCTCCTGCTTTTCTCAAAACTGCCTTTTTTGCTAAACTTTCTCTCTCCTTCCACTTTTTCAAAAACTTTCTTTTTTGGCTAAACTTTCTCTCTCCTCTCGCTTTTATAAAATTTCCCTTTTTTGGCTAAACTTTCTCTCTCCTCCCCCTTTTTTAAAACTTACCTTTTTCAGCTAAACTTTTTCTCTCCCGCTTTTTTGAAAACTGCCTTTTTTGGCTAAACTTTCTCTCACCTCCCATTTTTATGAAATTTACCTTTTCTGGCTAAACCTTCTCTCTCCTCCCGCTTTTATAGAAATTACCTTTTCTGGCTAAACCTTCTCTCTCCTCCTGCTTTTTCGAAAACAGACTTTTTGGCTAAACCTTCTCTCTTCTCCTGCTTTTTCGAAAATCACCTTTTTTTGGATAAAATTTCTCTCTCCTCCCATTTTTTCTAAAAACCCTTTTACCCACTGGACAAAAGCCCTCTCCACCCATTTTTGCCTTCAACCCCCCCTTTACCCATTGGACAAAAATCCTACCTCTTCACTTTAGGCAAGAGTCCCCTCCCATAGAAAAAGACACACCAACACACCAGGATCCCCCTCCTCTTTCAGAGTGAAATTTTCCTCCCCCCTCTTGATTTTCTTCTGATCTTCGAAGCGATCTTTGTCAAGATCAAAAACTCATTTGGATCTTTGAAGTGTTCTTCGAGATCTTGAAGATCTTCAATCCAAATTCTTAGTTAGATCTAGTTTTTAGGAAAAAATAATATATTCTTGAGCCACCTCTCTTGAGTGTTCTTGAGTGTTCTTGAGTGTTCTCGATTGTTCTTGAGTGTTCTTGAGCATTCTTGAGATAGAAACCCCCCTTTTTATAGGTTCTTTGCGTATACGAAGAGATCTTTGTTAAGATTTGAAACTCTGCTCAGATCTTCAAAGTGTTCTTTAGGACTTTGGAGTTCTTTAATCCATTTTTAGGTCAGCCCGTTTCTTTCCAGAAATAACCTTTCCTAGCTGAACCTCTGTCCAAGTGTCCCTGGAATCTTTTCGAAAATAGCCATTCCCAACAGAAGCTCTATCAAAGTGCCACCTCAGCCTAACCCTCCCTTAGTCTATCCCCAATGGAAGCTCTATCGGAGTGCCACCTCATCCCAAGCCCAAAAGTAGCCTTCCCTAGCTGAAGCTCTGTCCAAATCCAAATCTAAAAGTGACAGTTCCTAGCCTGAACTTTGTCCGGATACCATCACAATCAGCATCTCTCAAGAAAAAAAGTTTGACGTCAAGACCATCTTTCCCTGAGCCAGGAGAATCTGAAAAATAGTTCGAATCGGCACTAATCAGGGACCCATCCCTCTTGACCCGAAATAGGGTTTAAGTTCAAGTATAATTTCTCAACCAACTTGTCATAATGTAGACTTTAAACAGACCTTGTCTTAGTGTATATAGTAGATTGAATTCAATTAATATATATATGTGATAACTTAGCCATACATGTAGAATAGTAATAATTATGGAAAATGTTCGTTCTCAAACATCTAGCAAGAAGACTGGTTGAACCGGGCAAATTGGGTGCTTAACACCTTCCCAATTCTACAACCTAACGCTTACGCTAAATCTCTAGACCAGACCAAATTTTGAGCCCTTTTTTCAAGAATCGGGCCCATCCCCAGGTCCTAGGCCCATAACCCTAGGTGGTGACTCCAAACCCCATTTGCATGATCCAGATCCCTGAATTGGACCATCATCAAACCCCCTGTCTCAAATAATGAATTTTACACTCTTACGAAATAGGGCTCCACATATCTCCAAGTGGCGATACGATGGTGCGGGGCCTGCAAGTAAAGCACACACGACTCGATCCCCTCCCCCTCATATGAAGGTGAAGAGAGAGAGAGAGAGAGGAGAGAGGATGGGGATGCATAGTCCATTCTTCTCCGGCCGCTACCCTCACAGTGGCGACTCCACTGGAGATAAATGTAAAGCTTCCAATACTAGATGCTACCTTTAAATGCAAGAACATCTTCCACCACATTTGTTTGAAGACATATTTGGCCAACCCTATGTTTATAATTATATTCACTAACTGCATCATGCATCATGCTCGAAGTAAAATCATTTGGCAACGGACTCCCTGTCATGCTCGCACCCTCGAGGAGGTCAGTGTATGTCATGAAAAGTACTCGAGAGCAAATGATACCTGCTTCCTATACAAGAGTGGAAGGTATCATCAAATGGCAAGGATGTTGTATTTGTGCTAGCACCCTCGGGGAGGTTCAAGCACTTTATGGCATTCTGAGATCGAATAATGATTACCCTACATTACACTTTTACACACAATCACTCACGGTTCCACCACCCTGTGACCAATTGCTTAACCTTGTGTGTAGTCACGAGTAATAAGCAAGGAAGTCACCACATTGATCTTGTACCTACGGGTATATCAAAAGGATCATGTACCTTGCGTATATAGATCTAGTCAAGGAAGTCTTGTCGGTCCTATTGCATCCACCGTATGCTCGCATCATGTAGAAAATAGATGAAAAAGCTAGGAGTGCCACAAGCTAATTGTCGAACTTGTTTGCAGTCTTGAAAAGGAATGTTCCTACACTATATTCCCGTCGTAAAGAATTGCTTTCCTAAAGTGGGTTTCGGATGAAAAGTGTCCTTCCTCCTTAAGGAAAAAGTCCAAAAACATGACTCAATCCCGTCAGTCACATCAAGTCCCGAGAAGTCCCGAGAAAATCAGGAGGAAGGACCTCTAGTGGGAAAAGAGCAAGAAAAGCATGACTTTATTACATAGAATATCTTATGGGAATATTCTCAACAAGCCATTTGTATGAACTTCTCACTTATGGCATTGGGTGAACCAAGGGCATCAAACCCTATCCACCCCTACCATTTAGTGGACTGGCCTTGGATGAATTAACATTTGTTAATTTAGTGAATGTATGAACAAGGGGTTGGGAATTCAAGAATCCTAAAATAAACCACTTTTGGTTCAGGCACAATTCCACACCTCAAGTATTCGCCGCAGTCCCTTTGGACATGTAAGGGTAATTGATTGACTCACCTAAATCCAGAATCACCTCCATCATCTCTTCAAGATTGTCTACTACCAGGTGATTACAACCCAGTAAGCATAGATCCACCCAACATGAAAACACCTGAATAGGCCTGGGTTCGTCCCGTGGAAACCTTGTAGACAGAAATGGCTGAAGTCAAAAGAAGGATAGCTCAGATATTGCATATACTTTAGAACCCTCCCAGAGCTGATCCCAGGAATGAGCCGACACCAGCAACAGGAGATCTAGACCAGAATGGAGCTACAGGTCATCATGGGAATTCTTCCCAAGTCAACTCAGGGAAACCAGAGCATGTTTGGCCAATCGGTCAGAGAGGATCTTCACCTACCCGGCTGAATGGTCAACGAGGGGCCTATTCCAGGGTCCTTCCTCCTAGGGTAGTGATCGAAGATGAAGGAGAGGAATTTATAGCACACGTCCGCTATGAGCCTCTGGAGATAGAGAAAGAAAGGAAGCTCAGAGAGCAGTTAGAGAATTTGAAGAGCATAATTCGAGCAGGAAAAGGCTCAGAAGGCCAAGCAGTGGATTCTGAGGAACTGAGTTTCTTCTCTGGAGCAAGAATTCCAGAAAAATTCAAGTGGTAGACTGATAGATTTGATGGGTCAGGAGACCCCGAGGCTCATCTCAATGCCTTCCTTAACATCGCCAAGTCG
The DNA here is from genome assembly GCF_013358625.1 of Macadamia integrifolia. Lineage (NCBI taxonomy): Eukaryota > Viridiplantae > Streptophyta > Magnoliopsida > Proteales > Proteaceae > Macadamia > Macadamia integrifolia. Next base: position 17,498,883 of record NC_056568.1, read on the forward strand.
TGGCAACTTGCAGATAACCAGATGGGGCAAACCTTCATGTTAACCCTATCGAGACCAGCACTGAGGTGGCTCACACAGTTGGAGTCATCACAAACTCATAATTGGGCGACGGTAGTGAAGGACTTCACCAAACAGTACTCCTACAATACTGAGGTGGATGTGAAATGTCAGGAGCTCGAGACATTAAGGCAACAACCTAAAGAAGGATTCACCGCCTTCTTGATGAGATTCAGAGACAAGGCTGCCAAGATGGTAGATAGGCCTTCAGAAGCAGAGCAGGTAGATATGTTAATAGAGAACTTGTCAAAGCCCTATTATGATGTTCTTTACTATTAGCATGTGTAAACTTTTGATGCCTTGATAGCCACCAACACATGGGTGGACAATAGAATTCTGAGAGAGACCCAGTATCAAGGATCCTCCTAAGATGCAAGTAAGAACACTCGAGTCAGACGAGGAAATGGTCTGGAAACTAATATGGTGAGTGCAGTTTAGCAGTCAATCTCACCAGCCACATCTTAACAACCCTTCATAATACAAGCAGATGCACTAGCCCAAAAGGCTCCTCGCCCAAAAAGATAGTTTTCTGATCTAAGAATGCCCGTAACAGCCATATATGAGAGGTTAAAAAAGCAAGGATTGCTAGGAACAATGGCTCCAAGAGTAATCAGCAACCCTCCCCCAGCTTAGTATAGGGATCATGAGTATTGTGCCTACCACACTCAGAAGGGGCATAATACTGAAACATGTTTGGGTTTACAGCATGCAATTCAGGACTTGGTAGACAATGGAACCATTGAGGTCAAGATCAAACAGCCACCCAATGTCAATACCAACCCACTCCCTGATCATGTGAACAATCTGGATGAAGAAACAATGGAGAGTGACCCCATTCAACTCATTGTACCTAGAGCTTGGAAGAATTATATGAATGCCCACACTTATAGAAAAATCATGAGTCAAAGGGCTAGAGTTATAAGAACCCCCAGAAGAAGAGAATCATCAGAGGAAGAGTCAGAAGATCGAGTACCCCCATCCATCCCTCATCATCAGAAGAATCTACCGCACCACATTACCAGCCTCTGCCATATTATTAGCCTCCGTCATATCATTAACCTTTCCCCCGCCATCAAAGTGGAGGAACCTCTTCATCCTATCACCCCCAATCTTCATACCCTACCTCTCATATTACATCATCTTCATACCATCCCACTTCATATCCCTCATCAGCTCATACCAATCCCATTCTCAAGGTTTAGTGTATAACCCAAAAGAAGGATGGATGGATGGGAACGATTGGTAGGATATGCTTGTACTACCAGATTCCCCAAAGATGACTTCATCAACAGGGTCAGTAAATGCATTAGGGGAAGACTAGGAGAGTGATCCCACTTCTCTAATTCATCCTGCTGTAACTTCAGAAGATAATCTAGAGGTAATTGAAGATATTATAGCTGATCTTCTCAGAGCAGTAACCACATTGGCTATAGGGGAGCAGATCAAAGAATACATTTCCTTAATCCACTTAGGGAGTGACCTAGAGGATGATGAGTCAGGACTGGTCCAACTTCAAGCCAGCAATGATAGGACCAACCCTATGGAGATCTTCTGGTCCGTATGCTTTGAATACTATGAGCGTTTAGATGCCGAAGAATTTGAAGGTCCTGAGGAGTTTGATGAAGAATCAAGTGGGAGTGAAATCAGCAAAGAAGAGGATGATGACGATGACGATGACAATGACGATGAGGAAGAAAATGAAGATGAGAAGGATGGAGATGACTCTGAGGATGATGGGTATCCAGACTGGGATGACTACCAAAGGTCTTGGTACAATAATTATGATGATGAGTAAGAATATTACTAACCAGAACATCCGATATGTTTCTCAGTCTACGCCATTGGTAATGATGACCTAATAGCTGATCCAACAATTAGCATTTACCCTTCCCTATGTATGGAGGGAGATGATTCTACATTAGATTCAAAAAATGAGGGGAATCTAGAGTGCCGATGCAAGTTTATATGGAAGAACAGTACTCCAAATTTGAGTAGGAAGAAAAATGGTGTGAAGTGTATTCCAACACATTAAGAATGCAAGAAAGGTTAGGAGAAATTGACAAAATGTTAGGGGAAGTAACCGTCAGTGATCTTTACTACCGGGAGCGATTGGATGATCTGGAGGAAATAGGACCAGATGACAAAATCACAGAGGCAGTTGACACTGCATTCCAATAGCTTTCCAATGCAGTCAAGAAGCTATAAGCTAGGGCTATGGATATTTATGGAGGTCCTTGACTTCCCACCCCAAGCAGAGAAGGAGAATCAGAAGAAGATGATTCTATGGTGGTGATAATCACCCTAACCAATAGTGATGATGAAGATAGTTATCCCACCGAGATTATTATGAAAAAACCAATCAACGTGATGGAAACTAGAAGTGGGAAAGACTACAAGGGCAAGGCTCTAGCAGTAGAGCAGCCAAGGGCTAATGAGCCCAAAACTAGTAGGGTAAAGAAAGAGCCAGAGAACCCAGTTTTGGCTCAACTCAAGAAGTGCCAGGCAAACATCTCCATTTGGGGATTGTTGATGGCGTCCACTTCACACTGTGAAGCAGTCTTGAGGTCTCTCACTAATGTGCAAGTGCTGATCGAGATAAATCCGATGAACCTCACACATATAGTAGGAGCAATATATGCAGTGCAGTCTTTGATGTTCTCAGATTCTGTGCTTCCTAATGAAACCCAACACAATCGGGCTCTCCACATTACAGTTGAATGCCTTGATAAAATAGTTCCCCAGGTTCTTGTTGACAATGAGTCCACTTTTAATGTGCTACCATTGAGATCAACAAAGAGTATCGGCATCAACTTAGAACAAATGAGGCCAACCACCCAAACCATAAGGGCATACGATAATACCAAGAGGAAGATCCTTGGCATCATTACCCTTGCTATAAAGATTGGCTCTATGAAGTTTGCTATTGATTTCCAAGTCATTGATATACTGGCAGCTTTTAACATGCTCTTGGGAAGGCCTTGATTGCATCCTGCAAAGGCGGTGTCCTCTAGTCTCCATCAAAAAATGAAGTTCATTCATGAGGGTAAGGTAGTCTTAGTGGCCGGAGATCCTGAAATGGTTAACACTCTGGCCAACATTGAAAATGGGGAAGAACAAAACTAAGAAGTGCAACTGAGTGGTTTTGAAATAGACACCCCTTGCGCAGCCATTACCAAAGAAGCTCCAAAGGAGAAAATCCCAGCTAACTATGAAGCCATCTGGAGTCTGTCAGTGAATCAGATGATGAACATGTAGTATTTTCTTGGCATGGGACTAGGGAAATATCACCAATGAGTTCCAAAGTAGCCTAGTTTGGTAGTGAACAAAGGAAAGAATGGTCTCAAGTATACTCCTCCAACTGTCAAAGGGCAGAAAGTGCTATGGATGACTAGGAAGATCTTTATCACTTACTACCCTACTCTCAATGGATACTTTGTGAAAGAATGAGAGGATTTTCCATTTTGTGGGAATGTAGAGCTGTGGTTTGATGAAACTACTGCCAAGATGCAACCATGACTTGAAATTTTCTTCCAAGACAAGTTCGATTGGGTGACTCATGAAGTGGAACAATAGAAAATCCTAGTCAAAGAAGGTGACCAAGACAATTGCATCACTGGGATAGCAGAAATTGCACTGATTGAGACTGGGTCTTCCTCTGATGATCCTACAACATTGATCCAATCAAAGGAGGCACCTAATTCTCGAGTCCTCATGAAGAGAGAATGGGAGAAGAAGATAAGGCTCACCTGGAGACTTCCGCTTCTCATTGATTTGAAAGGTTTCATTTGTTCTCTCCTATAAGAGCCAAGAGCCCGAGAGTTGCATGAGCTCAAACCCCATCCTTTCAAAGGAAGAAGTTGTATGCAAAATAGAGGAGAGCACAAAGGATGATGGTTTGTATGTATTGTTCCTGAACCAATTACAATGGGAAGGCTTGTGAAGGTGGTTAAAGATGTGATCGAGGTACCGGGATGGCATCCCTCAACAGGCTCGAAAAGACAGACTTCATAGAAAAAGGATTGAGTAGTCTCCATTGATCTTCACCCCTCAGAAAGTTTGACTTCTTAGAGCACGAGATTGATCAGTTAGTATTCATGAAGAAGCGGGCACCTGTCCAGAGGAACCATGATGCCACTAAAGAAATAGCCATAACTTTTTCAGTAGGCGAAAAAAGCCCTTTGCGACATCTCCTCATCCATCAAGCCACTGAACCACTTCTGAACTGGACAAGCATTGGAGAAAATTTCAAGTTTGCCCATGCTATTGAGGTAACTAGCCTGATTACCCCTAGTGAAAGCATCAAGCCAATTATCGAGTCTGTAGTCAAATCTATTGTTTGTGATTCTGTGTCAATCTCCCCTTTTGAGAAGAGTCCAAAGTCCTTGTATGGCAAGTTTGTTACTCCTTCCATGCATGAAATTTTTTATTCTGAGTATGACTTACCTCCTTTTTCCATTGATGACCTTAATAAATATCAAGAATTAATAAAGTAATGCAAACCAAAGAAAGCCCAACCCATCCGTGAGGATACGTGGTTTATTAATCTAGGAACCGACCAATGCCTTTGAGAGGAAAAAATTGGCACTACCCTTGATGACAAAGAAGCAAAACGGATGAGTAATCTTCTGAAGGAATTCATCGAGGTCTTTGCTTGGTCTTATGAGGATATGCTTGGTATCAAATCCAACATTGTGCAGCATCAATTGCCGACTTACCCTGGGGCAAAGCAGGTAAAACAAAAGCTCTGAAGAATGCGGCCAGAATGGAGTGAAAAGATCAAAAAAGAAGTTGTGAGGCAATGGAATGTGAGTTTCTTACAAGTGGTGAAGTACCCCCAATGGTTGGCCAATATTGTACCAGTACCGAAGAAAGATGGAAAGGTACGAATGTGCGTAGACTATCGAGACCTTAACAAAGTAAGTCTTAAAGATGATTTTCCATTACCTCACATTGATGTATTGGTGGATAATATGGTGGGGCATGCTTTGTTATCATTCATGGATGGATTCTCAGGATATAATCAAATAAGCATGCACCTAGAGGATCGTGAGAAAATAGCCTTCACCACTCCATGGGGGAACCTATTGTTACAAGGTGATGCCTTTTGGACTGAAGAACGCTGGGACAACCTATCAAAGAGCAGCCACAACCATATTGTATGACATGATAAATAAAGATATGGAAGTCTATGTGGACGACATGATAGTAAAGTCTAAAGATCGACAGGGGCATATTCCCGCACTAAGGTGATTCTTTGAAAGAATCAAGAAGTATTAGCTGAAGTTGAACCCTCAGAAGTGTGTATTCGGGGCAATGGCGGGAAAGTTGTTAGGCTTCTTGGTGAGTGAAAGAGGCATTGAAGTTGACCATATCAAGATCAAGGCAATTCAGGAAATGCCCACGCCTCGAAATGAGAAGCAAATACGAGGATTTCTAGGTCACATCCAATATATTAGCAGATTCATAGCTTAATTGACTACAATTTGTGAACCAATTTTCAAGCTGCTAAAGAAGGGTCAGCCCACGGAATGGAATGACCAATGCCAACAAGCCTTTGACAAGATCAAGGAGTACCTTATGAACCCACCAGTATTGACACCATCAGTGGAAGGAGAACCACTTTTGTTGTATTTGTCCATGGGAGAATATTCCATGGGCTCTTTGCTAGCACTGAAGGAAATGGAAAAGGGGAAGAACATGCCATATATTACCTCAGCAAGAAGTTTCTAGAATATGAGACCCGGTACACATCTTTGGAAAGAACTTGTGCTGCTTTGATTTGGGCAACTAAAAGGTTATGACATTACATGGTTTCCTATCTAGTGCATTTGATCTCAAAGATGGATCCCATCAAATATCTCTTCGAGAAACCGGCTTAATAGGAAGGATGGCCTGTTGGTTACTTTTGCTATCAAAGTTTGACATCACCTATGTTACTTAAAAATCTAGCAAAGGGCAAGCCATAGCTGATCATTTGGCTGCTCACCCCATAGAAGATGGAAGATCCTTGGACGATGCCTTTCCCGATGAAGGAATAGCAACAGTAGAGGAAGAAGACACAGTTAATAAATGACAGTTATTCTTTGATGGAGCAGCCAATCAGAAGGGATGTGGTGCGGGAGTATTGTTTATCACTCCTGATGGTCTTTATTTACCTTCATCATTCTGCCTCGACTTCCCATGTACCAACAACATTGCTGAGTATGAAGCTTGTGCTTTGGGACTCAAAACTGCTTTAACCGTTGGGGTGAAAAGGATCAAGGTTTACAATGATTCATCTATTGTCATCTGTCAGACAAAAGGAAAGTGGAAAACTAGAGATGAGAAGCTAAAGCCATATTAAGAGCATCTGGAAGAGGTGATTGAACACTTTGAGAAGATTTTGTTCAAATACTTCCAGAGGGATAATAACAGGTTTGCTGATGCCCCTGTAACCTTAACTTCTATGGTAGAGTGAAACCCTATGGCTAGAGTCCGACCATTCTTAGTAGAACAAAGAAGCAGGCCCATTTATCAGAATTCAGTGAAATCTCTCACTGTGGATGGTCGGTCTTGGTTCATTCACATAGTGGATTTCATTAGGGAAAGGAAGTATCCAATTGAAGCAACTAACAAAGAGAAGAAATTTCTAAGAAGATATGCCACCCAGTTTATTCTCCAAGAGGATCAGTTATACAAACGGTCCTATGACATAATACAGTTGTTGTGTGTAGATGAGGAACAAGCTACAACTATCATGGAAGAAATTTATCAAGGTCTTTGTGGACCCCACATGAATGCCAAGATGTTATCTAAGAAAATCCTCACGCTAGGATATTACTAGAACACAATGGAATCAGATTGCGTGGACTTTGTCAAGAAATGACACAAGTGTCAGATATTTGCTAACATCATACATATCCCACCAACAGAGTTGCATTCGCTCAGTTCACCTTGGCCATTCTCCACTTGGGGCATTGATATCATTGGAAAGGTTAACCCTAAAGCATCCAACGGCCACGAGTTTATCTTAGTAGCCATTGATTATTTCACCAAGTGGATAGAAGCTCAGTCCTATGCAGTCCTCACATCTGCTAAGGTGGCCAAGTTCATCCAGGAAAACATCATTTCTCAATATGGAGTACCTCAAGAGTTGATATCAGATCAGGGATCCCATTTTTTAGGCAAGACTAATAAAATCTACACAAAATTTGGTATCAAAAGCCATCGCTCTACCACTTACAGGCCACAGACCAATGGGGTAGTAGAAGTAGCTAACAAGAAAATCATATTCATTATGTAGAAAATGGTAGAAACACACAAGGATTGGGTCGATAAATTACCCCTTGCCTTATGGGAATACCTGACTTCTGTATGATCTTCGACAGGGGCAACTCCTTTCTTTTGGTGTATGGAGTTGAGGCGGTTCTACCTGTGAAAATCCTGGTACCATCCCTGAGGGTGCTTCTTGATAGTCAACTACCTGAAGGAGAGTGGATGAAGGCCAGACATGACGAGCTCAACTTTCTTGATGAAAGGCATATGAAAGCCATAAATAATCTGAAGAAGTATCAACTGATAATAGCCAGGGCCTTTAACAAAAATGTGAAGCCCTGCCACACAGAGGTGGGCAAACTTGTTCTTCAAGAACAAAGAGTCCCAATTCATGACCCAAGAGAAAAATTCAGGCCCAACTGAAGCAGCCCATTCACTGTCAAAGAAATTCTACTAGGCAAAGTTGTGAAACTCGTAAACCACAACGGCGAAGAAATACCCGGACTGGTTAACATGGATAAACTCAAGAAATATTATGTCTGAAAAGGTGAATAGCCTGAACTACGTCAGACTTGATACCTTTCGAGGGATATGTAGGCAACTTGACATGAGCAAGTGCGGTCTCAACCATCTAAAGGCAATAAATCGGTTCCTTGATTAATATTCAAAATACCTTAAAAGATCATCATAGTTTGTGTCCCCCAAAAATCGCCATTATGCATGAAAGTCCATTAGGTATCCGTCATCCACCCATTGGTCCGTCACTTCTTACTCAGGATTCTATCACGCAAGAATCGCCATTTGGCATGAAAGGCCATTAAGTATCTGTCATTCACCTATGGTCCATCCATTCTTATCCAAGATTCTATCCTCTTTTAATTCACCTATGGTCCATCCATCTTTATCCAGGATTCTATCCCCTAAAAGAAAATGGCCACTCGACACTAGTTTATCAAGGCTAGTTTATTCTCCACCCTTGATCAATTAAAGTCAAAAGAAAAAAAGAAGAGCTTGATGCAACAGTGGTAAAGGCCTATTTGAATCATTAGCCAATGAGTAATGCTTTGACATCATATCTCATTATTTGTATTGGTTTCATGAAAATTCATGGGCTCGTTGGATAAGACATTGAGAAAATGGACCTTGGACAAAAATATGAAGGCACCAGGATTGCTAGAATCCATGAATGTGTCATTTCTTGGCCAAGTTGGATGTGTGAAGCTACATCACCAATTACTTCGACAGGTGCCTCAACACTGGGATGCTGACCTGCAAGTATTTCAGTTTGGATTAGTAGAGATTTGCCCAACTCTTGAAGAATTTTGGGTTTGTATGCTATCTCCACCCAAAGGCAGTTTGTTCCAACCCTCTTCGAAGAAAAATTGCCTAGAGGAAATTCAAGATTTCTTCGGATGGAAAGAAGAAGAAGTAAAGCAGTTTGTCAGGCATGGGAAGATCGACATTCTTAAGGTGGCTCATATCTTCATCCAATATCTACCAATGGGAGGAATCCATCAGTAGCGATCCCTAGATGCTTATTTACTTTGCATGATAGCTTGTTATGTTCTCCGTACTCCCAGGCATGGTGCACCATCTGTTCTGATTGAGGTAGTAAAACAATTGAAGAAGGGAGGTGACATCGTCCCTACGGTTTTTGCATAAACATTCAAGGGATTTGGTAACATGAGCTATGGCCATAGATTCAGACTAGACCATTATCAGGGGAGTCCTATTTTTTAGATTTGGCTCCTCAAGAAACTAAAGCTCACCACACCATTAAGGGGAAGCCCACTCGGAGTTTTTTGTTACCAGGATAAGAAAGAAGTTTTGGCATTCAACCTTATCACCGATTGGGAAAAGTACCTACAGGAAAGGACTGTGCAGGATATCGCATGGAGGTGCCAAGGAAACCACAAGAAGATTTTCTGATGAAGACCCCTGGCCACAACTATGTCAAATTGATGGGATTTTCTCAAACGTCCTTTTATTTGCCTATATACATCAGGCGACAATATGGCCTCAAGGAGACGGACCCAGAAGAGTTAGTGAACTTTCACCACCTCAAGAATAGTCTCCCCAACTTGTTATTCACCTATCCCATCTGTGGTAGGAAAGTGGTCCCCCTTTTCATGTAATTCACTTGGTAATGGAATGAGGAAGTATGTGGATTTTCGTGTTATCCCGATTATTCTAATTATGACTTGAGTTATGGAATTGATTGTGCCTAAGCATTGCAAACAACAAAAAAAAAAGGAAAAAAAAAAAAAAAAAGACAAAGAAAGATTTTCTTTGTGCCAAAAGTAAGTTTCCATAGAGATGTTGAAATAAAATAATGAATAAACAAGGAGAGGGAAAAAGAAAAAAGAAAGAAAATATCCATGTGTTTGTGTTTGCAGGAAATACAGGAACAAATCCCTATGGGTCAGAAGCCATCATCTGAACTGTACTCCGAACCATCCTTATGAAGCACTGGGGAGTCCACAGATGCTACTCCAACTTGCTCCAGCCTCTGGGTTAGGTCCTCAATCAGTGCATCCTATCGGGGAATCTCCCGATCCTTGGTAACTATCACCTCGCACAGGCCATAGTGCATCCTCCTAATCTCAGTATAGACCTCCGGGGACACTTGAGAAAGAGCATATCAACCAAAGAAATCCAAGAGTTAATTGGAAAATGATCAAATACTCACATAATCATAAGGAATAGGTAGCCAAAGGGAAGCATTTACATCTGTGTTCAGCTCCAGAAGATGAGGGAGTCTGGGGTTGGCCACGTTAGGATAGGTCCAGGCAGGGAAGCCACGAAAAGGAATGTTAGCAACTCTTAGAGACCCATTGGCACTAGTAAAGGGCCTTGTTTGGGAAAGATCGGTAGCACTGGCATGCGACCGAACAGCAGAAGGATCTATATGTCACATTCTCCCCTGAAAGAACATCAGTCAAGACCAGAACAACGAAGAATCTGCAGGAAATACTCAGGGGTGCACATTGTCTCCTCCTCTAGGAAGGCTCTGTAGTCCCTATCCGGATCAAGAAAGAGGTCCTCCCATACTCCGTTAGCTAAGCGCCTCATCTCGTCCACTAGGATGATCTCTGGACAGTGCATGGTGGGTGGAGGAAGACTGGGAGAAGGACGTGGATCGATATCTGACCATTAGGGTACTACCCTCTCTCCTAAGTACTAGGCATGGCCCCATAGGCCCTGGAAAATGACTCAATTCTCAAACAATTGATGAACCCAGTCGACTCTCTCGGAATCTAAAAACACAAGGTCATGGAATGGTCTCCAAGCAACCTACAAAACCAAGGAAGGGTAAGTACAGCATCAGGCAAATAGAATATTAGTGTCGGACATAGCATACCTCAGTGAGATCTTTCAAAAGAGAATGAGCGGTGGTCCCCGGAGGATGACATCGGGCCCAGACCACCTGGTTATCTCCCCATTTTGTGGCCAGGGGGAAGAAGAATGTCTCAAGATCCCTCAGTTTAAGGGCTAGGATTCCCAGATGCTCAAAACACTAGGGCTATTTCAAGAAATCAAAGTAAGAAAGTGCAGACCAAATGACCAAAAGAAAATAGATATGAGAAGGAAAGTTACATGGATGATGTAGCCTGCCCCCTTAAGGCCCTTATCCCCATAGGACAACAGGTCCAAGGACCGCAGGAGATATGCATAGGTGACCCCGCCCCAATCCCAGGTATCTACTGTGCGAAGATCTTTGAGGAAGAACACCAAGAGGATATCTACTCCCCCTCGGAGGTCACTGAAGAGGCACTGACCCACGGAAAACAGCAGGGAGGAACGTGACATGTTGCTTGGATTCTCCCCCAGGCTAACTTTCCACCATCAGTCACTAATCTCCCCTAGGCAGATGCACATATGGCCGGCTTTAATGGTGATACCGGTCAGATCTGCGAACTCCCTGGTAGTCGGGAATCTTGCTGTAGGGTCATGGTTCTACCCCCAAATGGAATGCCTATCAAGGCATAGAAGCACATAGGCGTAATGGTGATCTCGCCAACAGGAAGGTGAAAAGTGTGAGTACTCGGCCACCACCACTCCATCAGGGCCCCCACCAATGCCAAATTAAACTTCTGGGTCTCTACAAGGGCCAGCCGGCACAAATAGGTATCATTAACCATCTCCTTCACCCTGCGAGGGAGCATCCTCTGCCAAGATTGAACCATGTTCAGATGGTCATAGGAGGCCAAGGTAGGTGGTTCCTTCCCCTCATGCTAATGGAAATAATAAATAAATAATAAAAGAGTATAGAACTAACTTCAGAATATTTAAAATTAGTTTATTAAATTTCATTTACAATCAAAATATTTGATTGTAAAAAATAAAATAAATATTAACAAAAATATATATGGTTATCATATTAAAAAAAGGAATAAAAGATGATCGAAATAATGAATGAAATGTAAAGACTTACCCAAGAACCCCATATGGAGTTGCAGATGTGATTCTGGCTGTTGCGAAGGGTTTGCTCGGAATACCAATCATCCTAGCTCTCATCCCTATGGGAAAGACTATTGCAACTCTCAAGCTGAACCTCTCCCAAAGTCTTCATTTTCCTCCTTTCAGCCATATTTTCAAAAATTGTAAAAAGCCCCCAAAACTTTTAAAATTTACAAGAAGCCCTAGAAAGTTTCCCAATTTGCATAATAGCCGGTGAGAATGTCAAATTCTCCAAATAACTCTTCCCTCAAGAATAAGATGAATATCTTCAAGAACTCTAAGAGAAAAATGAAGAAAACCAAGAACAAGAGGAAAAACTTCAAGAAAACCCAGAGGGTTCCAGGAACTCACTTCACTCAAAAAAGTTAGAATGAAGAATGAACAGGGAAGGGGACCCATTTTATACCAAAAAAAATATTAATTTTAATATTCCAGATCAAGCATCAAGAATCAAAAGATTCTAAATCAACATCAAGAATCAAATTCTAAACCAAAAATCAAGAATCAAGGAAAAATCAAAATAAGACATAATTTACTCGGCCCCAGGTGGCCCAATCACTTTTATCTGGCCCCAGGTGGCCCAATGTTGTTAACTTGGCCCCAGGAGGCCCTTCTTCTTTGAGTCGGATCTGAGTGGCCCGATTTCATAGATCAAATCCCTAAACTGGCACATGTGAAGCCTAACTAAGGAAAACCCATGCATCAAACAATTTTTTTTGCAAGACTAGAAGAGTAGCGAATTCCTCTCTTGTAATCATTAGTCCTAGATAGTCCAGATCAGCTCGAAAGACCCAACCTGGAGACCATATTCCCTAAACTGGCACATGCGAAGCCCAGCTAAGGAAGAATTAGGATCAAAGTACTTTTTTTTTTGCAGGATTGGAAGAGCAGCGAATTCCTTTCCCCCAATTGGCAGCCCAGGTAAGTCCTAAAACTTTAGAGATATTATCTGTTGCATTTTTTTTTTAACTCCGTCGTAACTGAGCAAGATGACGACAGTATATGCTCTAGGTGACAAAATGTGGTCATTCTTTCCTCTGTCCCTTGGTCATTGGCACAGGCCTCGCCCAAAGAGGGGCATTCTATAGACACCCAATTTTGTCACCCTCCTATGGCTATAATGAAATTTGGATCTTGGACGAGACTTTCGACTTCTGACCGACAGAGGTGCTGATGGAAACATTCCCCTCTCAAAACCCTAGAAATCCATGCACAGGAGAGAGGAAGGTTTAATTTTGACTTTTCATATATGAAAGAATCTGGTCAAGATGACCATGCAGATAAATAGTGCTCGGAAACACGATTATGATGATATATGATACTTTAAAATTGGGCCGATGAATCTCCGGCAATCATCCTCGAAAAATCACGCCTTCTAGTACATATGCCACAGACACGGACAATCCCGTTGAAAACCTAGAAAAATTTCTTTCCTAACCCAAACACCCTAAAATTCATCTCCTACCTACCCAAATAACCCCAAAACACTCCCAAGTCTGAAACCCTAGAAATCCCCACGCAAGAGCGAAGGGGTCCAATTTTAAATTTTTATATATGAAGGAATCCGATCAAGATGACCGTACTAATGAATAGTGCTCAGAAATATGATTCCGACGATATATGATATGCCAAAATCAGACAGACGGATCTTGCGTAATCATCGTCAGAAAAACCCATATTCGCATGTGCGCTGCGCACACTGGCCAACAGGCCAACCCGCGCGCGTGCTTGCTGCCCACAGGCTGCAGCACATGCACTCAGCCTACATACCTCTGCACACCCTTGTCGCATAGTGTGCACGTCCCCATTGCACAGTGTGTGCGCCCCCACCACACACTGTGCACCCCCCGTCGTATACTATGCATGGCCCCGCCGCACGGTGTGCACCTCGTTGCATAGTGTGCATGCCCTCGTCGCACGTTGTGCCTGCTGTGCACACCTTGCCTGCATGGCCATGCACACTGTGCCTACACCATGGGCAGGTGGCCCACACATCGTGCACATTGTCTGCACACCCGCGCATGCACACACCTATTGTGCACAATGCCTACACACCCATGCATTCGCGCACCTGTGACATCACCTGCATTCCCCGCCTAAACTTTCTCTCTCCTCCCACTTTTTTGAAAATTACCTTTTCAGTTAAACTTTCTCTCTCCTCCCACTTTTTCAAAAATTACCTTTTTCGGTCTCTCCTCCCGCTTTTTCGAAAACTACCTATTTCAGCTAAACTTGCACTCTCCTCCCCCTTTTCCAAAAATTATCTTTTTTGACTAAATTTTCTCTCTCCTCCCACTTTTTTGAAAATTACCTTTTTCGGCTAAACTTTCTTTCTCCTCTCGCTTTTTTGAAAACTACCTTTTTTGGCTAAACTTTCTCTCTCCTCTCGCTTTTCTGAAAACTGCCTTTTTTGGCTAAACTTTCTCTCTCCTCGTGCTTTTTTGAAAACTGTCTTTTTCGGCTAAACTTTCTCTCTCCTCCCACTTTTTTGAAAATTGCATTTTTCGACTAAACCTTCTCTCTCCTCCTGCTTTTTTGAAAACTACCTTTTCTACTAAACCTTCTCTCTCCTCCCGCTTTTCTAAAAATCACCTTTTTCTAGCTAAAATTTCTCTCTCCTCCCATTTTTTCTAAAAACCCTTTTACTCACTGGACAAAATCCCTCCCCACCCATTTTTGCCTTTAACCCCCCCTTTACCCATTGGACAAAAAATCATATCTCTTCACTTTAGGCAAGAGCCCCCTTTTTCGTCCACTGGATAAAGGGATTCCCCCTCTCCTATTTGACTGGAAAAAACTATAAATACCCCCTCCCTTACAAAAAGACACACCAACACACCAGGATCCCCCTCCTCTTTCAGAGTGAAATTTTCCTCCCCCCTCTCGATTTTCTTTTGATCTTCGGAGCGATCTTCGTCAAGATCTGAAAATTCATTCGGATCTTCGAAGTGTTCTTTGGGATCTTGAAGATATTCAATCCAAATTCTTAGTTAGATCCAGTTTTTACCCAAAAATAGTATGTTCTTGAGCCACCTCCTTTAAGTGTTCTTGAGTGTTCTTGAGTGTTCTTAAGCATTCTTGAGATAGAAACCCCCCCCCCTTTTTTTTAGGTTCTTCAGGTCTACGAAGAGATCTTTGTTAAGATTTGAAACTCTATTCGGATCTTCATAGTGTTCTTCGAGACTTTGGAGTTTTTCAATCCATTTTTAGGTCAGCCCGTTTCTTTTCAAAAATAGCCTTTCCTAGCCGAACCTCTATCTGAGTGTCCCTGGAATCTTTCCAGAAATAGCCATTCCCAGCGAAAGCTCTATCAAAGTGCCACCTCAACCTAGCCCTCCCTTAGCCTATCCCTAGTGGAAGCTTTGCCGGAGTGCCACCTCATCCCAAGCCCAGAAATAGCCTTCCCTAGCTAAAGATCTATCTAAATCCAAATCCAAAAGCAACCTTTCCTAGCCAAAACTCTGTCTAGATACCATACAATCAGCATCTCTTAAGAAAGAAAGTTGGAGGTCAAGACCATCTTCCCTGAGCCAGGAGATTTCGAAAAACAGTCTGAGCCGATACTAATCAAGGGCCCACCCCTCTTGACCCAAAATAGGGTTTAAGTTCAGGTATAATTTCTCAATCAACTTGTCATAATGTAGACTTTAAAATGACCTTGTATTAGTGTATATAGTAGATTGAATTCAATTAATGTATATATGTGTGATAACTTAGCATACATGTTGAATAGTAATAATTGTGGAAAATATTCGTTCTCAAGCATTTAGTAAGAAGATCAGTTGAACTGGGCAAATTGGGTGCTTAACACCTTCCCAACTCTGTAACCTGACACTTATCCTAAATCTCTGGACCAGACCAAATTTTGGGCCTTTTTCTCAGGAATCGGGCCCATCCCAGGGTCCTAGGCCCATAACCCTAGGTGGTGACTCCAAACCCCATTTGTATGATTCTGATCCCCGAAATAGGCCTCCACATATCTTCAAACTCCGATACGATGGGTGTACTAGGACTCGAACCCCTCCCCCTCATATGAGGGTGAAAAGAGAGAGAGAGGATAGAGGATGGGGATGCATAGTCCATTCTTCTCCGATCACTACCCTCATAGGGTGGTGGAGCAATCTCATGGAGGAGTGATAAGTAGACCATTCTGGCCTCGTCTACTATGCAGATAGAGTTTGTGGCACTCTATGAACCAACCAAACAGGTTGTATGATTGATAAGATTTATTTTTGACCTGAAGATTGTAGACTCTATTTCTCGACCCATGAGGTTGTGGTGTCATAACAACTCTGCAGTGTTCTTTTTCAAAAACAACCAGAAGTCTAGCAGTTCAAAGCACATTGACATCAAGTACCTGCTCGTCAAAGAGAAGTTTAGTAATGAGAAGATTGATGTTCAACACATTACTTCTGAGAAGATGGTGGTGGATCCGCTCACCAAAGCTTTGCCTGTGGGAGCCTTCAAGGCTCATGTCTCTAGTATGAGTGTACTAGGATCTTTTAATATGCTTGTTTAGTGGGAGTCTTATTCTCTAGTTGAGTGAGATTTGAGTATTTTAATGTGGTGACTTTCTTCTCTTTTTTTGTCATTATGTTGTTATGTGGTTATAATGTATATGTTTATAACCTGTTTATATTGTCATGGTAAATGGTGATGTTTAGCCAAAATTTGTGATTTATGACAGTATTTAGCATAAATCCAAAGAAGTGGTGGTTTGCCAAGGTACTGATTAATATCAAAGTTTCTACCTGTAAGGTAATTCAAGGTAGACTTATCTCTAATCAGGAAAAGGACCTACAAAGAAAACATTTATATAAACACATGTGTATAACACTGTTTTCTTGCTTTTATTCCAGGTGATTTGGATAATAAGTTTCTTATGTTTCTGATAGTATGCAGATGCATGGTATATTGAGGGGTGCATTTTGTTAATGTTCAACATAAGGGGCAAGTTGTTTGAATCAAAGTTTGAGTAGGGGTTTTTAGCTGAGTATACATGACCAGACTCAAAATGGAAAGATATTGTAAGGCTTTAGGCTATATTAATGCATACACTTCATTTGGGCCCATAGTGGTGTGGCCCACTTAGAGGGATTGGCCCAGCCCAGCCATTGTGGGAGTGGTTAGGGCTGGGTAGACTTTTATAAATAGTCTCTATGGTCTCTGTAGTCATCACTAAGTGAGAACACAATTCACTCATAGAGTTGTGGTAAGGATCCAAGTGGGAGACTGTAGAAGACCCTAGAGGATTGGATTTTGTTCGTGGGACCAATCTTTGAGTGTGAGGGATATATTTCATGATCACAAATAGTTGAGGCTTCCCAAACTACACACATATATGGTTCTAGTTCCTAAATGGTTTATATCCTATATTTGTGACAATCACCTAAGGTTTATGTGTGTTTTAAACACCGTGAGGGGACGATTTTTCAGAATAAACTCCCAACATCTATCCATAGCAAGAGTTGTATTAAGAGAGTGAATCGAGAGGACGTCCCAGTTATGGGAGCTCCACGTATCCCACGTATCCCGGGAGATATCTTTCCTTCTAAGGAGGATTTGATGTCCTCTTGAGAGTCCTTTCCTGATTAGAACAAGTATGATCCTTGCTTGAAAGTCACATACTGGATTAGGAATGTCTTATGAGAGTGTATTCTGTTGAGGAATCCCACAAACATCAAGTTCTGAGTGACTAGGATTTGGTGACTCGGTGGCTGACCCACTTATCCTTGGTGCCCAACGATGCACTATTTATTGCTAGGCTTCAAGGCACGGTCATTGGCCAGCCATTCGGCTATGACTCTGGGGATCTCTTGAGCTACTAGATGTAGTTCGATTGTGGCGTGGACATCCATACGCGTTGGTCTCCTTGTCAGGGTGGACGAGCCGCTCGGTGACTAGTTCCCTTGTTGATGTCGATTGGTCGAGCTGCATTTGTCTTGGGTAGCAGTTGCCTACCGGGAATGTGCCTTGATTGGGCTAGAAGGTTTGTCTGGGTTTGAAGTGAGGCATTCTATGCTTGCACATGCCCTTGTCACTCGATTGACCGAGTGAGTTCTCAATGGTGGCGTATTTTGTCATACCAAGTACCTAGAAGAAGCAGAAAATTTAGGTAGTGGTAGGGGGCTATTGAGTTCACGTTGGGGAGGAGATGAAGAGGGCAGGGTGGGGGATGGAGAGGCACAAAGTGGGGAGAGAAAATGGTTGCAGTTGGTTTTAGGTAAGCAATTCAACGGCTGAGATGGGATTGGGTTAAATCAACGCTTGTTTTTTTTTTTTTTGGTAATGAAATCAACGTTTGTTAGTTGAAGAACGCAATAACAAGTTATTTATGCATACATGCCACCATGTGTTAGCTTTTTTATTTTGTTGGAAATAGAAAGAGAGATGGAAAAACCGAAAGAGTAGGGAACATGGTTTCAAGTATCGGTCTTGTATCGGCCATATTGGATCGATATCCATTGAGATTGATGAATCGATATCCGTATCGTTTCAGGGGTAAAATAGTAAAAAATTAGTACTTTTTAAAAACAGCAGGGGTAAAACCGACCAATTCCCACCAATCCGGATCGGTACCGATACCAATACCTAACTCCTTGGTAGGAAAAGAGAGGAAGAGAGATGGGAAAACCGAAGGAAGCAGGGAAATGGAGATAAATTGATGCTCTTCTTGATCAACATTGTGAAGCCACGTGTTACCGACCTGGCAGCACGGCAGCACGGCAGCACATCTTGCAACTGCCAGACGGGAGGAAGGACCATTCATCATCATTCCTTCAATCAACTCACAGGCTGACATACAGAGGGGGAAATAGATTTCCATTTCATCTCTGCGTTTCATCGTGACTAGAGCTTCAACCCTGATGCCGGATAGGAGAATGAGAGAGACAGAGAAGACGCGTTAGCTGATAAGATTCACTGTCTGGCCTTGTTTGGATATCGAATTTTCAGCGATCATTTGTTGCCACTGGTTGCCACTGGTATCGGTATTTCAGGTATATAATCTGTCGAACTTTATTGGTTCTCTCTCTCTCTCTCTCTCTCGTATCGGATCTGGATGGGAAGATNCCCAGCATGCACGTCTACTACTGCCCTTATGGATCTTAGTGACTATGAAGATGAATATGCAGATGCCCTACCAGAACCTCGCCCATTTACCCCTTATCCTATGCCAGTCTCCTATCTTGCCCCTCCACCTCCTAATCCTTTACGAACCACATCATTAGTTCCCCCGGCCACAACTACCTCCACCCATGTGACTACTACACCCCCAAAATCCATCCATACCATCATTTCTCCCTCAGAAAACCCTCTCTCTGAGTATCTTACAACCCTTTCTATCTCAGATCCAGCCCCCCTCCTTCTTTCATGAATGAAGGACCACAACCTGCTACACCTCATGTTTCCGAAATGGATGATGATCCTGAAATACAAAATCCTGACACACCCAGACAACCTCCTATCCCGCCTACACCTTTTACCCCATATCAAAACCAGGACCCAAAACAATTTTTTACCCTGGATGATATTCCTGTTTCCAAATGGGCATCTCGAATCACTGATTTTCATGCATGGATTAATGCTAAATTACTTCATGAAGGAGCTTCATCTGTCACTGTCTTGTCCAAATTTGTTGCACGACTCCAAGGCAAACTCAGAGAATGGTATCTAGCTCTTGGTCCTTATAGACAACTGCAAATTGTCCAGCTTACTGAAAGCCAGTTTGTTACCACTCTCTATCAAGAGTTTCTTGGTCTCGTTTCTAATGATCTCTCAAAGGCCCGTGATGAAATTCTCCAGATGAAGTGTTGTTCTCTTCTTTGGCCAGACCTTGAGAAACACTTCTCCAGAATGACCGATCGATTTCATAAAATTGGTGGTATAGATGATGAGAATTTAAAGCAAGTCTTTTTAAACTCTTTGCCAGAGCCTCTTGGCCCAGATACACAGCAGTTTTTGAAGAACTAGAATATTCCATTAGCCTCATGTACTATTGGTTCTCTATACAGTTATGCTCTCACTGCCCTTGATAAGCTTTGCAACATCAAAAAAGTCTGAAAAGATTTGCAAGATCGTTCAGATAAAGTCTCCTCTACTTGTGATACCTCTTATCTCAAAATCAAGTGCAAAGGTGACAATTCATGTGACTGTGCTACCAAGAAGCCTTCTCATCACCGACAGTTTTCTCTTTTCTCCCATAAAAGGAAACCCCATTTTAAAAGGAAGTTCTCATTTCAGTCTCCAAAGAAAAAATGGTGATTCCTCTACAAAAAGCAAAATCAAGGAAAAAACAGGTTCTCTGCTTGTTATGTCTATGGAAAAAATGGACATTTTGTAAAAAGCTATCCTCAGTCTCGAAAGAAAGACAAGGTTCTGCACATGCTATCTTCTCTTCACCAGGAAGATCTTCAAGATGCTGACCTTGAGTCTTTATATTCTCTTGATGAAACTCCTACAGACCTCTCTCTTTTTGCAATAGATTTCCCTGATACAGACTCAGACGCAGAGTCTTCCCTCTCTGAGTCCGAGAAATCTGATCCCCTCTACCAGGTAATATCTCTCCTTCCCTCTGCTCATCCTACTACTCAGGCTCCTTTCTTACAGAGTCAACTAGTATCCCTTCCCCATGTCTCTGTCACAATACTTCCTGAACCTTATGCCAAACCAACAAACCTTATTACCTTCCTTGACACTGGAGCTGCTACAACAATTCTGAACCCAAAAGTCCTCCCTACACCTTTCTGGAAACCCCAAGATCCCCCTTTACCTTTCCTTGCAGCCAATGGTGAAATCTTCCACATCACCCTTGTGTCTAGACAACCCATAAAAATTCAACTACCTCCAACTTTGTCCATAACCCATTCAGTCCTTGGAACCCATTTTCCAGGAAAAGACCTTATCATCGGGTTTGATATTCTTTGTCATCTTTCATTCGATGGACACCTCATGGTCTTATCTATAAGCAACAGCTTCTCCCTTGGTCCCCTATTTCTAACCTTTTTCTTGCAGGTACCTCCCTCTTTGAAGAAATTAAGGCACATATCCTCTCCACATATTGTGCAGAATCTCATTCAGACTTTCTTACAAAGTGTTCTCATCCTTTATGGCAGAACCCTGACTTCTTCATTACCCTGCCTTTCAAGAAAAATGAAGATGTCAATCCGAGAAAAGCCAGCCATCCAGGCCTTAATCCAGAACATCTTTCCTTGGCTATTCAAGAGATTCAACAACTTCAGTCTCAAAGACTTCTGGAACATACCTTCTCTCCATGGGCATGCCAGGCCTTTTATGTGAACAAAAGAACAAAACAAAATTGAGGAAAGCTGAGAATGGTGATTAATTATCGGCCTTTAAATCACTTTTTGGCTGATGAAAAGTTTCCTCTCCCAACTCGTCCGGCTTTACTTCTCCAGTTAGCCCATGTGACTGTGTTCTCTAAGTTTGACCTCAAAGCAGGATTTTGGCAACTTGGAATTGTTCCTCAAGACAGACCAAAGACAGCCTTTTGCATCCAGGCTACCATATGCAATGGACAGTCATGCCTTTTGGTCTCAAAACAGCCCCCTCTATCTTCCAAAGAGCCATGATGAAGATCTTTACTCCCATCCAAGACCATGCACTTATATATATTGATGATATTCTTCTCTTCTCCAACACAGAAGCAGCTCATCTTCAGCTTCTCCAGCATTTTCATCAGCTTGTTCAACAATATGGTCTTATGCTCTCTCCAAAGAAGATACAAATTGGCGTCCCTTCTATTGATTTTCTTGGTGTTACTATCTCCAAAGGACAATATCATCTACAACCACATATTGCAACTTCTTTGCAGCTATTTTCAGATGGTCCTCTCACCAAAAATCAAGTTCAACAATTTCTTAGCATTGTCAACTATATGACAGAGTTTCTTCCTCAACAGATCATTCATACTTCTTTGCTCCATCAACTTTTGCGTAAGAATGCTTCTCCATGGTCTGCTGCTCAAACAACAGTTATACAGGCTTTAAAGAAACTCTCTGAGCACCTCCCCACTCTTCAGATTCCCTCTACTGGAAAAAGAATCTTACAAACAGATGCCAGTGACACTCACTGGGGTGCCGTTCTTCTTGAAGAACAACCTTTTACAGCTACAAGAACTGTTTGCAGATACAAAATTGGATCCTTCAAGCCCTCTGAAACTCATTATCACTCTACGTTTAAAGAGATTCTAGTAGTTAAAAGAGGCATAGAGAAGTTCCAATTCCATTTAATTGGCCATCAGTTCCTAGTTGAACTCGACATGTCCAGTTTCCCACGGATGCTTGAATTTCGACAAAAGCATCTCCCTCAGGCACAACTTCTTCGATGGGCTCAGTGGTTCTCCAATGGTCTTTTGATGCTAAACACATTAAAGGAAAAGAAAATGTTTTGGCAGATTTTCTCTCCCGACCAACCTCAACCTTTGCAACCATCGCCCTTAGTTTTTCCCTCCTTACCCTTCATTGGTTTTTAGGCCGATGGACAGATCCTCTTCACCACCATCATCCTCTTTACAATCACCACCAACCAGTTAATCCTATCCTACAGTTTCTCCAGTTGTTCGCCCCACTTGAACATTGGCTTACTCTCTTGACTGGTTATCTCCCCTCCTCTGATGACCCATACCCAGATATTCCCCATATCATAATTCTCTTTCACCGACCCCCTGTCATCCATCAAACCTTTGATCCAACTCAACAACCCTGCCATCACATTCAATATGTGTCTGATTTCCATATTTATGGCATCAAACCATATGATCCATACCACACTCGTTTCGGCCATCGGGATGAATGGAGAAGATTCCTTACCACTATGTGTCGATTCAATGACACTCTACCACAACAAGTACCGTCTCCACTCCTTGACCGTATAGATAAGGCTTGGGATCTCCATCAATCTAGTCACCTCACTGATCCTCGAATCGAGCGCCTCCTTAATGCGCACAATGACTGGCTTATTAATCATGCTACTTTTTATCCAGCCAGCAGCACTGACAGTTCGGATATCGACTAGTATTATCTTCACGTAAGATGTGTGCTTTATCAAAAAGTCAAGTGTGTCGGTATAATAATATAAGTCTGTACTATTTACTTTAGTTTGTACTATTTACTTTTATGTGTCGGTAACTATATGGAATCTTATGTAATGCTTTCCCTATAAAAGGGCTCAATATTAATGAAGATGGATCATCGAATCCTTGCGTGGCCTAGACTGTATCATTAGCTATATCAGGTTCAATCCAGACAAGAGGGTAGGCCAGAAGAGGAGTTTAGCCGGAGAAGGAAGGACGTGGCTCTGATACCATTTTTAGGAGTTTTGATTTTCACACAAGGATTCGATGATCCATCTTCATTAATATTAAGCCCTTTTATAGGGAAAGCATTACATAGGATTCCATATAGTTACCGACACATAAAAGTAAATAGCACAAACTAAAATAAATGGTACAGACTCATATTATTATACCAACACACTTGACTTTTTGATAAAGCACACATCTTACGAGAAGATAATACTAGTCGGTATCTGAACTGTTAGTGCTGCTGACTGGATAAAAATTAGCATGATCAATAAGCCAGTCGTTGTGCGCATCAAGGAGGCGCTCGATTCGAGGATCAGTGAGGTGACCGGATTTATGGAGATCCCAAGCCTTATCTATATGGTCAAGGAGTGGAGACGGTACTTGTTGTGGTAGAGTGTCATTGACTCGACACATAGTGGTAAGGAATCTTCTCCATTCATCCCGATGGTCGAAACGAGTGTGGTATGGATCATATGGTTTGATGCCATAAATATGGAAATCAGACACATATTGAATGTGATGGCAGGGTTGTTGAGTTGGATCAAAGGTTTGATGGATGACAGGGGGTCGGTGAAAGAGAATTATGATATGGGGAATATCTGGGTATGGGTCATCAAAGGAGGGGAGATAACTAGTCAAGAGAGTAAGCCAATGTTCAGGTGGGGTGAACAACTGGAGAAACTGTAGGATAGGATCAACTGGTTGGTGGTGGTTGTAAAGAGGATGATGGTGGTGAAGAGGATCTGTCCATCGGCCTAAAAACCAATGAAGGGTAAGGAGGGGAAAATTAAGGGCAATGGTGTGGGTAAAACAGAGGTGCCAAAATATGCACTTGTAGATGAGAGGAAATTCAGAGATTTCAGCAGGAGAAGTAAAGGTAAACATGGTGAGGAAAGGATAGTCAGGATGAAAACAAAGTCCTGAGATGGGGAGTCCATATCGTCGAAGAGAAACTTCGAGGAGGCGAAAAGCTATAGACTTGCTATATAAAAGGACTGTTCTTAAGGTAAGGTCTTGAAGGATTTCAGGGGCAAGTGCTGGAGGAAGAGAACAACAAAGGTTATGATCTGGTGGTGGTGGAGACTAGGAGGTGGAGGCTCTAGGGGTTATGGGGAAAAGTAAGGTGATAATGGCAAAGGTTGAGGTTGGTCGGGAGAGGAAATCTGCCAAAACATTTTCTTTTCCTTTAATGTATTTAACATCAAAAAACCATTGGGAGAACCACTGAGCCCATAGAAAAAGTTGTGCCTGAGGGAGATGCTTTTGTTGAAATTCAAGCATCCGTGGGAAAATGGACATGTCGAGTTCGACTAGGAACTGATGGCCAATTAAATGGAATTGGAACTTCTCTATGCCTCTTTAACTGCTAGAATCTCTTTAAATGTAGAGTGATAATGAGTTTCAGAGGGCTTGAAGGATCCACTTTTGTATCCGCAAACAGTTCTTGTAGCTGTAGAAGGTTGTTCTTCAAGAAGAACGGCACCCCAGTGAGTGTCACTGGCATCTGTTTGTAAGATTCTTTTTCCAGTAGAGGGAATCTGAAGAGTGGAGAGGTGCTTAGAGAGTTTCTTTAAAGCCTGTATAGCTGTTGTGTGAGCAGCAGACCATGGAGGAGCATTCTTACGCAAAAGTTGATGGAGCAAAGAAGTATGAATGATCTGTTGAGGAAGAAACTCTATCATGTAGTTGACGATCCCAAGAAATTGTTGAAGTTGATTTTTGGTGAGAGGACCATCTAGAAATAGCTGCAAAGAAGTTGCAATATGTGGTTGTAGATGATATTGTCCTTTGGAGATAGTAACACCAAGAAAATCAATAGAAGGGACGCCAATTTGTATCTTTTTTGGAGAGAGCATAAGACCATATCGTCGAACAAGCTGATGTAAATGCTGGAGAAGCTGAAGATGAGCTGCTTCTGTGTTGGAGAAGAGAAGAATATCATCAATATATATAAGCGCATGGTCTTGGATGGGAGCAAAGATCTTCATCATGGCTCTTTGGAAGATAGAGGGGGTTATTTTGAGACCAAAAGGCATGACTGTCCATTGCATATGGTAGCCTGGAATGCAGAAGGTTGTCTTTGGTCTGTCTTTAGGAACAATTCCAAGTTGCCAAAATCCTGCTTTGAGGTCAAACTTAGAGAACACAGTCGCATGGGCTAACTGGAGAAGTAAATCCGGACGAGTTGGGAGAGGAAACTTTTCATCAGCCAAAAAGTGATTTAAAGGCCGATAATTAATCACCATTCTCAGATTTCCTCGAATTTGTTCTGTTCTTTTGTTCACATAAAAGGCCTGGCATACCCATGGAGAGAAGGTATGTTCCAAAAGTCTTTTGAGACTGAAGTTGTTGAATCTCTTGAATAGCCAAGGAAAGATGTTCTGGACTAAGGCCTGGATGGTTGGCTTTTGTCGGATTGACATTTTCATTTTTCTTGAAAGGCAGGGTAATGAAGAAGTCAGGGTTCTGCCAGAAAGGATGAGAACACTTTGTAAGAAAGTCCGAATGAGATTCTGCACAAGATGTGGAGAGGATATGTGCCTTAATTTCTTCAAAGAGGGAGGTACCTGCAAGAAAAAGGTTAGAAATAGGGGACCAAGGGAGAAGCTATTTCTTATAGATAAGACTGTGAGGTGTCCATCGAAGTGGAAGATGACGAAGAATATCAAACCCGATGATAAGGTCTTTTCTTGAAAAATGGGTTCCAAGGACTGAATGGGTTATGGACAAAGTTGGAAGTAGTTGAATTTTTATGGGTTGTCTAGACACAAGGGTGATGTGGAAGATTTCACCATTGGCTGCAAGGAAAGGTAAAGGGGGATCTTAGGGTTTCCAGAAAGGGTTAGGGAGGACTTTTGGGTTCAGAATTGTTGTAGCAGCTCTAGTGTCAAGGAAGGCAATAAGGTTTATTGGTTTATCATAAGGTTCAGGAAGTATTGTGACAGAGACATGAGGAAGGGATACTAGTTGACTCTGTAAGAAAGGAGGCTGAGCAGTAGGATGAGCAGAGGGAAGGAGAGGTATTACCTGGTAGAGGGGATCAGATTCCTCGGACTCCGAGAGGGAAGACTCTAGGTCTGAGTCTGTATTAGGGAAATCTATTGCAAAAAGTGAGAGGTCTGTAGGAGTTTCATCAAGAGAATATAAAGACTCAAGGTCAGCATCTTGAAGATATTCCTGGTGAAGAGAAGATAGCATGTGCAGAACATTGTCTTTCTTTCGAGACTGAGGACAGCTTTTTGCAAAATGTCCATTTTTTCCACAGACATAACAAGCAGAGAACCTATTTTTTCCTCGGTTTTGCTTTTTGCGGAGGAATCGCCATTTTTTCTTTGGAGACTGAAAAGAGAACTTCCTTTTAAAATGGGGTTTCCTTTTATGGGGGAAAAGAGGAAACCGTCGGTGATGAGAAGGCTTCTTGGTAGCACAGTCACATGAATTGTCACCTTTGCACTTGATTTTGAGATAAGAGGTATCACAAGCAGAGGAGACTTTATCAGAACGATCTTGCAAATCTTTCCACACTTTTTTGATGTTACAAAGCTTATCAAGGGCAGTGAGAGCATAACTGTATAGAGAACCAATAGTACATAAGGCTAATGGAATATTCTGGTTCTTCAAAAACTGCTATGTATCTGTGCCAAGAGGCTCTGGCAAAGAGTTCAAAAAGACTTGCTTTAAATTCTCATCATCTATACCACTAATTTTATGAAATCGGTCGGTCATTCTAGAGAAGTGTTTGTCAAGGTCTGGCTGAAGAAGAGAACAACACTTCATCTGGAGAAATTCATCACGGGCCTTTGAGAGATCATTAGAAACGGGACCAAGAAACTCTTGATAGAGAGTGGTAACAAACTAGCTTTCAGTAAGCTGGACAATTTGCAGTTGTCTATAAGGACCAAGAGCTAGATACCATTCTCTGAGTTTGCCTTGGAGTCGTGTAACAAATTTGGACAAGACAGTGACAGATGAAGCTCCTTCATGAATTAATTCAGCATTAATCCATGCATGAAAATTAGCAATTCGAGATGCCCATTTGGAAACAGAAATATCATCCAGGGTAAAAAACTATTTTGGGTCCTGGTTTTGATATGGGGTAAAAGGTGTAGGCGGGACAGGAGGTTGTCTGGGTGTGTCAGGATTTTGTATTTCAGGATCATCATCCATTTCGGAAACATGAGGTGCAGCAGGTTGTGGTCCTTCATTCATGAAAGAAGGAGGGGGGGCTGGATCTGAGATAGAAAGGGTTGTAAGATACTCAGAGAGAGGGTTTTCTGAGGGAGAAATGATGGTATGGATGGCTTTTGGGGGTGTAGTAGTCACAGGGGTGGAGGTAGTTGTGGTCGGGGGAACTAATGATGGGGTTCGTAAAGGATTAGGAGGTGGAAGGGCAAGATAGGAGACTGGCATAGGATAAGGGGAAAATGGGGGAGGTGCTGGTAGGGCATTTGCATATTCATCTTCATAGTCACTAAGATCCATAAGGGCAGTAGTAGATGTCCATACTGGGGGTAGTCTACTGCGGGTACATCCTCTGGCTGCTCGTGTTCTTTTGGGAAGAGCACGCTGTTGACATTGAAGTTCTTTCAATTCTTCAGTAGGAAAAGTCCTTGAAGAAGAAACAATAGGAGGCATCAGAGAGGCATACATAGCAAAAGGATCTTGTGGGATGAAGCTTGGAACTGTTACTGGAAGTGGTTGTTGTTGCCGATGAGAAGAGGCAAAAGAGGGAGCACGAGTTTGTTGTTGCTGCATTTGATGAAGTTGTGCTTCATGGTACCTGATGAGCTTCTCTTTTTGGCCAATAAGGGCAAAAGTTGTAGTGGTATCAGCAACACTAGTAGTAATTCCAGCAAGTTCAAGGTGAACCTAATCAATTTCTCGTCGGAGAGATTGAAGAAGATGGTCATGATGGGACAGAGTACCATGAGTCTGTTGAGTTTGAGCTAATATTCTTTCAAGGTACTGGTTTTGAGCTGTAGCATTTTCTGCCTACCAATTCAAAGCTGCTTCAGTAGGAGAGATAGGTTCAGAACGTCCTGTAGCTTGGACTGATGGTTTAATTTTCCAAACTTGACGAATACCATGAACATCTGGACTAGAATCATGAAGTCCGGGAAATGATTTAAGAGGAGAAGAAGAGGAAGAGCCTGGAGTATACATACAATAGGGAGGAATGACTGGAGGAGGTAACTCTGGTTTTGGAGAAGGATTACATGGAGAGAAAGAAGTTGAAGGAGAAGTCTTGGGAGTACCATACTTGACAAAGAAAGGGTATTTTGATTCAAAGCTTAGGGGTCCAACATATGGATTACCTGCCTCATATCGTTCTTGTAATTGCTGTTGAGTAGACTTTCATCTAACAGAACGTCGAGAGGGAGGGAAATCGTCGTCAGAATCTTAAAGACAATCATCACAGTCACAAAGGTCAAAGTATTTGTGACCAGTAACTGGATCTTGAAAATAGAAGATCGGATTACCCTGAGAATCAAAAGACTGGATAGGGATGTTTTCTTGAATCATACCAAAAGAGGTTGGAAAGGGAGAAGGACGGGGTCTTGGAGCAGGGAAACGGGTTTCAACTTCTCCACTAGGATGAGTGATATATTCATGATCCGTAGACTGGACTGGTGTAGGAGGAACTTGTGGCTGAGCGGAGGAGACCTATTGTTCATAAGCTGTGACCCAAGAAGAGGGAAGGAGACGAAGAAGTTTGTCATTAGAAATTTGTCTGGGAACATAGGTACAGCAAGGGACTTGGTTAGAGTCCATAGTTATGAACAGCGCATCTTCAGAATGGCCTATGAGGAGATCAAATGCATGATTCTGCAAGCGATAGGCCATCTGATAGTGCAGCGTTGCAGCCTTTGTAATAGCATTCTGGGGAACACCAGTAATATGAATTTGGAATTTCAGAGCAGTGGAAAGAAGAGGGTCAGACAAAGGGATATTAAAGTTGGGATACATCGTTAAAAACACTGTTCCTGCGTTCAAAGTGGTCTGAATGGTGGCAGTCACGGCATGTTGATACCGTAAGAATCGACTATCAAGTAGAGCGACTCTAGACACCACAGGAAGGCCTTTTCTTCCATGAAAAGAGAGAGAAAACTTGATAGCTCCTAGATGGAGATGAGTATACCCTTGTTGGATCCATTAAGGGATGAGATCCGAAGGTATCTCAAGAGTGAAAAGTTGTTCTTTATCAGTAGCATGGACCTAAAGTTGATCAAAGCGAGAAGCCTGTACCAACTCCTTTAAAGGAGGAGTCTTTTTCGGTCGGAGAAGAGCAATCCACTTGGACTGGGTAGGTGTTTTAGGAAAGATAGTATATGGGTTAAGAAGAGGAGTAGGGTAGCAAGGATGACTTGATCATCAGGGACATAAGATAGTTCATAGGGGTAATCCAAAGAAGAAGAAGAACAGGAAGAAGGGGAACGACGAGGAGAAGAAAACAAAGAAGAAGAAGGAGAAGGGGAAGCCATGAATACAAAAGAGAGTTGACGGGGGAGTTGGGCAAAAACCAGATCTGGACCATCACCACCTGCTGGAGAAACTGGAATAGGTAAAGACACAGCTAGTCGAGGCCGATCAAGAACCCCCCTGATTACGGTACATAACTGCAAAGCAACCCGAGCCAAACAGGGCACTGAACGGCATCCTTAGCCTGAAAGCCCACAACGCTCAAGGGTCTTTTTATGCCAGTAGGAACTATAAGTAGGGATTACTTGCAAAAGGGCGTGGCATAGACTGTATCTTTAGCTATATCAGGTTCAATCCAGACAAGAGGGAATGTCAGAAGAGGAGTTTAGCTGGAGAAGGAAGACTGTATTTATGGGCTGATTATGAAGGGACATTAAGAGGTTGTAAGGCCCGAGACCTCAAGGCTCGAAGGAATATTGACCCATCTTGTGTGTTATCTTCATTATCTGGGCCTCGATGAATTGCAGGTGTTCGAGGGCAGCAACCCCTGAGGAAATATTTTCTAATGCTACATGGTTTATTTCAGCAATATGTGCCTATGTAGGGTTTCACTATATATTTGTAGCTAGCTGATTTTCTCTATAATTAAAGAGAGGTATGAGGACGAACAGTTGTAATCATATTCTCCATTGATAGTGAAGAGATCTCATATAAGCGTGGACATAGACAATCTTGTCAAACCATATAAATCCTTTTGTTGAGAGGAGTGATTTATGAGGAAAGGAATCTCTATAAACTCCATTGATGTTTAACCCAAGAAACCCCATATATTCTATGCTTCATTATTGATTCAAGCATTTAAATGAACATTTGGTGAAGTCCACTAATGATTTGTTCGACAAATCCTCATGTATTGTATTCGATTGTAGGCTAGGTGTTTGGGAAATTGCTTGAGTCATTACTTATCATGTTTTGGGAGGGATTTATATATGCATAAGCTTGTAAGTAGGACAAATCACATAAGCCCAGTTGTTATTTTTATTCTAAGTTTTCAATGGGCGCTGGGCAAATAGGGGTTGTAAATCCTTGGTGGTTGTGGCTGCCTATTGATAAGTGTGGTTGCACTTTCACAGTTGTAGTTGTGTAAAGAGGAATTGTGGCTCCTTGTGGTGGTTGCCAATAAACATTGTACCGTGCATTGTATGTAGGTCGGATTTAGGTTATACTCCAATTGGTCATTTGCGACACGGATATAGGTATACTGCTGAATCATGTATCCCTCTGTGTTGTGGTTTGCATTGCTTGTTGATATTGTAGATGTGTGCTTGTAGAATGGTTTGTGGAGGATGGAATTAGTGGTGAGTAGCTAGTGATATCCATATATGTGTGTGTTGTAGGTTGTGTGTGGTATATGAAATTTTGTCTGTGCCTATGTGGTTGAGTGCTAATGACACCAACAAGTGAGTTGAAGAACGAACGAATTGGATTCAAAGTTTGTGTTCATCTTTGATTCACCCCCTCTTGGTGGCCATTTGGGATCAATAAAAAAAGTTGTCTCTCCTTTTGAAAAAAAGGGGGCTTTTAATTAGAATATAAAAAATTTGCATTATTCTGAAAAGAAATGGGGCTTCTAAAGACGCTGAATCACTACCTAGATTAGTTTTTAGGGCCACAGTTAATTGCTTCCAAATGACTCTTAAGACAACTGATCTGACCAAGAGATTGGGAACTCGTCAAGTTATGGTCTAAGGAAAGTGTTAGGCACCTGAGTTCGCCTTGTAAAAATCGGTTTCCCTTTACTTGATATTTAATAAACAATGAGTAAATCTCGAAAGTTGTCAAATGGAATTTAAATTTAACGCACCATACATAGATCTACATCAAAGTAAATAATTATTACAAAATTTTCTATTTAAATGGAACCCAATAGGAATATATTTGAAGGGTATGGGGAATGAATTCACTGTTTTGAGAGTACATATTCAAGGTGTATTCTCTAGTTTGATATATAAAGTTTTTCCTAAATGCATCTGCAACATGAATATGCATGAAAATAGGAAAATCATAGAAACAAGATGAAAACAGCCATTGAAAATTTTGAAAAAAAAAGATGAAGAGTACAAAAATGCCCTTATGTACTTATGTGCATGAAGTAAAAACTAAACACAATATAAATGCATGGAGAAAATATCTAAGAACATGAATATACATGATTCTACCTCTAAATAGATTAAAAAAATAATAATAATAATGTCCAAAAAATTCATATATGTTTGTCGAGGATGGATTTCGTGGTGAGTAGCTAGTGATATCCATATATGTGTGTGTTGTAGGTTGTGTGTGGTATATGAAATTGTGTCTGTGCCTACCTGGTTGAGTGCTAATGACACCAACAAGTGAGTTGAAGAACCAACGAATTGGATTCAAAGTTTGTGTTTATCTTTGATTCACCCCCTCTTGGTGGCCATTTGGGATCAATAAAAAAAAGTTGTCTCTCCTTTTGAAAAAAATGGGGCTTTTATTTAGAATATAAAAAATTTGCATTATTTTTGAAAGAGATGGGGCTTCTAAAGACACAGAATCACTACCTAGATTAGTTTTTAGGGCCACAATTATTTGGTTCCAAATGACTCTTAAGACAACTGATCTGACCAAGATATTGGGAACTCGTTAAGTTATGGTCCAAGGAAAGTGTTAGTCACCTGAGTTAGCCTTGTGAAAATCGGTTTCTCTTTAGTTGATATTTAATAAACAATGAGTATATCTCAAAAGTTGTCAAATGGAATTTAAATTTAACAGACCATACATAGATCTACATCAAAGTAAATAATTATTACAAAATTTTCTATTTAAATGGAACCCAATAGGAATATATTTGAAGGGTATGGGGAATGAATTCACTGTCTTGAGAGTACATATTCAAGGTGTATTCTCTAGTTTGATATATAAAAATTTTCCTAAACGCATCTGCAACATGAAAATGCATGAAAATAGGAAAATCATAGAAACAAGATGAAAACAACCATTGAAAATTTGGAAAAAAAAAAGATGAAGAGTACTAAAATGCCCTTATGTACTTATGTGCATGAGGTAAAAACTAAACACAATATAAATGCATGGAGAAAATATCTAAGAACATGAATATACATGATTCTACCTCTAAAATGATTAAAACAAAATAAAAATAATGTCCACAAAATTCAGACGAAAAATAAAGATGAAATGACGTAACTATTCATATTAGTCTCAAAGACACAAATATCATTAAATGAATATCCTAAAAATCATATGAATGCAAACATAATATAAACTACCGAGAAAGGATAAAATAAAATCAAGACACACAAAGGTACTAGTCAAAAATTTGGAAATTGACCACCTCAAATTAGGGCAAATATACTAAACTAAATTCAATGAAACAAGAAGCAAAAGAAATCTAACCTTAAAAGCCCTAAAAAATATTTCAAGAATATGTTGTTGAGCTCAAGACATGTAGCCTCCAAGTATCAAGGATCCCTCAATGCAAAATCAAGAGTTCTTATACTATATGGGCATG
This sequence comes from Macadamia integrifolia, assembly GCF_013358625.1. Classification (NCBI taxonomy): domain Eukaryota; kingdom Viridiplantae; phylum Streptophyta; class Magnoliopsida; order Proteales; family Proteaceae; genus Macadamia; species Macadamia integrifolia. Next base: position 17,531,954 of record NC_056568.1, read on the forward strand.
CAAACGTCTAACTGATTTTTGTTTCTAAGGAACTTCCTAAAGGCTCTTGTGCCATTTTTTCCCTTTTTTTTTTTTTTTTTTTTTT
>NC_056568.1:17532079-17538923 GCF_013358625.1 Macadamia integrifolia
TTTTGCAAAACACCTATAGAAGATCTGGAGTTATAGAAAAGAGGAAGAGGGGAGCACAAAGGCTTGGAATTCATAAAAAATGACTGGGGGGATTCAATTTATAATAATTTTTTTGGGACTTACTGAAAATAAGGGTGTTAATTGGTTTGGTTCCCATGGTTCGATTCGGTTTGGTGCAAAATGTTTTAGGTAAAACCAAAATCGAATCATTTAATAAACGGTTTCATATACTAAAATCGAAACCATTTATAAACGGCTTAAGTTTAAATGGTTTTCTTATGTTTTTAAGGTTTGTATCCAAACAACTTCTTTACCTTTAAAAAGTTTAGTGAAATGGTTGTAAATTGTAACATTGAATTGAATTGCTTTTTATATACTTTTTTTTTCATATTTGTTTAATGTAAAATTAAATTTTTTTTATTGAAATGTATATAAACTTATCATTGAATGACTCAAACTTATTGCGTATATGTTAATCGGTTTAAAGGTTTACTAAATAAAATTTGAATCCAAATTGAATCACAGTTTTAATTTTAAACCAAAATCAAACCCATTTAATGGTTTCACAATTTCGATACAAAAGATTCGATTCGATTTGAGTAAACAGTTTCGGTTTCAAAGTCACATCCTTTGTTGAGAATTTACTAGAATGTTTATGGACTTTAGTATTCTTTTAAAAAAATTATGAAATTTTAAAGTCGAAATTGGTTAGGCACACGCAAGCGCGCATGTTGGTTGCAGACACACTAATCAACTTGCGAGTTGACCCACGATTCCATTTGGTTGAATTGCATGTTGATCGGTCTACCTCTTCTTTATTTTAATTCAAATTTACGCTAATGTCAGCCAAAGATAACTTGTGAGTGTACCGAGGTGACCCACTGGTTGACCCAACATCTGACTAAAGTTTGACCCATAGTCCAACCAGGGGTCCGACCAGTCCGAACTGGTATTATTTATTTTATTTTATTTTATTTTTTCCTTAGAACTTCAAAAACTCCCAACTTTCAATCCGTAGGCTTCTTTCAAGTATTATCCAATGGTATAGAGTTTGGGGAATTAATTTGGTAAAAATGGTTGAAGAATCTTTCAAGTGTAGGACCTACATGACCAAAAAACACAAAAGAATGACATATCAAGCTGTTTTTGTACCATATTTAAATATAGGATATATTTTTTACAATATTCTCAATTAATGAATTTTAAACTTTCTTTAAAGTTGTTTTATCGATTTTTCTTAATTATTTTCTCCTAAGGGTATTTTGGTAATTTTAATATATTCGAAGTGAATTCAATCTTTTGTCCCATATTATCTATCTCATCACTATCTTGAACATCCACAGGATGATAAAATGAGATGTCTACACTAGCAATTTGTGGCAATTGTTGACTGTAAGGCCATTGGTTTTGTTGCTGCCATCTCTAACAACCATTGACCGGGCCCTAATTAATGAATAGTAGCTTTTTTTTTAGTATTAACCTAGTCTAAAAATGGCTTCAAAGCATGAACAGCATTCTAGACCTTGCTCTAATACAAAGTGTACCTCAAATAATCATGTGGAAAAACAAACTGAAATATAAAATGGAGATTTACTCACTTGCGTTTGGTCCCATGAGTCCTACCCTCTATTAGTTAAAACATGAACAACAAAAAAAGGTGTTTAGTATGGGCATGTTTTAAAAGGATCAAAATGTGAATGGGACGGTGAAAAATACGATAAAATACGACAAAAAAAAAAAATTAAAAGCAAATGAACGGTATGCATTTACAACGTTTAAATTTGAACATTACAATGCTATAGAGAGAGAGAGAATAAACATGCATGAATTAAGAATTATTAGTTAACCACCTTTAACCAAAAGTTATATCTACAATAAATCTAATGCATTAAGCATTTTAAATGCTTTTGTGTATGCTTCTCTATGTGAATAGACCTACATATTAAAAACCCTATAATTGAAATCAAAATATTCTATTTCTCTGTATAGACAGTACATATCAAATTATTAGTTAAAGTTAGGTATCATTCCACATTTCCCAACAATTATTTTTAGAGGGACTTTTATTTTTTCAGCCATACCAACAAAAATAAAACTACAAAAGATAAAAGAGGATTTCAAGAGTAAAATATTTTTTACAATAGTAGAGATACTAGATGGAGGTGGGGGAGAGGGAGAAGGGGAGAGGCAATTGATTAGCACCTGGAAATCCAAGTCTAATACAACTCTAGTGAGGTCAATTTGGATTTCCGAAGAAAGAGCTAACCGTATAGCCAATGCTTCAACCACCACCGTCGGCATAAGCAGAAGATGATATGAGGCAATGAGCCACACTTGCTTCACTTTGATCTAAAATAATGCAGCCAACTCCTAGAGCTTTTGGATGAGTACTTGTAGCCACATCCAAATAAATGGAAAAAATTCCATCTGTGAGGGGAGGAATCTCCAAGCCATGATTAGCCAGAGGCTACCTGGGGATGGACTCGGGAAAAGCGAGAGAACCTCCTCAATGCTCCTATTAACTGAATCCACCCACGATTGGAAAGGAGGGATATAAACTCTAAAGCACCTTGCATTTCACAGCTTCCAGATCTCCCACAAAACAATAGCATGGGCAGAAAAGAACATATGTTTCTCCTTAAAAAAGCTTGGCACCTTTCTCCACCTAAAAATCCAGTCAGAGACGAGGAGATTTGGGGTATTTGCAACCCTCAAAGAGACACCCAATCAAACCACACCTGTTGGGCTAGCAGATAGTACAAGAGCGCATGCTCCAATGTTTCGACATCAAGACCACATCCACCATACACATCAAAGTCAACAATACTATGATGCTTGAGATTCACCATCACCCCAATAATGCCCAAGCAAGCCTTCCACAGAAAATATTTCACTTTGGGGGGCGCGGATTTTAGAATTCCACACACCATGCCATACCTCTTTTGGAGTAGCCATAGCTTTTGTTGTAGATATGGATTTTCAAAGAGAAAGCTGAGCGCCCAACCTATAGCAGATTTAACAGAGGAAGTCCATATGGATGATGACTTTAGCATAGCTTGTCAGAAGACCCTTAAGAACTAGTAAGAATTTAAAGAATACTCTCAATTTTGGCCAGAAAAAAAAAAAACCCTCAGCTTCAGTAAGTTCCATTGAGCTCACTCATCAATAAGACCTGACACATAGAAGAAAGGGCAATCTAACAATCTAGGGAGGTGACTCCTATAACCGTCAAGAGGTGGAATCCAAGGATCTTCCCATATCTGAATAGAAGCACCATTCTCAACGATCCATAAGAGCTTGTGCGACAGAAGTTGCCTTCTATATGTAAGATACTTCTTCATGCCCATGAAAGTCTATATCCTGCTTGGGAAATAGAGAAAGAAGCTGAGGGGAAGTAAATATTCTTAATTAATCTTGTCCACAGAGACTCAGGATTAGATAAAAGTTCACCACAATTTTACAAGCAGAGCCTGATTTTGAATATTTAGGTCTCTGAACGGCAAATCACCTTCGAGTTTAGGAAGACACAGACAGTCCATCCCAATCCAATGGATTTTCCTCTCCTCCTTCTTTTGTCCCCAAAGGAAGTTACACCCAGCCTTGTTAATCTCATCTAATAGCCCATAGGGAAGCATGAAGTGAGACATTTGATAAGAAAGGATGGCTGCGACCACAAACTTAAGGAGCACCTCTTTACCAGCTAATGAGAGTAATCGTTCCTCCCATCCTACAATCTTGTTGATGGTTTTATCCTTTATATTTTGGAATGCGGCTTTCTTACATTTTCTAATTTGAGAGGGGTGCCCCAAATAAGTTCCAGGTTGCACCAATCCATCCACCTTTATAGGCCTTGCATAGATACGCCTGAGTCTGACTAGAGTGTTTGGCTGAAAGAAGCTAAAGATTGTTGTCCATTTACTACTTGCCCAGAGGCCCCACAATAAAAAGACAAAACATTCCTAAGGCTCCTTAGAGAGTCATGATTTGCTTGAAGGAAAATGAGGCAACCCTCGACAAAGAAGGAATGAATAAATTGAGGACTAATGAGCTTAATCCTCATTCCTTGGAGGTTCTCATTTCGAACCGCTCCAGAAATCAAAGAGGTAAGGCACTCAATACACATCACAAACAAACAAAGGGAAAAGGGGGTCTCCCTGTCTGAGGCCCCTAGTAGGAATAATAGATCATTTATGCACACCATTTAATAGGAAAGATGGCATTATGCTAACACATTAAAGAAGAAGCTAAATCCATTATCACATAACCCCTTTTTACACAAAATACTTGCAAGGAAGTCCTATTCAATCCTTTCATAAGCCTTCCTCATATCAAGCTTGACTGCAACTAGGTAATTCTTCCCCTTCTTTAGATTCTTCATGTGATGGAATACTTCATGAGCTAATAGGCATTTTCAAAGATGCTTCTCCCTTCAAAAAAGATTGTTTTAAGGACAATAATTGTTGGATTTATCCATTATAATTTATTTAATGTGTAAATAAATTCAATTTGTTAAATTTCTATTTTGTGGATTATTATTTGACTAAGTCACGAGAGATGGTGTACAACGTCTCTTGACTTGGATTCCACTTCCTATCTATTAAGTGGTTATGGTTGAGTGGGATTTTTCACTCCTTTAACCACTCTAGCCATTATGGGAGACTAGAGAGTGGTTATTAGTAATGGGAGACTATTAGGGTCCTCTCTCCACCTTGATGCGCACACTAATTTCTCATTTGTAATGAGCATACAAATAAGACAAGGAAAGAAAAATCCTACTTCATTGTTGTAGTCGTTCTAGCAAAGAAAGACATCAATGGCTTCTTCGAATTTCGTTGGTATCCATGTCTCGTCGGTGAACGGTATGCTGCCCATCTCTTTACCGATTTAGGGTATTGATTTATAGTTTATTGATAAGATCATGTTTTATAGGAATGCTTAATTTTCCTTCAGTGGTATCAGAGCTTAAGTTAAGCTAATAAACTATTGAATAGTATTATGATTCCCTAGTGGTACTCCTAATGGTATTCTCGTATTAATAATTGGTACCATCACAATTGAAAATTTGATAATGGTACTCCCATATTGATAATGTGACCCTCATATTCGTTAATGGGACTCCCACATTCTTTAATGGTACTCCCATAATTGTCAATGGGACTCACATTGTAACGGGATTCACACCATATTATTAATTGGACTCCCATATTAATAATGAGGTTTAATTATATAGAATAAGTTAATGCTTTAACATTGATATTTCTTCTCTATTGATTGTTATTGTTATTGCTTCTCTGTATGTTGTATTTTGGAGAAGAAGAAAGAATATTCTAATATTCTCTTTGATATCATAAGGAATATTAGTAATGGACCTAAACCCATGACTATGTATTACTTATTTTATAAAACTGTTGGTTTGGGTTTTAGCCCATTATAATGTTGGATTTAAAATACTAGCCCAAAAATCCATTAAATGAATTAGGTCAAACCAAAATGAACCAGAATTGGATTACATGAACCGAATCGGGTTAAGTTAGACCGGTCTGAATCGGACCCGACCCATTGGGTAGATCCAAACCTGACCTACCAACCCAGATTTTTGACCTGATGGGTCACCGGCTAACCCATCAGAATTCGACTGCTGTCGGTCAACTTTTCAGCGTTAACCAGAATATTCCGATAAGGTTATGTGGCTATGAAAGAAAATAGAAACAAAATCTAAAATTGGTTTGATATCATTTATGAACTGTTTCTATTTATTATTTATAGTCTCTGTGTTATGAAAATTGATTTTGTTTATAAATAGAAATGTGTTTGATTTGATTTATGCATACATAACTCATTTTTCTCATAAACAGATTATAAAAAAATTGAAACAGAACAGTGTTTGGTTTGATTTATGAAAGTCTCTTTCAATTTATTTTAACAGAATCAATTATAAAGAAGGGAGAGGGATAGGTATGCTAGCGTAGTACCTAGGAATTAGGAATGCTAGCAGGATTTTGACCATAGGATTTGGTCAACTTGAATTGAACCGTTGGATGGAAAGAAGATATACAAATTTACAATCCACGATTGCAACACTCTTTCTCTCTCTCTCTCTCTCTCTCTCTCTCTCTCTCTCTCTCTCTCTCTCTTCTCGTCGAAAAAGACATTTATTTTAGTGAATCCAGCCGGAGAAAGCAAACTCCGGTGAGATCTTTTATCAGATCAGACGGAGAAAGTTGGATATGTTTTTGTTCTCTCAAATCGAAGCACAGTATGAGAGAGAACATAGTGGAGATAAATCATGGTGCAGGAGGAAAGAGGGAGAGAGAACCATGGTCGGAGTTGGAGGAGGGAAGGGAGCTCGCACATCTCTGTTGTCGTTGCCGCTGTCGTTGTCGCTGCCTCTGTTGCTTTAGCCACTGCCTTCGCTTTGCTGTCGTAACAGGAATTGTTTTCTCATGAATTTGTCGGCAACAGTTGTTTTTTTTACTTTTCTTTCTATCGATTTGCAGAGAGAGGCTTGTGCATCGCCGACAAGTTTTTTCCCTTTCTTCTACCAATTTGTAGAGAGCCGCTGACCGCCGCTGTTCCACTGACTCCTATGGTTTGAGTTGCTGCTGCCATTGCTATCACCGTTGTGCTACTGCTACCGCCGCTACTGCTGCCTCACCACCTCGCCGCCGCTACTGTAAGTAGGGGAGGTTGCTCTCCATGACTTGCTGCTACAAGCAGGAGAGTTTCTCCACCAACTACTCTGGTTTGAGTCGTTTCTACCGCCGCTTCTCCATTGCTACTTTCCCCGAGTTTTGAACTTTTTCTCCACCGAGTTTTGAACCTTTTTTTTCTCCTGGTTTCTCCA
>NC_056568.1:17539023-17573135 GCF_013358625.1 Macadamia integrifolia
TCCAAGATTTGTTTGATCTGCCTATTAGACACCTCCACTTGGCCACTAGTTTGAGGGTGATAAGGGGTAGATAACTTATGGGAGATCCCATACTTTTTCATTAAGGCCTCAAAAGGCCGATTACAAAAATGAGTACCCCTATCACTAATTATTGCACGTGGTGCACCAAAGCGGGAAAAAATGTTCTCTTTGAGAAACTGGACCACCACTTTTTGGTCATTAGTTTTACAAGGTATGGCCTCTATCCATTTAGAAACATAATCAACGGCCAAAAGTATGTACAAATTCCCAAAGGAATTAGGGAATGGTCCCATAAAATCGATGCCCCATACATCAAATATCTCAACTACCAAAATAGGGTTGAGGGGCATCATGTTCCTTTTATTGATACGGCCAAAAGACTGGCAGGCAGGGCAAGCCTTGCAAAAATCAAAAGCATCTCTAAAAAGAGTGGGCCAATAAAATCCGCATTGGAGAACCTTTGCGGCAGTCTTCTTAGGTCCAAAGTGTCCACCATATGCATGATCATGACAAAAAGAGAGAATAGAATGTTGCTCATGATCAGGAACACATCGTCGGATAATCTGATCCGGACATATCTTAAACAAATAAGGATCATCCCAGAAAAAGTGTTTAACTTGGGAATGAAACCTATACTTATCTTGAGTGGACCAGTGATCCGAAGTCACACCTGAAACTAAGAAGTTGACAATGTCAGCAAACCATGGTTCACTAGACATTGCAAATAATTGTTCATCTGGAAAGTTCTCGTTGACTGGAGAATCAACAGTCAAGGAATTGGGAAGCCGGGATAAATGGTCTGTAACTAGGTTTTCAACTCCTTTCTTATCCCTAATTTCTAAATCAAACTCTTGCAAAAGTAAAACCCACCTAATGAGATGGGCTTTGGCATCCTTCTTCTGAACTAGGTATCTGAGGGCAGAATGATCAGTATACACCACCACATGTGAACCAACTAAATAAGACCGAAACTTTTCTAATGCAAACACAACAGCTAAAAATTCTTTTTCAGTGGTTGTATAATTGAGTTGTGCATCATTTAAGGTCCTACTAGCATAGTAAATGACAGTGGGAAACTAATTAATCCTTTGACCCAAAACTGCTCCTATGACAAAATCCGAAGCATCACACATCAGTTCAAAAGGTTCAGTCCAAACAGGTGGTTGAACAATGGTGCATTGGTCAACTCCTTCTTAAGTTGCTTGAAGGATTCTAGGCACTCTTTGGAAAACTCAAAAGTCTGATCTTTGGCAAGTAATGAGGTGAGAGGTCGGGCTAACTGACTAAAGTTCTTAATAAACCTTCTGTAGAAGCCTGCATGCCCTAGAAAAGACCGAACATCCTTAACAGATTGAGGAGGTGGTAAATTATCAATTAAATCTACTTTAGCTCTATCTACCTTAATTCCCTCCTTGGACATTACATGGCCTAAAACAATACCAGATTTAACCATAAAATGGCATTTCTCCCAATTCAAAACCAAATTCTTAGATATGCACCTTTTCAAAACTAGGGAAAGATGATGAAGATATTCAGAATAGGAATTCCCATGAATTGAAAAGTCATCCATAAATACTTCTAAGAATTTTTTGACTATGTCAGAAAAAATGCTCATCATGCATCATTGGAACGTAGCAGGGGCATTGCAAAGCCCAAAGGGCATACGCCTATAAGCAAATGTTCCATTTGGGCATGTAAAAGTGGTCTTATGTTGGTCCTCTAAAGCAATTGGGATTTGGTTATAGCCAGAATATCCATCAAGAAAACAATAGTATTCATGTCCAGCTAACCTCTCTGACATCTGATTAATGAATGGCAATGGGAAGTGGTCCTTTCAGGTTGCCACATTAAGTTTCCTATAGTCAATGCACACACGCCATCCTGTTTGGATATGGGTAGGGATCAACTCATTATTGGCATAGGGAACTACAGTCACACCAGACTTCTTAGGCACTACGTGAACTGGGCTTACCCATTGGCTGTCAGAAATAGGATAAATTATTCCATGATCCAAATACTTTAGGATCTCTTTCTTAATAGCTTCCATCATCACTGGGTTAGCTCTTCTTTGGGGTTCCATAGATGGTTTGGAATCCTCCATAAGATGTATATGATGTTGCACAATGGAAGGGCTTATACCCTTGATATCAGTCATGGTCTAACCTAGGGCTTCCTTATTATCTTTTAACACTTTAAGTAACTCCTCTTCCTGGCTAGAAGTCAAATTTGACGAAATTATTACAGGAAGAGTCTGGTCAGGCCCTAGGAAAGCATACCTCAAATTAGATGGCAGCTCCTTAAGATCTAGATTAGGGGGCTCAACTATGGAAGGTTTAGGAATGGAATTGGAAAGGGGTCCTGAGGGCTCCACAAGTGTGTGAAGACTCAAGACTTCAGAAAAGAAATTTTCACTGTCATCATCCAACTCATCCATGCACTCTTGGAATTCTGAATCAAAATCAATATCAAAGTTGGTAACTAAATCATCAGAAAAATCTAAAAATTCCTCAAGCATATTGATCTCTTCTTTCATATGTGGTTGCTTGCCAATCCTAAACATATTAAACTCAACAGTTTGGTTACCAAAAGATAATCTTAGGAAACCATTCCGGCAATTGATTAATGCATTATTGGTAGCCAAGAATGGTCTTCCTAGAATTATTGGGATCACATCCTTGGTTGAGAATGGCTTAGTATCTAACACAATGAAATCAACAGGGAAAATAAATTCCCCCACCTTTAGTAAGATATCCTCAACCATCCCTTTAGGAATCTTAACAGACCTATCTGCCAACTAAAGAGTAGTTCTAGTGGCTTTCAATTCTCCTAATCCTAGTTGCTTGTACACATGGTAAGGTAAAAGATTCACACTTGCGCCAAGGTCAAGTAAGGCATACTCAATGTAGGTGTTGCCTACGACACAAGATATGGTAGGGCTCCCTGGATCCTTATACTTGGCTGCTATAGGCTGAGTAATTATGGAACTAATGTTACCTGCCAAGAACGCATTTTTGGGCACACTAGTGATACGTTTATGAGTACACAAATCTTTCAGTACCTTTGCATAGGCGGGGATCTGGGATATGGCATCCAAAAGAGGGATGTTCACTTCTACCTTTTTGAAGACTTCTAAAATTTTATCCATGGAAGCAGTCTTCTTTTGTTTACCAAGCGATTAGAAAATGGGACAGGATGAACATAAGGACTGTTAGGGATTTGCCCCTGTTCAAAAGAATCATTTTTGGTTTCCTCACCCAAATCATCTTTAGTTTCAGAAAAATCTTTAGGTTCATCAGACGAACCTGGAACAAGAGACACACTTGTGTCCTCAACTGAAGAAGAGTTAACAGGAGTAATAGATGGGGAAGATTTAAGAACGCTCTGTAGGTACTCTCTACCACTCCTAAGGGCATAAACAACATTACATTGGTTAAAGGGCCCTTGTTGAGTCTGACCTTGTACTATATTCAGTGGTGCATTAGTTGGTCCTTGTGAACTAACAGGCTAATGATGCCTAGGGTTAGGCTCTGGTTGACTGGGTAAAGTTCCCTTCTCCCTCTCACGCATAATTGAGACAACTTGGGTAAGTTCTCTCGTAAGATTTTGATGGCTTGTCATGAAGAGGGCCATATTTTTTTCCAAGTCACTAATTCTACTTGCCTCTCAAGTGTTAGTAAACCCAGGGGGTTGCTGATAAGATGATAGGAGAGGGGCCCTAGGAAAACTCGCCTGAGGTCCTACATTTGACCTAGAAAAAGTATTTTGAGAAAAAGATTATTGTGCAAAGGAAGGCCTTTAGGGTCCAGGTTGACCTTGATTATAGAAATTGGAAGATCCTGCTTGGTTGCCCTGATTCCAAGAGAAATTTGGGTGATTTCTCCACCCTGGATTGTAGGTGTTACTATATGGATTATTCTGGTATAAGGCATTAACACTATCATTAGAAGTGCCCCCAGAGGTATTGGGGCATTCTTCTATGACATGTCCAGGGGATTGGCACCAAGCACAAATCTTAACCAAATTGACTGATGATGGCTCTCTAGGAACAATAGCCTCAATCCTCTTGATTAGGCTATCCAAATGGGCTTCCTTGGCTACTATCCCATCCACAAAATATCCTTTTCCTCCTATGGTTCTTTCACTCTCTTGGGTTGATTCCCACTCACAGGTTTTATCAGCTAAGTCAAGTAAAAATTCCCATGCCTTTCCTTCATCTGTAAAGGATGTGAATCCCTCAGGGCACATAGACTCTATCATTTGTTTAGGTGGGTAATCAATACCCTCATAAATTATTTGACATAAATGCCATAGGTCTAGGCCATGGTGAGGGCATTCTTGGAGTAGATCCTTGAATCTCTCCATAAGTTTGGAAAATGACTCACTAGGCTTTTGCCTAAACTGAAGGATATCACTTCTAAGCTTATTGGTCTTGTGAGTTGGGAAAAACTTCTTAAGGAAGAGAACTGTGAACTGTTCCCATGAGGTTATGGAATTTGTGGGTAATCCATACAACCACTTCTTAGCTTGGTCTTTCAATGCAAAAGTGATAAACCTAAGCTTAACAGCATCATCAGAAAGCTGTTGGATCTTAATTAGAACACATACCTCTTCAAATTCCCTTAGAAATAGGTATGCATCCTCAGAGGTCAACCCATGGAAGTGGGGCAACATAGTGATGTATTGAGATTTGAGTTCAAAATTATTGCCCTGGGCCTGTGGTAGAACTATGCAGGAAGGTTGGGCTGTTCTAGCAGGGTAGAACCTATCTTTCAGAGATTTAGGTGAAGGGTTTTGCTGTTGGTCTCCCATATTGAAGGGTTTTAAAGAGAGCAAACGTATAGGGTCACTACTTGTTGGATCTCTTCTTTCTAACCGATTCTTAGTATTACGTACCAACTTAACACTTATGCAACAGAAAAACTACCCACAACTAAAGTAAGACAAGCACAAAAGAATGGATAGCAAATTTTTTTTTTATGATTTTTTTTTATTTATTTATTTATTTTTTGCTTTTTGGGAGCTTACCGGCAGGGATCCAGGGTTGCTCAGGTCAATTCCTGAGGTACTGCTACAAGGCGAAACCTATCTTTATCATACTGTGAGGCATGGCGACCTCCACTGATACAACTATTATTGCAAGTTGTTCTTCTCAGGAATTCAATAAAAGAAAAGGAAAAATATAAAACAAAGCAAACAAAGCACTCCGATTTACTAAAAGAAATTGAAAAATAACATGGAACTGTCTCCCCGACAACGGCGCCAAAAACTTGTTTGAAATTTAAAATGTAACCGCAATCGTACGGATCAGTATAGCTACGGGTCGAACACAGGGAGAGCAGCCACTTTATTTTTTTATTTCTTTTAATAATGCGAAAGTGAACCGATTAATGGTTGTGATCTAATTCTAATTACCGTCCTAAACATATGTATCTAAAATAATGTCCTAACCATTCGTCATCTAAGAATTTAAAGACGCAAGCCACACAATTAAAATTAAATAATTAAATAACTAAAAATAAACAACCCACGCAATTTAAAAAAAATTAAATAAATAAATGAAAAAAAAGCTAAAATAAAAATAAAGTAAAAGAAAGGGGATAAAACTAGAGAGAGACTCACAAGTAGGTTTCTCTACTTAGCCCGAGGGATGCATCATAATATGAGCTTCCCTACTTGACCAGAGAGTCACTCTTACAAGGGTTACTCTACTTGGCTTTAAGGAAAAGGAGACAATTAAAATAAAAACAATAAATTGATGGTTCTATGGCTAGGAGGGGCAAAGCCAACACATACACTAGCCATGAACCTTGGGGGAAAGGAATAGCAATAATGTAACGACTGAAAATAAAAATCCTAAATTAAGAAAGAAATGGTAGTCAGAAGAGGGAATGAGAGGGGGGAGAGAAGACTACTGAAGGAGCCTACTTACTTGAATCAATGCTTGAACTTGAAAAAAAATTGCTCCACGGCTCGTGATCTTGTCACCTAGATCTAAGCCTAGAACTATAACTTAAAAAATTACAACTCAATTGCATAAATCATAAACATAAAAAGGCTGAATAAAAATAAAAGAGTGCTTGCATTAATTGACATAAAAAAACTATTACAAAAGTGATTAAAGCAAAAATAGAGAAGAACTAGAACTAAAGAGAGAGAGAGGAAGAGAGAGAACAACTAAAGAAAACTAGAAGAAGAATGAATTGTGTCTCCTCCTCTTACATGAGTTGTATTTATAGGGAACGGAGAGGTAGGGTAACAATTTTCTCTTTCCTAAAAGAGAGAAACCCACAATTGATTGTGAGATCTTTTGAGTCCAAAAGTGCTAAGATGGAGGAGAGAGAAGAGAGAAATAAATTTTGAGAAATTTCCTATAATTTTTTGCTTATTTTCTTTCCTTTTTTTTTTCTAATTTATTTTTCTTCTTTTTTTTTCTCTCTCCTAGGGACGATTTTTTTTTCTTCCTTTGTGTGATTTGGACAATCTTTGGTGATGATGTGGAGGAGAGAGAAGATTTGGACAATTTTTGGTTCTCCCCTTTTTTCTCTTTCCTTTTTTTTCTTCTCTTCTTGCTTCCACGATTTTGCTTTCCTTTTTTTTTTTCTTTTTCTTCTCTTCTTGCTTCCACGATTTTGCTTGCTTCTAATTTGATGTGGAAATCCCCTCCATGCCCTTAGTGCTTTAAGTGAGTGAAAAGCAGGAAATCTTCAACAAATTCTCTAAAAAAAACAACCATGAGATTCAAACTTGAGACCTCTTGGTGAGCAAGGGAATTTTGTACACCATAGCTCACCAACTAAGCTAGGTAGTTGTTGTTACCAAAAACAAATCTTTAATCACTTAAGGATGTGGTCCATCAATCCTTGTTGGCATTTGGAGTATTCCTTGTACCTATGGGACAATTGCAAACGGGCTGGTTCTGCATCTCGGTTCAGTTCTGATCCATTATTCTTTTTCTGACCCGAAAAAGAATAATCATTTGTACGGGTGACCAAATGAATGTGTACTTTTAATTGAACACGTCCATCTTGCTTAGAATTTCGTCCTCTTTGCAACCATGGAAAGAAATAGGACCTCTTTACGTGTAAAATTGAAGATATAGCGCCCGATGGTCCTTAAGGCCTTGAAAATATAGAACCTGCAAAAAGAGAGTAAAACCCAAGGTAGCTCCATTCTAAATATGTAAAATGCATGTTTTACTACCCTAGATTTCACACATAAATGTGCTCATCAGAATTCCCCCACACTTAGACTTTGCTAGTCCTCGAGCAAAACAAAAAGAAAAAGAATAAAAAAAAAAATCTAACTCACTTTCATAGGAATCACGGTTGCACTTAGCATGTGCAACAAGCCTTTAAACCCCTAGGTCACCCCTAGTGGACGAGTTGTGTCTCGTGGGTGTTTGCAGTGAATATACACCCAAAATTCAGAATAAACAACTCCCAACTTTGGCTAAAGGTAAGGCTCATACTGATCTGGAGCAAAGATAATTTCTCTTACAAGGGACCCCCACACTTGAACTTTTATTACCCTTTATCAATTCTAGGCACTAGCATATTTCTTAATTTGGAACTCACCTCGTCTCTTCCAAAACATCCTTATCTTAAGGCAAAACCACTTGTGAAGAAATAAGGAACCAATGACTAAGACGTTGGAGTGTTTTTGACCAAACATGTTACCAAGCAATAATGACATTTGCACATTTTTTTTTTCTTTTTTTTTTTTTTTGAATAATAAACTCTATTCTACTCCACTACTTTTGGCCTGAATGACATGGTGGAGCAAACACCTGACACCCAAGTTACTATGTAGCTTTGCTTTTTGCATATGTCCACAAAGGCAGTGATGCTAGAGTTACTTCAAAAGTTTCCTCCCAAGGAATTTCGATCAAGACACCATGCTTCCTGAGACGCAATGCTCTATCTAGTTCCAAGGGAATCAGCTCTTATTCTTCTTTATACCACATTTCACATTTCATTTAAAATTGTGCATTTGTCAACCCATGCCAAATTAAAAAGAATTTAATTTCTTGAAGGAGGTTCAGTCCAAACAGGAGGTTGAACAATGGGTGCATTGGTCAACTCCTTCTTAAGTTGCTTGAAGGATTCTAGGCACTCTTTGGAAAACTCAAAAGTCTGATCTTTGACAAGTAATGAGGTGAGAGGTCGGGCTAACTGACTAAAGTTCTTAATAAACCTTCTGTAGAAGCCTGCATGCCCTAGAAAAGACCGACCATCCTTAACAGATTGAGGAGGTGGTAAATTATCAATTAAATCCACTTTAGCTCTATCTACGTTAATTCCCTCCTTGGATATTACATGACCTAAAACAATACCAGATTTAACCATAAAATGGCATTTCTCCCAATTCAAAACCAAATTCTTAGATATGCACCTTTTCAAAACTAGGGAAAGATGATGAAGACATTCAGAATAGGAATTCCCATGAATTGAAAAGTCATCCATAAATACTTCTAAGAATTTTTCGACCATGTCAGAAAAAATGCTCATCATGCATCGTTGGAACGTAGCAGGGGCATTGCAAAGCCCAAAGGGCATACGCCTGTAAGCAAATGTTCCATATGGGCATGTAAAAGTGGTCTTATGTTGGTCCTCTAAAGCAATTGGGATTTGGTTATAGCCAGAATATCCATCAAGAAAGCAATAGTATTCATGTCCAGCTAACCTCTTTAACATCTGGTCAATGAATGATAATGGGAAGTGGTCCTTCCAGGTTGCCGCATTTAACTTCCTGTAATCAATGCACACACGCCATCCTGTTTAGACACGGGTAGGGATCAACTCATTATTGGCATTAGGAACTACAGTCACACCAGACTTCTTAGGCACTACGTGAACTGGGCTTACCCATTGGCTGTCAGAAATAGGATAAATTATTCCATGATCCAAGCACTTTAGGATCTCTTTCTTAATGGCTTCCATCATCACTGGGTTAGCTCTTCTTTGGGGTTCCGTGGATGGTTTGGAATCCTCCATAAGATGTATATGATGTTGCACAATGGAAGGGCTTATACCCTTGATATCAGCCATGCTCCAACCTAGGGCTTCCTTATTATCTTTTAACACTTTAAGTAACTCCTCTTCCTGGCTAAAAGTCAAATTTGAAAAATTATTACAGGAAGAGTCTGGTCAAGCCCTAGGAAAGCATACCTCAAATTAGATGGCAACTCCTTAAGATCTAGCTTAGGGGGCTCAACTATGGAAGGTTTGGGAATGGAATTGGAAAGGGGTCCTAAGGGCTCCACAAGTGTGTGAAGACTCAAGACTTCAGAAAAGAAATTTTCACTATCATCATCCAACTCATCCATACACTCTTGGAATTCTGAATCAAAATCAATATCAAAGTTGGTAACTAAATCATCAGAAAAATCCAGAAAATCCTCAAGCATATTGATCTCTTCTTCCATATGTGGTTGCTTGCCAATCCTAAACATGTTAAACTCAACAGTTTGGTTACCAAAAGATAATCTTAGGAAACCATTCCGTCAATTGATTAATGCATTACTGGTAGCCAAGAATGGTCTTCCTAGAATTATTGGGATCTCATCCTTGGTTGAGAAGGGCTTAGTATCTAACACAATGAAATCAACAGGGAAAATAAATTCCCCCACCTTTAGTAAGACATCCTCAACCATCCCTTTAGGAATCTTAACAGACCTATCTGCCAACTGAAGAGTAGTTCCAGTGGGTTTCAATTCTCCTAATCCTAGTTGCTTGTACACATGGTAAGGTAAAAGATTCACACTTGCGCCAAGGTCAAGTAAGGCATGCTCAATATAGGTGTTGCCTATGACACAAGATATGGTAGGGCTCCCTGGATCCTTATACTTGGCTGCTATAGGCTGAGTAATTATGGAACTAATGTTACCTGCCAAGAACGCCTTTTTGGGCACACTAGTGATACGTTTGTGAGTACACAAATCTTTCAGTACCTTTGCATAGGCGGGGATCTGGGATATGGCATCCAAAAGAGGGATGTTCACTTCTACCTTTTTGAAGACTTCTAAAATTTTATCCATGGAAGCAGTCTTCTTTTTGTGTACCAAGCGATTAGGAAATGGGATAGGATGAACATAAGGACTGTTAGGGATTTGCCCCTGTTCAGAAGAATCATTTTTGGTTTCCTCAACCAAATCATCTTTAGTTTCAGAAAAATCTTTAGGTTCATCAGACGAACCTGGAACAAGAGGCACATTTGTGTCCTCAACTGAAGAAGAGTTAACAGGAGTAATAGATGGGGAAGATTTAGGAACGCTCTGTAGGTACTCTCTACCACTCCTAAGGGCATAAACAACATTACATTGGTTAGAGGGCCCTTGTTGAGTCTGACCTTGTACTATATTCAGTGGTGCATTAGTTGGTCCTTGTGAACTAACAGGCTGATGATGCCTAGGGTTAGGCTCTGGTTGACTGGGTAAAGTTCCCTTCTCCCTCTCACGCATAATTGAGACAACTTGGGTAAGTTCTCTCGTAAGATTTTGATGGCTTGTCATGAGGAGGGCCATATTTTTTTCCAAGTCACTTATTCTACTTGCCTCTCCAGTGTTGGTAAACCCAGGGGGTTGCTGATAAGATGATAGAAGAGGGGCCCTAGGAAAACTTGCCTGAGGTCCTACATTTGACCTAGGAAAAGTATTTTGAGAAAAAGATTGTTGTGCAAAGGGAGGCCTTTGGGGTCCAGGTTGACCTTGATTATAGAAATTGGAAGGTCCTGCTTGGTTGCCCTGATTCCAAGAGAAATTTGGGTGATTTCTCCATCCTGGATTGTATGTGTTACTATATGGATTATTCTGGTATAAGGCATTAACACTATCATTAGAAGTGCCCCCAGAGGTGTTAGGGCATTCTTCTATGACATGTCCAGGGGACTGGCACCAAGCACAAATCTTAACGAAATTAACTGATGATGGCTCTCTAGGAACAATAGCCTCAATCCTCTTGATTAGGCTATCCAAATGGGTTTCCTTGGCTACTATCCCATCCACAAAATATCCTTTTCCTCCTATAGTTCTTTCACTCTCTTGGGTTGATTCCCACTCACGGGTTTTGTCAGCTAAGTCAAGTAAGAATTCCCATGCTTTTCCTTCATCTGTAAAGGATGTGAATCCCTCAGGGCACATAGACTCTATCATTTGTTTAGTTGGGTAATCAATACCCTCATAAATTATTTGACATAAATGCCATAGGTCTAGGCCATGGTGAGGGCATTCTTGGAGTAGATCTTTGAATCTCTCCATAAGCTTGGAAAATGACTCACTAGGCTTTTGCCTAAACTGAAGGATATCACTTCTAAGCTTATTGGTCTTGTGAGTTGGGAAAAACTTCTTAAGGAAGACAACTGTGAACTGTTCCCATGAGGTTATGGAATTTGTGGGTAATCCATACAACCACTTCTTAGCTTGGTCTTTCAATGCAAAAGTGATAATCCTAAGCTTAACAACATCATCAGAAAGTTGTTGGATCTTAATTAGAACACATACCTCTTCAAATTCCCTTAGAAATAGGTATGCATCCTCAGAGGTCAACCCATGGAAGTGGGGCAGCATAGTGATGTATTGAGATTTGAGTTCAAAATTATTGCCCTGGGCTTGTGGTAGAACTATGCAGGAAGGTTGGGCTGTTCTAGCAGGGTAGAACCTATCTTTCAGAGATTTAGGTGAAGGGTTTTGCTGTTGGTCTCCCATATTGAAGGGTTTTAAAGAGAGCAAACGTGTAGGGTCACTACTTGTTGGATCTCTTCTTTCTAACCGATTCTTAGTATTACGTACCCACTTAACACTCATGCAACAGAAAACTACCCACAACTAAAGTAAGGCAAGCACAAAAGAATGGATAGCAAAAATTTATTTATTTTTTTATGATTTTTTTTTGAATTTTTTTATTTTTATTTTTTATTTTTTTTTGGTTTTTTTGGGAGCTTACCGGCAGGGATCCAGGGTTGCTCAGGTCAATTCCTGAGGTACTGCTACAGGGCGAAACCTGTCTTTATCATACTGTGAGGCATGGCGACCTCCACTGATACAACTATTATTGCAAGTTGTTATTCTCAGGAATTCAATAAAAGAAAAGGAAAAATATAAAACAAAGCAAACAAAGCACTCCGATTTACCAAAAGAAAGTGAAAAATAACATGGAACAGTCTCCCCGGCAACGGCGCCAAAAACTTGTTTGAGATTTAAAAAATAACCGCAAGCGTACGGATCAGTGTAGCTACGGGTCGAACACAGGGAGAGTAGCCACTTTATTTTTTATTTCTTTTAATAATGCGAAAGTGATCTGATTAATGGTTGTGATCTAATTCTAATTACCGTCCTAAAAATAACGTCCTAACCATTCGTCATCTAAGAATTTAAAGACGCCAGCCACGCAATTAAAATTAAATAAATAAATAACTGAAAATAAACAACCCACGCAATTAAAAAAAAAAATAATAAATAAAGGAAAAAAATGCTGAAATAAAAATAAAGTAAAAGAAAGGGGATAAAGCTAGAGAGAGACTCACAAGTAGGTTTCTCTACTTAGCCCGAGGGATGCATCATAATATGAGCTTCCCTACTTGACCAGAGAGTCACTCTTACAAGGGTTTCTCTACTTGGCTTTAGGGAAAGGGAGACAATTAAAATAAAAGCAATAAATTGATGGTTCTATGGCTAGGAGGGGCAAAGCCAACACATACACTAGCCATGAACCTTGGGGGAAAGGGATAGCAATAATGTAACGACTGAAAATAAAAATCCTAAATTAAGAAAGAAAGGGTAGTCAGAAGAGGGAATGAGAGGGGGGAGAGAAGACTACTGAAGGAGCCTACTTACTTGAATCAATGCTTGAACTTGAAAAAAAATTGCTCCACGGCTCGTGATCTTGTCACCTAGATCTAAGCCTAGAACTATAACTTAAAAAATTACAACTCAATTGCATAAATCATAAACATAAAAAGAACTGAATAAAAATAAAAGAGTGCTTGCATTAATTGAAATAAAAAAAAACTATTACAAAAGTGATTAAAGCAAAAATAGAGAAGAACTAAAACTAAAGAGAGAAGAGAGGAAGAGAGAGAGCAACTAAAAAAAAACTAGAAGAAGAATGAATTGTGTCTCCTCCTCTTACATGAGTTGTATTTATAGGGAATGGAGAGGTAGGGTAACAATTTTCTCTTTCCTAAAAGAGAGAAACCCACAATTGATTGTGAGATCTTTTGAGTCCAAAAGTGCTAAGATGGAGGAGAGAGAAGAGAGAAATAAATTTTGAGAAATTTCCTAAAATTTTTTGCTTATTTTCTTTCCTTTTTTTTTCTAATTTATTTTTCTTCTTTTTTTCTCTCTCCTAGGGACGATTTTTTTTTCTTCCTTTGTGTGATTTGGACAATCTTTGGTGATGATGTGGAGGAGAGAGAAGATTTGGACAATTTTTGGTTCTCCCCTTTTTTTCTCTTTCTTTTTTTTTTCTTCTCTTCTTGCTTCCACGATTTTGCTTTCCTTTTTTTCTTTTTCTTTTTCTTCTCTTCTTGCTTCCACGATTTTGCTTGCTTCTAACTTGATGTGGAAATCCCCTCCATGCCCTTAGTGCTTTAAGTGAGTGAAAAGCAGGAAATCTTCAACAAAATCTTCTAAAAAAAACAACCATAAGATTCGAACTTGAGACCTCTTGGTGAGCAAGAGAATTTTGTACACCATAGCTGACCAACTAAGCTAGGTAGTTGTTGTTACCAAAAACAAATCTTTAATCACTTAAAGATGTGGTCCATCGATCCTTGTTGGCATTTGGAGTATTCCTTGTACCTCTGGGACAATTGCAAACGGGCTGGTTCTGCATCTCGGTTCAGTTCTGATCCATTATTCTTTTTCTGACCCGAAAAAGAATAATCATTTGTACGGGTGACCAAACGAATGTGTACTTTTAATTGAACACGTCCATCTTGCTCAGAATTTCGTCCTCTTCGCAACCATGGAAAGAAATAGGACCTCTTTACGTGTAAAATTGAAGATATAGCTCCCGATAGTCCTTAAGGCCTTGAAAATATAAAACCTGCAAAAAGAGAGTAAAACCCAAGGTAGCTCCATTCTAAATATGTAAAATGCATGTTTTACTACCCTAGATTTCACACATAAATGTGCTCATCAGTCTGCAAAATGCCCCTCTTTGGTCGAGACTTATACCAACAGCCGAAGGGCAAAGGAAAGAACAACCACATTTTGTCACTCAGAGCATGTACTGCCATCATCTTGATCAACAATGATGGAGTTGAAAATACACCAGGTAATATTTTCTTACTAGTCAAAGTTTAGAATCTTACCTGGTTTGCTGATCTTGTATGCAGGGATTTTACGCCATTCCTGCAGAAGATGTTGGTACTTGAGATTGACCTGGTTTGGTGAATGCCATTCCAGAAATGTTGTTTGCAGAGGTTTGAACCCTCTCTGCAGAAGGGATTTAGCAAATTCACCTTAGTTTCCTTTGACCAGGCTTCCATATGCCGGTCTCGGGTCGGGTTTCCAAGTTGGGCCTTTTGATCCAATCTGGGCTTTAACAAATTCACCTTAATTTCCTTCGATTGGGCTTCCATATGCCTGTCTCGGGAGGAGTTTTCGTGTTGGGCCTTTCAATCCAATCTGGGCTTTAGTCTTGGTTTGGATGTACAATGAAACTAGACTCCTTAGGACCTGTGCAATTGATTGCGAGTCACTAGGTCAGTCAAATGTGGTTGGCCTACTCGGGGCCGGTGCAATGAGATTTGGCCACTTGAGGCCGATGTGATGATGATTTGGCCGCTTAGGGCCGATGTAATGAGATTTGGCCACTTGAGGCCGATGTAATGATGATTTGGCCACTCGGGCCCGATGTAATGATAATTTGGCCACTTGAGGCCGATGTAATGAGATTTGGCCACCAAAGGCCAATATAATGATGCTTACCATGGATTGCTCTGAATATGGTGCCAAAGAGGATGTTGATCCTTAACGATCCTTTCCTGGCAAGATACAGATACAGTGTTTCTTTTTGGATTTTTCTTTTCCCTCCCCATGTTTGTTTATTTTCTTTCTTTGTCTTTTATTTATGCACTTCGTACTTTTGAAATGAAGAGTTTTTTTTAATTTTAAGAAACTTTTCTACATTTTGATTATCTAGGCATGATGAATTTCACAACTCAAGCATTCATCAGGGCAATTGGAATAATGTGAAAATTCAAGCATCACCATACTTTACTACCAAGTGAAGGCAGATGGATTACATGAGTACAATTATCCTACCAAAGGGAGGAAAGATGAGCCACAATGTGAGGAGACAATTCTTGGTGTGGATAAAAATCCACCAATTCCTCCAAAGTTGGACATATCTCAACGGTCTTGTCTTGAACCGAAATACATGGAGATTAGCATCCCAATGTCGAGGTACTTGTTTGAGTAAGCAATGGTGCAATTCCATACATCTGATCTAGTCGAGCATAGACAAATTCACCGATTTTAGTAGGTCTGGCGCAGAGATGCCAATGTTTAAAGTCCACTTACTTAGTGTCTCATCCAAAGAGTCCATGATCTTTTCTGAAACCAAATTAAGCAAAGAAGAGGTATAATGACATTAGCCATTGCCACAACCAAACCTTTACCATTATGCATCAAAGTCCTGACTAATCAAGGTGGGGAATGAACTAGCCTTGATTAATAGTGTCAGGTGGTAATCTTTGGGGGAGAGATGAGACCCTGGATAGGTATTGGGAGGACCATAGGGGAATGGCAGATTCCTATTGGCCATGTATGCCGAATGGCGATTCTTGGGGAAAATGAAGTTTCTAGATGAGATGTGATGGACCATAGGGGAATGACAGATTCCTGATGGTCATATATGCCATATGGTAATTCTTGTGGGACATAAGCTATGATGATATTTTAATGCACCTTGATTATTAATCTGGGAACCGATTTATTGCCTTGAGATGGTTAAGACTGCACTTGAGAATGTCAAGTTGCCTACGTATCCCTTGGGAGGAATCAGGTCTAGCGTAATTTGGGTTATTCACCCGATTAAATAAAATATCTCTTGAGTTGATTCATGTTGACCAATCCTGATACTTTTTCCCCAATGAGGTCAGTAAGCTTCACTGCTTTGCCTGGTAGAATTTTTTTGACAGTAAACGGGCCACTCCAATTAGGCCAAAACTTTCCTCTTGGATCATGAATTGGAGCTCTTTGTTCACGAAGAATAAGCTCACCCTCTTCTATGTGTCGGGGCTTCACATTTTTGTTGAAAGCCCTTGCTATTCTTAGCTGATACTTCCTTAGATGATCCATGGCCTTCGTACACCTTTCATCAATAAAATTGAGCTCATCATGCCTAGCTTTCAGCCATTGTCCTTCTGGTAATTAACTATCCAACAGTACCCTTAGGGATGGTACTAGGATTTCTACTGGCAAAATTGCTTCGACTCTGTATACCAAAGAGAATGGAGTTACCCCAGTCGAGGACCGCACAGAAGTATGATATACCCATAATGCAAGTGATAACTTGTCTGTCCAATCCTTGTGTGTTTTTTCCATCTTCTGGAGGATAACCTTGATGTTCTTGTTGGCTGCTTCTATTGCCCCATTGGTCTGTGGACTGTAAGTGGTAGAGTGATACCTCTTGATGCCGAACTTTTTACAAATCTTATCAGTCTTGCCCCAGAAATGGGATCCTTGATCTGATATCAACTCTTGCAGTACTCCATACTAGCTAATGATGTTTTCTTGAATGAACTTTGCTACCTTAGTTGATGTGAGAATTGCATATGATTGGGCTTCAACAACTTGGTGAAGTAATTAATGGCCACAAAGAGAACTCATGTCCGTTGGATGCTTTGGGGTTGACCTTCCCTATAATGTCAATGCCCCAAGTGGAGAACGGCCAGGGGGAACTAAGTGAGTGCAATTCTGTTGGCGGGATATGTATGATGTTGGAAAATATCTGGCACTTGTGGCATTTCTTGACATAGCTGACACAATCTACTTCCATTATATTCCAATAATATCCCAATCTCAGGATCTTCTTGGCTAACATTTTGGCATTCATATGGGGTCTGCAAAGGCCTTGATGAATTTTTTCCATGATTGTCTGATCTTGCTCTTCATCTACACACAACAGCTGTATCCCATCATAGGATCTTTTGTACAACAAATCTCCTTGGAGGATGAACTGGGTAGCATATCTCCTTAGGAACTTCTTTTCCCTGTTGGTAACTTCAACTGGATACTTCCTCTCCCTGATGAAGTCCACAATGTGAGCGAACCAAGATCGGCCATCTATGGTGAGAGAATTCACCGTATTCTAGTAGATGGGCTTGCTTCTTTGCTCCACTAAGAATGGTCAAATCTTGGCCATTGGATTATATTCTACCATTGATGCTAAGGATGCCAGGAGGTCAGCAAACCAGTTGTTATATTTTTGGAAGTATTCAAATGAGATATTCTCAAAATGTCTGATCACCTCTTCCAAATGTTCTTAGTACGGCTTTAGCTTTTCATCTCTGATTTTCCACTTTTCTTGTGTCTGACATATGACAATAGCCGAATCCCCATATACCTTGATTCTTTTTACTCCAATGGTTAGGGCTATCTCATGTCCCAAGGTACATGCTTTATACTCAGCAATGTTATTGGTACATAAAAAATCAAGATTGAATGACGAGGGTAGATAAAGGCCGTCTGGAGTAACAAGAAAAATCCCTGCACCACTCCCCTTT
The DNA here is from genome assembly GCF_013358625.1 of Macadamia integrifolia. Lineage (NCBI taxonomy): Eukaryota > Viridiplantae > Streptophyta > Magnoliopsida > Proteales > Proteaceae > Macadamia > Macadamia integrifolia. Next base: position 17,556,775 of record NC_056568.1, read on the forward strand.
TGGTTGGCTGCTCCATCAAAGAATAACTGCCATTCGTTGGATGCGTCTTCTTCTTCAATTGTTGAAATCTCTTCATCTGGAAAAGCATCATTTAGGGCTCTTCCATCTTCTATTGGGTAGATAGCCAAATGATTAGCTGTAGCTTGCCCCTTGATAGCTTTCTGAGTAACATAAGTGATGTCAAATTCTGATAATAATAGCAGCCAATGAGTCATTCTTCCTGTGAGAGCTGGTTTCTTGAAGAGATACTTGATTAGATCCATCCTTGAGATCAATCATACAGGATATGCTATCATGTAATGTTGCAGCCTTTTGGTGGCCCAAATCAATGCAGTATAGGTTTTCTCCAGAGATGTGTACCATGCTTTATACTCCATAAACTTCTTGATGAGGTAATATATGGCGTGCTCCGCCCCCTTATCTATTTCTTTCTAAGCTAGCAACGAGCCCATAGAATTTTCTCCAACTGACAAATATAGCAAGAGCGGTTCTCCTTCCACTGGTGCTGTCAACACTAGCGGGTTCATAAGATATTCTTTTATCTTGTCAAAAGCCTCTTGACATTGATCATTCCATTTCGTGGGTTGATCCTTCTTCAGCAACTTGAAAATTGGTTCACAAATCTTGGTCAGCTGGGCTATGAACCTGTTGATGTACTGGATGTGACCTAAGAATCCTCGGATTTGCTTCTCTGTGCGAGGTTTGAGCATTTCTTGAATTGCCTTGATCTTGATGGGATCAATTTCAATGCCTCTTTTAGTCACCAAGAAACCCAACAACTTCCCTGTCGTTGCCCCGAACACACACTTCTGGGGGTTCAACCTTAGCTGGTACTTCTTGATCCTTTCGAAGAAACGTCTCAACATGAGAATGTGCCCCGATTGATCTCTTTACTTTACAATTATATCATCCACATAGACTTCCACATCCTTGTGTATCATGTCATGTAGGATGGCTGAGCTGCTCTTTGATAAGTTTTCCTGGCATTCTTCAATCCAAAAGGCATGACCTTATAACAATAAGTATCCCATGGAGTGGTGAAGGCTATCTTCTCACGATCCTCTAGGTACATACTCACTTGATTATATCCTAATAATCCATAAATGATAGCAAGGCATGCAACACGGTGCTATCACCCAATACATCAATATGAGGTAATGGGAAATCATCTTTCGGGCTCACTTTGTTGAGATCTCAAAAATCCACACACATACGTACTCTTCCATCTTTCTTTGGAATTGGTACAATATTGGCCAACCATCAGGGGTACTCTACCACTTGTAAGAAATCTGCATTCCATTGCTTCATGACTTCTTCTCTAATATTTTCACTCCATTCAGGATGTATCATTCTGAGATTCTGCTTGATGGGCTTTGCCCCAGAGTAAGTCGACAAACGATGTTGTACAATGTTGGGGTCAATTCTAGGCATATCTTCATACTACTAGGCAAAGACTTTTGCAAATTCCTATAGTAAGCTGATCATCTGTCTTGCTTCTTCATCTTCTAGGGTGATACCAATTTTTACCTTTCGAGGGCATTGGTTAGTTCCCAAATTAATAACCTGGGTATCCTTACGGATGGGTTGGGCTTTCTTTGGTTTGCATTGTTTTATTAAGTTTTGATATTCATTTAAATCATCATCGGAAAAAGGAGGCAAGTACATGAATGAAGGAGTGACAGACCCAATATACATGGACTCTTGACTTTCCTCTATGGGAACAACATACTTATAAACAAAAGACTCAATGATAGAATTGTAAACATAAGGTTCATCAACAGACTCGATGACCGACTTGATGCTAGTGGTAATTTGGTTGGTTGACTCAATGGCATGAATGAACTTGAAGTCCTCCCCAATGCTCGTCCAGTTCAGGAGTGGTTCAGTAAACTGGTGGATGAGTAAGTGAGGCAAAGGGCCGCCTTCTTCTCCTTCCAGGCTAATTACTACTTCCTCTTCGACGGCAGCAATGTACTTGTCCAGCTTCTCCCTTAGGCCATACTTTATTTGCCTGATTTCATGGTCTCTGGAACCAAACTTGCTGAGGGAAGAGTGACGGTCGAGGCTGCTCAAGCCCTCTTCTATGTAGTCTAGCTTCATCATCCTATTAATTGAAGCCATCCCCGCTTCCTGGTCACATCTTTGACTTCCTTCATGGGATCTCCTATTAGAATTAGTTCTAGCACAGTACATGCAAACCATCATCCTCTAAGCTCTTCTCTACTTGGAAAAAACACTTCTTCCCCTGAACAGCCTTGGTTTGAGGTCATAAAGCTCTTGTGCTCGAGGCCCTTGTAGAAGAGAGCAGATGTGGATCTTCAAATCATTGGGAAAAGGTAAACTCTAGGTGAGCTTTATTTTTTCTTCCCATTCCCATTTCAGAAGAATCCTGGGGCTTGGTGGCTCTTTTGACCAGATCAAAGTTGCGGGATTGCTACTGGAAAACCCACTCTTAATGCAGGAAACTTCAGTTATTCCAGTAATACAACTCTACCAATCACTCTTTTGAACTTGCAACTGTTCTACTTCATATGTCACCCAGTCGAACTTGTCCTGGAAGAACACTTCGAATCCTGGTTGTATTTTGGCGGCAGTCTCATCAAACCATGGCTCAACATTTCCACAGAATGGGAAATCTTCTCCTTCTCTTACAAAGTACCCATTGAGAGTGGGGTAGTATGTGGTGGATATTTTTCTAGTCATCTTCAATATCTTTGCCTAGCCCTTACTTGGAGGAACATACCCCAATCCATTCTTGCCCTTGTTGACAATTGTGGTTGGTAACTTGGATACACCTTGTGCATACTTTCCTAATCCCATACTAGGGAAGTACTTCATGTTCTTCATTATTTGGCCCACACGAGGGCTCAATGTTGCCTTATAATCAACCAGGGTGTTTTCTTTGACTGCCTCTTTTGCAATCACGGCACAAGTGCCTTCTCTCTCAAATCCGTCGAGGCAGACCACTTCTGTCTTCTCTTCTCCTTTCTCTACACTGGCCACAATATTAACTACTTTCGGGTGCCCTGAGACAACAATCACTTTTCCTTCATGTATGAACTTGACTTTCTAGTGGAGGCTAGATGACATAGCCTTAGCATGATATAACAATGGCCTCCCCAATAGCATGTTGAAGGAAGTCGGTATATCAATGACTTGGAAGTTGACGTTAAATTTCACCAGAGTAGGTAATGCCATAAACCCTTCGAATAAGATGAAACCCTCTTGTATGTGGTCAAATCAAAGAGTTAATAGAAACCTTATGTGGTTTCTTTGATGATTTAAAGGAAGGGAAATCAAGATTTGAAAGCATTTTGGTGACATTTTGAGTTGGGAAAAGGTTCCTAAGTTTTTTTGGGTTTCTTGAGCTAAGGTATGATTTTGTTCCCAATACCTTGATTTGAACTTAAATCTATGATATGTTCAGGTGGATGAAGCCTTAAGTGTGTGGGAAATGAGTTTGAAACAATCCCCCTGGATTCCCAAGAGGTGGGATGAGCAAGAGATGAAGGACAACAGAACTCGTCGAACATTGGTGGGTAGCACCAACGGGTAACCAGACCCACTAGTGTGATCCCCCAGTCTTACCTGGGCTTTGGAGCCTATAGGCAGGTAAGACCGGCAAGTACCTAGACCCGCCAATATAACCCACCGGTCCTGACTGGGGTTCGGGGTCCTACTGGCAAGTAGGATAGGCAGGTACCTAGACTCATCGGTAGCACCCACCGATTTTGGGTTAGCCCCGGGGTCCTACCAGCAGGTAGGATCGATGAGTACCAAACCCGTCGATAGCACCCACCGATGTGTGTCTGAATGCTGTTTGCTTGGGTAGTTTGCATAGATGAGTCCTCCTACCCACCTGTATGACCCACCTATGGTCCAAATGAGCTCTGTTTAAACTCAAACTCATCAACAACATTCTTCCCCTTATTAAATGTGTCATGATCGTATCTTAGATCATTTTATAGTTCCAGAACGGATATATGCTAAGTTTCTTAACTGCGTTAGATTTTGAGACTCTCGTCTTCGCACGCCGGATCTTACTTGTACTATGTATGCATATTCTTGTACAAGAATAGGTAAGTGGGAAGAGGACGTTGATTTCATTTTTGGGAGTGTTTATGGCATCATATTCATTTCATATATATTATCTTGACACTATAAATGCCATTCTTATGCATATGCTTGACTACTACTGGATGCATTTAGTAATGAATATGTGGTATCTTTAACTTTCCAAATACTCATTATTTGTTTTGAATCATGAGTATAAATTTATCAATTGTTGGATTATAATGATGATTAGTCAGGCATGTATTAAATGGCTAGATTAGGTGTCATAGTTGGCTTGGAAACAAATGCATTGGTACACCGTGGAATGGGACACAGAAGTAATATGCAGTCATACTATCTCATATAAGAGCATGTGGTTAGAATTTGACATTTTCTCGTGCTACGACCCTTCCCAACAGGGGTTTAGGTGTTGGGTTATCATTGGGGGGAAGCGTCGATCGTGGACCGCCGTGGTGGTTAGAAGTACGTCTGGCTGATCATTAGGATGGTTGAAAACCTTGGTGATATATTTAGAGGACTGAGCATACTGCATTTATTTTTTGTTGTGGTATGGCAATGGTTTACTTTTCTGTTGAGGTTCGACCACGATTTATATTTCTACTATGGTTCTACCATAATTTAATTTTCTAAGTACTCACGACTGGCCCTCTCCGACAACTCTTTGGTTGTATCATGGGATGGAGAAAGCATCTCGTACCCGGGGCATACACGCATTGTGATTGTGAGTAGCACGTAACCTATGACTTAGTAATGTTGCCTAGGTGGATAGGCATAAAATGAATTTCATGCATATAGTATCATTTGACAGGCAATTGCTTGTATGAGTCTTTCTTCCATTTACTGAGTTAGTGAGCTCACCCCTTGTGTACATACCTTTTTAGATGATTTTACAGGTTTTTCGGTCAAGGAACAAGTGCCGGGGTCCATTGACGAATCTCCAGTGAGAGATTGGTGGGTTCCGAAAGGATTTGGTCATGGAGTCGGATGCCCGTGTGAGAATTGTGCTACAGGGAAACTGTAGCTAAATTCCTAATACAGTTCTTCTTTTTTATTCTTTTGGCATATTCATTTTTTTTGCTCTCAATAATTTAATTGTTATTTCTCGTGTAATTATCATGCTTACAGGCCCATATGTAAATATACTATGTATAACAATTTGGGTATCAAGAGTAAGTGGGAAAATTTATAGGTATATATATGACAAGACTTCCGTTAAATTACATTATTATATTTCATATTATATGTGACTTATTGTGCTGTGGTTACTGTATCAGATGATCCTAGTCAGTTTTAGGTTACCTGGAGGGAATTCGGTCACTAGTTTAGTTCTATGTGAACAGGGCATGACAGAAAGCATCTGACCTTTCCACCATGCTAATCGAGCTTTAAATTTATCAACCAAGGGCAAGATTAAATCTTTCTTCACTCTTCCTTTAAAAATCTCCACTCCTAGATACTTGGTAAGGAATTTACATTCTGGAATATCAATTACTGCCCTGATTCGACTCTTCCGCTGGGACGAAATCTTGCCCAAGAAAAGCTTACTTTTTTCCATGCTTATAATTTGACCTGAATACAACTGATATTTATCTAAAAATTGCTTAAGATTCTTTACACCTCTCAGATCAGCATTAATAAATAAAAAAATCATCTGCATATAGTAAGTGACTTGGGGAGGTCACATTCCTGGGGCCGGGAAGGGGACAGACCTTCTTTTCCATAGATAAAGTATAATACCCTACTTCTTAAATCCGGTCTAATTACACGGTTGACCTGGTTTAACCATGTAGGACCCGAACCGGAGAGAGTTAAAGTGGGTTCCTTATGGACTATGATGGCAAGGGTGACTGTAAACACTGGCTGGCCCGACAAGTCCGAGCCAGTGCCAGAAGAGACGAGAATACCTAAGCCGTGTACATGCACCTATCATAAGGCCATGTATGGATAAAGCAGGTATGTAGCCGTATATTAAGGTGCATACATATATTACATTGTATGCCAAGCGTGAGGTTCGCGCCGAGGGCCGAATTCTGTCAAAATCCCAAGATTTTGGCCCTCAGGTGGGCAGACAGGTGGGCGCATCCACCCACTTGAGTGACCCACCCATGTGAATTACTTAGTATTTTAAAGAAGTATATATAGCATTTATACTTTCTTTTCTTTTCTCATTTATGACACTCGTACGTTGGTGAGAGGAGTAAAGAGGAGAGAGAGAAGAAAGGGAAGAAGAAGAGATGGATGTCATCGGCGCCGAGGCTTGATCTCCCCATTCCGGCACCGGAAGAGTGATCTTCAACACTAGATCTACATTTAGAGGTAAGCAAGGTTGGGTTCCTTAAACTTTCACCATACCCAAGTAAAACCCTTGATTCGAGTAGGGTTTCTTGAGATCTTATAAATCCCCTTTGAAATGATGAATCTAAGGTTTAATAGATGATTTATGTGTTGATCTTGAAGGATTTGAAGAAGTATTTACAAGGTTGGAGAAGCATTGTGGATTTGAAGTGATTTTGGGGTTTTGAAGGTGTTATTGGGCAAAGAAGGTAAGATGGCTTCCCATTCCTTAAATCTAACCTAGATCTAGGTTAGAACCATCCTATGAGACTTTGAAAGTGTGAAGAATGGGTTTGGAAAAGCCCCATTTCAATCCCCAAAGAATGGAGGAAGTTGGGAAGAAATAATAGGTTTCCCGCCAAGACCGATGGGCAAAACCAGTGGGCCATCTGGCTCACCTGTGGGCACCCGCCTGAGAGGGCAGGGCCCTCGGGAAGAACCGGTGGGCCAAACCGGTGGGCCAGCTAGTGGGCCACCCTACCCGCCGGTATTAGCAGACCCCTAGGCCCAATCGGTGGGCCAACCGGTGAGCCAGCCTACCCGCCGGTCCAGACCGGTGGGCCAGACAGGTGGGCTGTCTGACCCACCTGAGAGGCTCCAAATGTGATTCTTACGTCCGATTGGACCCAAATCGAACGTGCGACCTTCTTTTAATGTTCTAAACATGATTTTGTCATCGGATCTCATTAACTTTGATCCTAAGATGGTGAAATACTAACCCCGCTCACTCATGTTAGGTTCTCCAAATCCTACGAGTCTCGCACCGGATCTCACCCGTACCGAAGGAAAATCCTTGTACACTATAGGTAAGTGGGGAGAGGACGTTTGGCCTTGTTTCAAGGCATTGTTTGGCATTCATTTAATTTTATCTAGTCTAGCTATGCCATCATGAAAATGCTATGTAGATTAGTTCATCCTCACATTGATTATGCATGGGTGTTATGTTTACTTTCTAAATGCCAAGTGATGAGATGCTTATGTGATGAATGTTGACATCATTATGCATGATGCATTAATAGACTAGATGCTATAGTCGGCTTGGAAACGAGTGCATTGGTGGCCCGTGGTATGGGACGCGGTGGCACTATGCAATCGTACTATTGTCATATAAGAGCATGCGGTTTAGGATTTTCACCATCCCGTGCTACGACCCTTCCCAACAGGGGTTAAAGTGTTGGGTTACCATTTGAGGGGAAGCAGTGGTCGCGGTTGTCGGGTCACTGTGGTGGTTAGACATAACGCCCGGTGGGTCATTAGGACAGTCGGCAACCTCGGTGGTATATTTAAGAGGGCCAATCGTACTGCTTTTAAATTGTTGGAGTCAGCACCTTTAATTTCTGTCATTTACTTTTCTGTTGGGAGCCGGTGGTCGGCATGTTTTTATTTTTCGAGTACTCACGGTGGGCCTTCTCCGACAGCCCTATGGGCGTATCGTGGGATGGAGTTCGCGGCTCGTACCTGGAGTATACGCGCACTGTGGCTGTAGTAGCACTAAACCAAAGACTTAGTAATGTTGCTTAGGTGGATGTGATTTAAAATATAATGCATAGCATATAGTGCATATGGTTGTGATTGTTGTGTGGACTATTGTGTGGACTGTTGTGTGGTCCATCTTTTTACTTACTGAGCTAGTGAGCTCATCCCACGTGTGCAGCTCTTTTTAAATGATTTTGCAGGCCATACATCTAAAGAGCATGGGGTGGGTCCCACAGTCAAGTTCCCCGAAGAGGACTGGTGGGCCCCTGAGGAGTTAGAGGACGGCACTGATTGCCCGTGCGAGAGTTGTGCTGTGGGACCGCAGTTCTGATGCCGAGCTGAGCTCCACTTTTGAGGCCGAGCTGAGCTCTACCATGTGATGTCGAGCTGGGCTCAAACCTTGATGCCGAGCTGAGCTCTAGCCTTTGATACCGAGCTGAGCTGTATACTTTGATTTTTTATGGTTTCCTTTATGTACTTGATATGTGAATTGTACTTTTATTGTGTAAATATCATGCCTTCAGGCCCACATATATATAACTATTGTATCACAATTCGGGTATCAAGTATCATGGGAATATTCACAGGTAAACCAAGTCTTCTGCTGATCTGATAATCTTTTATTAGTTGTGTGTATGCTGTGGTGGAATACAGTATCAGATGATCCTGGCAGGTTTGGGTTAACCGGTGTTAACTCGGTCATTGGCCCGGTTCAGTGTGAACGGGGTGTGACAACGGTGGTATCAGAGCGTGATACTCTGCTCCACTCACAGTATACCTTTAGAATCCCGTAGAATCTATAATAGGGAAATGGGATGGGGTTAATGTCAAAGCTTTAAGGAGTTAAAAGCCAAAGTAAGAAAGTATTAAAAAGGGTTGCATTTAGGTATTGCATTCATGGCATGCGTGAGAGTAGATAAAAGGTAAATAAATTAGTGTTATAACCTATAGAGTACTAGTTTGACAAAATTTCGACAGCATAACGGCGTAAAATGGGATTTCCAAAAATTTACACACAAACACCTAATAAACAACAGATAATATGATATAACAATGATAAAAAAGGTGACAGTAGACACCACAACTAAACTACACAAGAATTCAACAATTAAATGCATTACAAACCACTATCAAAACACATTATCCCACAAATAATTTCAGTTATAGTGCAAATACAAGGAATGAGAAAAGAAATGAAATATACAACAAGGTCCAATAAAAGGAAACAGATAAGAAGCTGGTGTGGGCGAGCTAAGCCCTCACTGATCATCATCGTCGTCATCTATGATCACTACGTTCGTCGGAGGTCTAGAGTTGACGTCGAGGCGATGGTCGTAGTAGTCAAACCTTACGTTCACCAGCCGTACCGCCCTCCGTAGTTGGCCAAAATCTTCTGACATGGCGTTGGCCGTGGTGCTCAAGTCCTGGCCCAGTTGGAGAAAGGAGTTCTCCAAAGTAGCCTGCCTCTCCAGGATGCATTCCTCCTTGGAAGCACTCTCGTCCAGCCTTCTCAGTAGCTGAACTTGGCCATCCTGCAAAGCCCGCATGGTGGACATCATGCCCTCAAAATCATATGCACCACTCTCAGGCGGTGGGGCTCTATACTGTGCGGCTGCAGCTCTGGAGGAACCAGGATCGGGACCTCTCGACTCCTGAGGCACCTCCTCAAGGATGTCATCACCCACCAGATCATCCTCCTCATCCTGAGGAACATAGTCCTCATCCTCCCCGCTGGACTCCTCCATGTGGACATCCTCCATAGGGGCAGCCTTCCTATCCCTACCTCTCTAAGCTCCTGCTCTCGGAGGTGTATCCATAAGGGTATGGAGACCCATCCTCAAGAGGTTACCCCTGTCGAACTTATCCGCCGGAGTTTTCCCCTCCTCGCCACTTAGGTCCACCCCGAAGAACTCGAAGATCCTAGTGAGGATCCTGCCATAGGGGAATCCTCCATCCTCAGGGTGGGAAGTATGGTGCTCCATCGCCTTGAGGATGATGTAGGGCAGGCACAAGTGCTCGACACCTCCCTCTACGACCGTGTATATGCAGAAAGCGATGAAGGCTGCCATGAAACCCACCTGGTTTCGATGACCTCCTCTGGGGAGCAGGTTGAACTGGACCAAAAGGGCAAACACGCGAACCTCGGGATAGATGGATGTCTCGGACTCTGGACGGGCACTGCTGCCGCAGATGGTCTCGTAGATGTAGTCCGGCGTCTCCAAACTCATGAATGATCCCAGGGGCTTACTCCTGGGAGGACTATAGTAACGGTGGCCGGTTGTCGATATGCCCAAGATGCTGGCCAAGGTATCCACGGTCAGCTGGATGTCTACCCCCTTCACCAAGCTGACTATGGTGTACTCCCTGTACTGATAAGAAACCTACAAGTTGCAGTAGAACCGGCGAACTAGCTGCTCGTAGCATGGACGGTCTACGTGGAGGATAGACTCCTAGCCCAGTGCTGAGAACCTCTCCTGAAGCCGAGCCTTGTGGAAGTCGTCGACTACCACGGTCTTCTCCATCATCACTGACCTCTTCAGGAAAGCAGGGCAGTTGGCTGCTGCCTCTGCACTGTGGAAGAGCTCCTCGTCATAGTCCGAAGGGTCAAACCGGGCAGGTCCGGGTCTCCCTGTGCGGGGGGCTGGAGAGCTGGTTCCCGCACTCTTCCACTTAGAAGCAATAGTCTTACGTCGCGCGCCAGAAGATGAGGGCCCCTTGCCGGTGCGAGATGACATCCTGGCAAGAAAAGAGGAAAGCAGGGTGAGTAAGGAAAGGAAAATGACAGCAGTAAGGGGGAGCCCCAAAACCCAAATTTCTCGCAAAATAGAAAAGGCGACAAGCTAGGAATGATAGGGACCCTATGGACGAGATGCACGGTAAGTGACAAAGTAGAGTCATGGTAAAACAACAATATGATAGAAAAGGGGCATATGTAACATGAGAGGATTCAAGTTTCAATGCGCAAACTCATTCACAATGGAGAAAAAACTTGAAACTATAGGTCTAAGACGGAAATGCCATGGTAGCAAGATCATGAACATGCCAAAAACCTACTCTAATAGACTATGGAGGTCCACAAATGCCAAGTATGTAAAGAAAAATCAAGGGAACCCAACACAAAAGAGGGGTTTTCATGGGAAGACATGGGGATTCCAAGCATAGGGAACATTCCATGAGTTCTATAGCATGTTAAGCACAAATCAAGCATAATGCATCACAATGGGATCATTAATTGGGGAAAAAGAGCGAGAATTGAAGAAATCCCCAAATTTGAGAAAACTAGGGCACGATTTGGGGTTTTTCTCAAAATGGGGAGATAAATCCTAACAAACTAGAAATGACTCCAAGGGAAACATCATAATCACATGGAAACGCTATTCTATGGAAAGAAATATGGAAAGAGAGCCTAGATTAAAGTCTACACATGAATTTTACCCCCCAAGAGAAAATTCTGAGAAAAGAGAAGGAGAACTTACTTGGAAGTGGGAGATGTGAATCTTCTCAAAAAGCGCCGAGTTGATGAGTGGAGTCACGAGTGGAAGCGGCAAAATGCTCTCCAAAATCGCTTGGGAGAGAGAGAGAGAGAGTGAGAGAAGAAGGGAAGGAGATAAGGAATGAACAGGGATTAATGCCCTGTTCACGATTTTCAATCAGGTAGGACCGACGGGCCGACCGGCGGGCCACCCTGCCCATCGGTGTCACCCGCCGGTTGAGCATTTAGGACTGGTGGGCCGATCGACGGGCCACCTGCCCGCCGGTGCAGCCCACCGGTTGAGGAAACTTAGGGAAAAATGAAAAATGTTTTTTTGTGTGATATTAATATTATTAATATAATGATTGATTTTGTCATTACTCTTATAATTGCGTGTTATGGTCAAGTGGGACCATTAACATACTTGTCGGAGCATCGGTCTTGTATCTTGGAATTTAGTTGCGGTTAGTTGCAGACTATCATACACTACAATACCCTATGTGATGGCATATACTTGTGTGCCAAAATCAATTCTACGGTGTTTAACCAATGTGGTGCATGATATGTTCCAGGTACAGGGATACGATGGTACGTACTAGATCCGGTAGCAATGCCCGAGGTACCTCGTGTGGTCCTCGTCCGGTCGGTCGACCACCGAATCCCAGGAGGTCTTGCTGTGGGGCAAACCTCACCTCCACCACCTCCAGAGACCCTTGGTCAGGGTGGGGCACATGGGGACCCACCTATGACTACACTCCCGGACCCTCCACCGGTTATTACTCTGGGAGATATTGCTACCATAATTCAGCAGTCATAACAGGCTTTTCAGCAACAAATGCTTCAGCAACAACAAACATTTATGACTGCTATTCAGCAACAATTGGACCTTTCTCAATCGGGTCAACCTCCCCGGATACTTACTCCACAGGACCCGCCTGTAGGGTCAGGAACGGGACCACAAGTGGGAGGTACACCTCCAATTCCACCATTCAGTGTTCCTCAGTATAGGGTGCCTCCTCCGTACTCTTACTATCCGGCTTATGCTCCTAACTTTCCGTTGACGAATAATACGTCAAAGGTAGTGGAGTCATTCAAGAGGAACTTACCACCTGTATTCGCTAAGGTGGAGAGTGATCCTCTGGAACCAGACTAGTGGATCCAAGAACTGGAGAAAATATTTGAGGTGATTGAGTGCACGGATGCACAGAAACTCATTTGTGTGGGGTTGCAACTCAAAAAGGAGGATAATTCCTGGTGGCAAGCTTCTAAGCCCATATTGTTGGCTTCCCATCCAGAACCCACCTGGGAACAGTTCAAGGAGTTGTTCCTGGACAATCATTACCCATGCAGCTTCAGAGACCGCAAGGAGACTGAGTTTATGGCTTTAACTCAAGGAGGCAAGACTATCCTTAAGTACCAACAACAATTTGAGAGCTTGTTCCATTTTGCCCCAAGGCATATGTGAACGGCTGAGGAGAAGGCTGCGAGATTTCTAAATGGCCTAAAAGCATCCATTGGGTCAGTACTTGAGGTCTTGGATTTGACTGACTATGGCCAGATTGTGCAGAAGGCCAAGACTATGGAGGATAAGCAAAAGGGAGAACAGTCCCTCACCCCTGACTGTGGAAGAGAACGAACCCATTTTCGGATATGGGAAACTCCTCCAAGGCATACCGCGGATCGTACAGTTCTGGGCCTATGTATAGGCAGCCCTATAGGCCATCTGGCTACCCTCCTAGACCAGCTAGTGGTTCGGGCTCCACATCTTTTCGCCCGAACACTAATGCGGCACCTACAGCTCCAAGGCCACCCCGACCTCCATCCACAACGGGTCAAGTGCAGAGGGACCCGCCCCAGTTCTGACATCTCAGATTCGTTGCTTTAACTGCCATTCATATGGGCACTATACAAAAGACTGTCGGCTCAGACCAACCTTGCCCTCCAATCAGCCCTCGGCGTACCGACCTCCCTTAACTCGGGGAAGTCAACCGTAGGGAAGGATGTATGCTCTATCAACTGAGGAAGCTGAGGCCAGTACTGAAGTAGTAGTAGGTACATTTTAAATTGAGAATTTTTTTATGTTAAATATTGATGACCTGCTAAAATTATATGCATTGTCACACTAGGTGTCCTACCCATATCAGGCATACCAGCCTATGTTTTATTCGATTCAGGAGCTACTCATTCATTCGCATCTTAGAGATTTGCGAAGAAACTTGGGATGCCACCCAGGATCCTAGATCACGGAATGATTGTTAGTATGCCTACTGATAAAGTTACATAGTTGAAGGAGGTGTATGGGCCGTGCCCAGTGGAAATTAGTGGAAAGAACTTTGATGCACAACTCATTAAGTTCAATATGCAGAATTTTGATGTTATATTGGGTATGGATTGGTTATCGGATCATCGAGCTAATGTGATGTGTGCTGAGAAGTTGATTAGGGTGACAGATGACGAAGGGAAAGAATTGGTATACCTAGCAGATAAAATGAAATGGGTGAGGAAGGTCCTTGTCTCCGCTCTTCAAGCGGTAAAATTGTTGGAAAGTGGATGTCAGGGCTACTTAGCATCAGTACTTGATGTTGATGCAAGGATTACACCTCTAGAAGAGGTAAAGGTGGTTAAAGAGTTTCTCGACGTCTTCCCAGATGGTTTGATGTATTTACCACCTGATAGAGAGTTAGAGTTTGCCATAGATTTGACTCCTGGAGCAGCTCCAATATCTAAGGCTTCATACAGGATGGCACTAGCTGAATTAAAGGAGTTGCAGATGTAGTTGCAAGAACTATTGGAAAAGGGGTTTATTCACCCAAGTGTTTCACCTTGGGGAGCCCCAGTGTTGTTTGTCAAGAAGAAAGATGGTAGCTTGTGTATGTGCATCGATTACCGAGAATTGAATAAGCTAACCATTAAGAACCGGTATCCATTGCCACGCATTGATGATTTATTTGACCAGTTGCAGGGAGCCAGGGTATTTTCAAAGATAGACCTTTGATCAGGCTATTATCAGCTCAAGATAAAGAGCAGCAATATATCCAAGACAACATTTAGGGCTCGGTATGGTCACTATGACTTCCTAGTGTTATCTTTTGGGTTAACCAATGCACCGGCAGCATTCATGGATTTAATGAATCGAGTATTTCATGTCGTACTCGATAAGTGGGTAATTATTTTTATTGATGACATCTTGATCTACTCCAAGACAGAAGAGGAGCACACTCAACACTTGAGAATGGTGTTACAGAGGTTGAGAGAACAACAGTTGTTTGCCAAATACAGTAAGTGTGAATTTTGGCTTGAGCAAGTTGGATTCCTGGGATACGTAGTGTCTAAGGCCGGAATCGAGGTAGATCCCCAGAAGGTGAAAGCAGTAGTAGAATGGGAAAGCCCCAAGAATGTCATTGAAATTGGAAGCTTCTTGGGTTTGGCTGGATATTACTGGCACTTCATTGAGAATTTCTCCCGAATCTCAGCACCAATGACTAAATTAACCAAAAAGGGCATGAAATTCGACTGGGCAGAGGAATGTGAGAAGAGTTTCTAGGAATTGAAGAAGAGGTTGGTGTCGGCCCCTGTGTTGACCATCCCTGAAGGCACAGGTGGAATGACAGTCTACATTGATGCTTCCAAAGTTGGTTTGGGTTGTGTTCTCATGCAACGCAGTAAGGTAATAGTGTATGCATCCCGACAACTAAAGGAGTATGAGAAGAACTACCCCACTCATGACTTGGAACTAGCCGTAGTCATTTTTGCCTTTAAGATTTGGCGACATTATTTGTATGGGGAGAAGTGTGAGATATACAGTGATCACAAAAGCCTTAAGTACTTCTTCACCCAGAAGGATTTGAACATAAGACAGAGGAGATGGCTTGAGCTCATGAAGGATTATGACTGCGACATTCAGTATCATCCCATCAAAGCTAATGTAGTGGCAGATGCATTAAGTCGAAAGGCACAGACTGTGTCACTCTCATACTTAGCAGTCAGCCCACCACTCATACAAGAGGTGAAGCTAATGGATGAAGCTCTCTTATATGAAGGAGCAACCTTAGAGCTTGAACATCAGATAGGAAACCTTAAGTGGGTAATTGCATCCTTGGCGGCTCTACAAGTGCACCCGACTATTATACAAGAGGTAATAATGAAACAACCTTTGGATCCTGAGTTGCAGCGGATCAGAGTTAAGGTTCAAGATCAAACAATGAACGACCCAAATTTTGTGTTAGCCAGTGATAGGGCATTGATGTTTCGAGGCAGATTGTGTGTACCCAATGATTTGGATATACAAGACAAGATAGTGCGAGAAGCACATAGATCCGAGTACTCACTCCACCTAAGAAGCACAAAAATGTACAAAGACCTCAAACAAAATTACTGGTGGCCAAGCATGAAAGTCACAATAGCTCTGTATGTGGCGACTTGTCTTACCTGCCAAAAAGTAAAAGCTACGGAGAGGCATCGACCTTATGGTACTCTTCAGCCACTCCCAGTACCAGAATGGAAGTGGAAAAGGATTACAATGGACTTCGTCACCGGACTACCATGTACACCTAAGGGGAATGGATGCGATACGGGTGATCGTTGATCGGCTTACTAAGACTGCTCATTTCATTCCCATCAAGACCAAGTTCTCTATGGCTAATTTAGCAAAAGTTTACATGGATAACATAGTGCGCTTGCATGGAGTGCCAGTGGGCATTGTATTATATAGGGACCTAAGATTCACTTCCAGATTTTGGAAAAGCTTCCAGCATACCTTAGGATCACAATTGAATTTGAGTACTGCTTTCCACCCACAGACTGATGGTCAGTCAGAGCGAACCATACAGATATTAGAAGACATGCTCAAGGCATGTGCAATGGAAATGTGTGGTAGTTGGGAAGAATATATACCCCTTATGGAGTTTGCCTATAACAACAGTCACCAAGCTACAATTGGGATGGCTCCGTATGAGGCATTATATGGCAGGAAGTGCAGAACTCCTTTGTACTGGGATGAGGTAGG
>NC_056568.1:17573155-17577007 GCF_013358625.1 Macadamia integrifolia
AACCTCCCCGGATACTTACTCCACAGGACCCGCCTGTAGGGTATGGTACGGGGCCACAAGTGGGAGGTACACCTCCAATTCCGCCATTCAGTATTCCTCCGTATGGGGTGCCCCCTCCATACTCTTACTATCCGGCTTATGCTCCTAATTACCCGCCGACGAATAATACGTCAAAGGTAGTGGAGTCATTCAAGAGAAACTTGCCACCTGTATTCTCTAAGGTGGGGGGTGATCCTCTGGAGCCGGACCAGTGGATCCAGGAGCTAGAGAAAATATTTGAGGTGATTGAGTGCACAGATGCATAGAAACTCATTTGTGCGGGGTTGCAACTCAAGAAGGAGGCCAACTCTTGGTGGCAAGCCTCTAAGCCCATATTGTTGGCTGCCCATCTAGAACCCACCTGGGAACAGTTCAAGGAGTTGTTCTTGGACAATGATTACCCACGCAATTTCAGAGACCGCAAGGAGATGGAGTTTATGGCCTTAACTCAAGGAGGTAAGACTATCTCTGAGTACCAATGGCAGTTTGAGAGCTTGTTCCATTTTTCCCCTAGGCATATGAGGACACCTGAAGAGAAGGCTGCGAGATTTCTAAAGGGCCTAAAGGCATCCATTGGGTTTGTACTTGAGGTCTTAGATTTGACCGACTATGGCCAGATTGTGCAGAAGGACAAGACCATGGAGGATAAGCAGAAGGGAGAACAATCCCTCACACCTGGACTATGGAAGAGAACAAATCCATTTCCGGATATGGGTAACTCCTCCAAAGCATACCATGGGTCGTACAGTTCTGGGCCTACGTATAGGCAGCCCTATAGGCCATCTGGCTACCCTCCTAGACCAGCTGGTGGTTCGGGCTCCACATCTTTTCGCCCGAACACTAGTGCGGCACCTATAGTTCCAAGGCCACCCCGACCTCCATCTTCAACGGGTCAAGTGCAGAGGGGCCCCGCCCCAGTTCTGACATCTCAGATCCGTTGCTTTAACTGCCATTCCTATGGGCACTATGCAAAAGACAGTCGGGTCAGACCAGCCTTGCCTTCCAGTCAACCCTCTGCGTACCGACCTCCCTTAACTCGGGGAAGTCAACCGTAGGGAAGGATATATGCCCTATCAGCCGAGGAAGCTGAGGCCAGCATAGAAGTGGTAGCAGGTACATTTTAAATTTAAGAATTTCCTTATATTAAATATTGATGACCTGCTGAAACTATATGCATTGTTACACTAGGTGTCCTATCCATATCGGACATACCAGCCTATGTTTTATTCAATTTAGGAGCTACACATTCATTCGTATCTAAGAGATTTACTGAGAAACTTGGGATGCAACCCCGGATCCTAGATCATGGAATGATTGTTAGTATGCCTACTAGTAAAGTTACTCAGTTGAAGGAAGTGTATGGGCCGTGCCCAGTGGAAATTAGTGGGAAGAAATTGGATGCCCAACTCATTAAGTTCAATATGCAGAATTTTGATGTTATATTGGGTATGGATTGGTTGTCGGCTCATCGAGCTAATGTGATGTGTGCTGAAAAGCTGATTAGGGTGACAGATGACGAAGGAAGAGAATTAGTATACCAAGCAGATAAAGTGAAACGGGCTAGAAGGGTCCTTGTCTCCGCTCTTCAAGCGGTAAAATTGTTGGAGAGTGGATGTCAGGGCTACTTAGCATCGGTACTTGATGTTGATGCAAGGATTACACCTCTAGAAGAGGTAGAGGTGGTTAAAGAGTTTCCCGACGTCTTCCCAGATGATCTGATGCATTTACCACCTGATAGAGAGTTGGAGTTTGCCATAGATTTGACTCCTGGAGCAGCTCCAGTATCTAAGGCTCCGTACATGATGGCACCAGCTGAATTGAAGGAGTTGCAGATGCAGTTGCAGGAATTATTGGAAAAGGGGTTTATTCGCCCAAGTGTTTCACCTTGGGGTGCCCCAGTATTGTTTGTCAAGAAGAAAGATGGCAGCATGCGTATGTGCATTGATTACCGGGAGTTGAATAAGCTAACCATTAAGAACCGGTATCCATTGCCACACATTGATGATTTATTTGACCAACTGCAGGGTGCCAAGGTATTTTCAAAGATAGACCTTAGATCAGGCTATTATCAGCTCAAGATAAAGAGCCGCGACATACCCAAGACAACATTTAGGACTCGGTATGGTCACTATGAGTTCCTAGTGTTATCTTTTGGGTTAACCAATGCACCGGTAGCCTTCATGGATTTAATGAATCGAGTATTTCACGATGTCCTCGATAAATGGGTAATTATTTTTATTGATGACATCTTGATCTACTCCAAGATAGAAGAGGAGCACACTCAACACTTGAGAATAGTGTTACAAAGGTTGAGAGAACAACGATTGTTTGCCAAATACAGCAAATGTGAATTTTGGCTTGAGCAAGTTGGATTCCTGGGGCACGTAGTGTCTAAGGTCGGAATCGAAGTGGATCCTGATAAGGTGAAAGCAGTAGTAGAGTGGGAAAGCCCTAAGAATGTCACTGAAATTAGAAGCTTCTTGGGTTTGGCTGGATATTACCGGCGCTTCATTGAAAATTTTGTTCGAATCTTAGCGCCAATGACTAAATTAACCAAAAAGGGTGTGAAATTCGACTGGGTAGAGGAATGTGAGAAGAGTTTTCAGGAATTGAAGAAGAGGTTGGTGTCAGCCCCTGTGTTGACCATCCCTGAAGGCACAGGTGGAATGACAGTCTACACTGATGCTTCCAAAGTTGGTTTGGGTTGCGTTCTCATGCAACGCAGTAAGGTAATAGCGTATGCATCCCGACAACTAAAGGAGTATGAGAAGAACTACCCCACTCATGACTTAGAACTAGCCCCAGTCATTTTTTCCCTTAAGATTTGGCGACATTATTTGTATGGGGAGAAGTGTGAGATAAACAGTGATCACAAAAGCCTTAAGTACTTTTTCACCCAGAAGGATTTGAACATGAGGCAGAGGAGATGGCTTGAGCTCATGAAGGATTATGACTGCGACATTCAGTATCATCCCGGCAAGGCGAATGTAGTGGCAGATGCGTTGAATCAGAAGGCACAGACTGTGTCACTCTCGTACTTAGCAGTCAACCCATCACTTGTATAAGAGGCGACGCTAATGGATGAAGCTCTCTTATATGAAGGAGCAACCTTAGAGTTTGAACGTCAACCAGAAAACCTTAAATGGTTGACCGTATCCTTGGTGGCTCTACAGGTGCATCCGACTATCAGGCAAGAGGTAATAATGAAACAACCTTTGGATCCTGAATTGTAGCGGATCAGAGTTAAGGTTCAAGATCAAACAATGAATGACCCAGATTTTATTTTAGCCAGTGATGGGGCATTGATGTTTTGAGGCAGATTATGTGTACCCGATGATTTGGATATACAAGACAAGATAGTGCGAGAAGCACATAGCTCCGAGTACTCACTCCACCCAGGAAGTACAAAGATGTATAAAGACCTCAAACAAAATTACTGGTGGCCAAGCATGAAAGTCACAATAGCTCTGTATGTGGCGACTTGTCTTACATGCCAAAAAGTAAAAGCTGAGAGGCATCGACCTTATGGTACCCTTCAGCCACTCCTAGTACCAGAATGGAAGTGGGAAATGATTACAATGGACTTCGTCACCAGACTACCATGTACACCTAAGGGGATGGATGCGATATGGGTGATCGTTGATCGTTGATCGGCTTACTAAGACTGCTCATTTCATTCCCATCAAGACCAAGTTCTCTATGGCCAAACTAGCACAACTTTACATGGATAACATAGTGCGCTTGCATGGAGTGCCAATGAGTATTGTATCAGATAGGGACCCAAGGTTCACTTCCAGATTTTGGAAAAGCCTC
>NC_056568.1:17577027-17617875 GCF_013358625.1 Macadamia integrifolia
TGGGATCACAGTTGAATTTGAGTACTGCTTTCCACCCACAGACTGATGGTCAGTCAGAGCGAACCATACAGATATTAGAAGACATGCTCAGGGCATGTACAATGGAAATGTGTGGTAGTTGGGAAGAATATATACCTCTTATGGAGTTTGCCTATAATAATAGTTACCAAGCTACAATTGGGATGGCTCCGTATAAGGCATTATATGGCAGGAAGTGCAGAACTCCTTTGTATTGGGATGAGGTAGGTGAACGTCGAATGTTAGGACCTGAAATGATACAGATGACTTGCGACAAGGTCGACGTTATTCGAGAAAGGATCAAAGCAGCTCAGTCCCGTCAAAAGAGCTATGCAGACACCAGCAGAAAAGACATTGAATTTCAGCCAGGAGAAAAGGTATTCCTCAAGATCTCTCCTACTAAAGGGTTGCAAAGGTTTCACAGAAAGGGGAAGTTGAGCCCAAGATACATTGGACCATTTGAGATCTTAGCCCGGGTTGGCTCAGTAGCCTACATGCTTGCTCTGCCACCTTCGCTCGGGGATGTTCATAACGTATTTCATGTATCCATGCTAAAGCGATACGTTCATGATCCCTCTCATGTATTACCCTTGGAACCAGAATATCTGGAAGCTGACATGACCTATACAGAGTAGCCGGCTGAAATTTTGGACCGAAAGGTGAAGACTCTTCGCAACCGCTCCATTTCCTATGTAAAGGTGCGATGGGCTAATCATTCACTTGAAGAAGCATCTTGTGAGAAAGAGAATGAAATCCAAGCCAAGTACCCTCATCTTTTTGAACAACTAGGTGCGCCAATTTTGATGATGAAATTTTCAGAAAGGGAGGGTAAATGTAATACCCTACTTCTTAAACCCGGTCTGATTACACGGTTGACCCGGTTTAACCATGCAGGACCCGAACCGGAGAGAGTTAAGGTGGGTTCCTTATGGACCATGATGGCAAGGGTGACCTTAAACACCGCCTGGCCCGATAAGTCCGAGCAAGTGCCAGAAGAGAAGGGGGTACCCAAGCCGTGTACTTGCACCTATCATAAGGCCATGTACGGATAAAGCAGGTATGTAGCCGTATCTTAAAGCTCATATGTATATTATATCTTATGCCATGAGTGAGATTCATGCCGAGGGCCGAATTCTGTCAAAATCCCACTTGTTGGCCAAGTTTTGGCCCTCAGGTGGGCGGACACAGGTGGGCACATCCACCCACCTGAGTGACCCACCCATGTGAATTACTTAGTTATTTAAGAAGTATATATAGCATTTATGTTTTTCTTTTCTTTTCTCATTTATGACACTCGGACGTTGGTGAGAAGAGTAAAGAGGAGAGAGAAAAGAAAGGAAAGAAGAAGAGAAGAGAAGGAAGAGGAAGAAGAGATGGATTTCAGCGACGCCGAGGCTTGATCTTCCCATTCCGACGCTGGAAGAGTGATCTTCAACACTAGATCTACGTTTAGAGGTGAGCAAAAGCTGGGTTCATTAAACTTTCACCATACCCAAGTAAAACCCTTGATTTGGGTAGGGTTTCTTGAGGTCTTGTAAATCCCCCTTGAAATGATGAATCTAAGGTTTAATAGATGATTTATGTGTTGATTTTGAATGATTTGAAGAAGTATTTACAAGGTTGGAGAAGCATTGTGGATTTGAAGTGATTTTGGGGTTTTGAACGAGTTCTTGAGCAAAGAAGGTAAGATGGCTTTCCATTCCTTAAATCTAACCTAGATCTAGGTTAGAACCATCTTATAAGACCTTGAATGTGTGAAGAATGGGTTTGGAAAAGCCCCATTTGAATCCCCAAAGGTTGGGGGAAATTTGGGAAGAAACAGCAGTTTCCCGCCAAGACCGGTGGGCCAGACCGATGGGCCATTTGGCCCGCCTGTGGGCACCTGCCTGAGAGGGCAGGACCCTCGGGCCCAACCAGCAGGCCCAACTGGCGGGCTGACCAGTGGGCCACCCTGCCCACCTGTTGTAGTAGGGCCCTTGGGCCCAATCGGCGGGTCAGACCGATGGGCCGACCGGTGGGCCGACCTACCCGCCGATCCAGACCGGTGGGTCTGACTGGTGGGTCAGACAGGTGGGCTGTCCGACCCACCCGAGAGGCTCCCAACGTGAATTTTACGTCCGATTGGACCCAAAACGGACGTGTGACCTTCTTTTAGGATTCTAAACATGATCTTGTCATTGGATCGTGTTAATCTTGATCCCAAGGTGGTGAAATACTAGCCCCGCTCACTCATGATAGGTTCACCAAAGCATACGCTTCTCGCACCGGATCTCACCCGTACCGAGCGTGAGTCCTTGTACACTACAAGTAAGTGGGGATAGGACGTTTGGCCTTATTTCAAGGCATTGTTTGGCATTCATTTAATCGTATCTAGTCTAGCCATGTCATCATGAAAATGCTATGTAGATTAGTCATCCTCACATTGTTATGCATGGTTGTTGTGTTTATTTTCTAAATGCCAAGTGATGATATGCTTATGTGATGAATGTTGACATCATTGTGCATGATGCATTAATAGACTAGATGTCGTAGTCGGCTTGGAAACGAGTGCATTGGTGGCTCGTGGTATGGGATGCGGTGGCACTATGCAATCATACTATTGTCATATAGGAGCATGTGGTTTAGGATTATCACTTTCCCGCGCTATGACCCTTCCCAACAGGGGTTAAGGTGTTGGGTTATCATTTGGGGGGAAGCATTGGTCGTGGTTGTTGGGTCACTGTGGCGGTTAGACATTACGCCCGGCTGGTCATTAGGACAGTCGGCAACCCCGGTGGTATATTCAAGAGGGCCAATCGTACTGCTTTTAAATTGCTGGAGTCAGCACCTTTAATTTCTATCATTTATTTTATGTTGAGAGCCGGTGGTTGGCATGTTTTATTTTTCCGAGTACTCATGGTGGGCCTTCTCCAACAGCCCTATGGGCGTATCACGGGATGGAGTTCGTGGCTCGTACCCGGAGTATACGCGCACTGTGGTTGTAGTAGCACTAAACCAAAGACTTAGTAATGTTGCTTAGGTGGATGTGATTAAAAATGTATTGCATAGCATATAGTGCATATGGTTGTGATTGTTGTGTGGACTGCTGTGTGGTCCATCTTTCCACTTACTGAGCTAGTGAGCTCATCCCACGTGTGCACCTCTTTTAGATGATTTTGCAGGTCATCTATCTGAAGAGCACGGGTCGGGTCCCACAGTTGAGTTCCCTAAAGAGGATTGGTGGGTCCCTGAGGAGTTAGAGCACGACACTGATTGCTTGTGCGAGAGTTGTGCTGCGGGACCGTAGTTCTGATACCGGCTGAGCTCCACTTTGGATGTCGAGCTGAGCTCTACCTTTTGATGCCGAGCTGAGCTCTAAGCTTTGATACCGAGCTGAGCTGTACACTCTGATTTTTGATGATTCCTTTTGTGTACTCGATATGTGAATTGTACTCTTGTTGTGTAAATATCATGTCTTCGGGCCCACATGTATTTAACTATTGTATCACAATTCGGGTATCAAGTATTATGGAAATATTCACAAGTAAACCAAGTCTTCCGCTGAACTGATGAACTCTTTCTTAGTTGTGTGAATGCTGTGGTGGAATACTGTATCAGATGATCTTGGCAGGTTTGGGTTAATCGGTATTAACCCGGTCACTGGCCCGGTTCTGTGTGAATGGGGTGTGACACCAAGGATGGAGGTCTCCACTTGCTTCTATCCCTAGTTGTTGGTGTTGCACTAGGCCTGGTTGGAGCCAAAGTTTCCAAATGATACTCTAGATAAGCTTTCTCTGCAACAGAACTGACTTCCCTAGGGGTCCAGTTCTTGGTATTAAAAGCTAAATCGTTTCTTGCGTGCCAAAGATACCAACATATAAAAGAAGCACGGGAAAGAGACTAGCGAGCCATCTTCTTGTCTTGTCGGAACAATAAATCCCAGCTACTCAACCTCTTAGAGATTTTCGGATGCTGGTATGATGGAGGTGAATATGTTAACGCGCTCCTAAACCACAAGGCCCTGGCAAAGGAATATTCTAGAAAAAAGTGATCTCCTGTTTCCTTTTCCTCACCACATTTGATACAAGCTGGAATTATTGGAATGTTGCGAGAGTGCAGCCCTTCTCAAGTAGCAATACCTTCATTAGAAACCCGCCAAATAAAATATTTAATCTTTAATAATGTTTGGATCGACCATATCCTCTTCCACACCGATTTAGGATTATGATCCCATGTATGCAACAGAGATGAAGAAGCATGCGAAGCAACCATATTAACATTTAGATTTGTTAGTAATTGATAGACTGATTTGACAGTGAAGTTATTAGTCCTTGATGCCCCCCATACTTGAATATCATCTTGAGACAATAGGTTGAGTTTAATTTTCATTATATCTTCTCTATCTAAGGGTTGAAAGTGTTGCTGCAACATATCCATTTTTCATGTCCATGTATTAGGGTCAATTAGGTCAGAAATTATTAATAGTGTAACCAACTGGCCTTTGATTTTGAATCTTGAAGTGGGGCAAAGAGGGCACCCATTGATCAGCATGTTCACGACTACCATATCCTATTTTCCAAAACAAGCTAGTTTGCAAAGTATTTCTCTCTTCTTAGAGACTCCTCTAGCTGCAAGATGGCCTATTTCCCAACCTAACATGCATAAAATAAGTTGTTGGGAAATATATAGATTTTATAAAATGGGCCTAGTATGAGTCCGGTGAAGACCAAATCCTCCATGCCGCTTTTGCAAGTAAAGCCTAATTTTGTAGCCGTGGGTCCTTGAATCCCCAGTCCTTCCATACTCTTGGAACGACATAATCTAGCCCAAGAAATCCAGTGTATCTTGTTCCCCTTTTCAGATTCACCTCAATAGAAATTAGAGGATAGACTCGTGAAAAGACACAGATAATTTGAAATGCGAACCAACATAATTTGCCATGGGAGAAATAGATGCCTTCAAAATGACCTCCTTCCCTGCATGTGATAATAGATTCCCTTTCCACCTCTATAATTTATTTAAAGTTTTTTCCTTCACTTCTTGAAAAATACTCTGTTTTGAGATGCCAAAGTTAGTTGGCAATCCCAAATATTTTGTAGGGCCATCCCATATGGTACCTTGAATACTCTAGAAAACCACCTTTTGAACCTTATATGGGTATTGGGACTAAAAGTGAGACTAGACTTTTGTAAGTTAATAGCCTGTCTTGTCGCCTTACAGCATAAAATCAAGGCACTGTTTAAAAATGGTGATCTCTTGCAATTTGGCCTAAGAAAATAAAAGATAATCATTGGTGAATAGACGGAGGTGTGTAATAGGTACACTCCTATGCCTAACTATAATTCCATACAATTCACCAGAGGCTTCTTCTTGATTGATGATAGAAGTAAAGGCTTGGGAACATAGAATAAAAATTTCAAGGGAAATTGGATCCCCTTGATATATGCCATGGATTGGGATGATCTCTCCCTTGATGCAACCATTTATAACCAAAGTATAGGAGACAGTACGGATACAAGCCATAACACAAACTACCTAAAATTGGCTAAAACCCAATTTCACCAACATGGCTTCAATAAAATTCCATTCTAGCCTATCATATGTTTTTTGCATATCCAATTTTAAAGCTAGGAATTTATCCTTACCTCTGTTATGCTTCTTTATATAATGAAATATATCATGCACCACCGTAATATTATCAGAGATAAGCTGATTAGGAATAAAATCCGATTGCTTAGGTGCTGTAGTGATCCATGTAAGCGATCATCTACCAATTTTGTGATGATCTTGAATACAACGTTGCATAGGATGATTGGACGGGATTGATCAGTTGTTTCAAGCCTACCCACATTTGGAATAAGGCATATAAAAGTGCCATTCAAATCCATAAGGATATGACCTGAAGTGAAGAATTCCGCTACATAGGAATAAATATCATTTTTAATAAAATCCCAATATCGCTAAAAAAAGACAGGTGGGAGACCATTCGGTCCAGGTGATTTAAGTGAGGCCATTGCAAACAGGGCCTACTGAATTTCTTCTAATGTGGGTGGTCTACATAATGATTCATTGATACCCTCTGTAACCACTGGCTGAACCGCATCAAGAACATTACTCAAAGCATTATTGTCCACTGATTCTGAGGTATACAAATTAATAAAATGATTACAAAGAACATTAGAAACTTTAGCTTCAATAGAAGACCATTGCTCTAATGGTAGCTTTAGCTTCAATATTCTATTCCGTTGACATCGACTCATAGTAGATAAGTGAAAAAAGAAGTATTTTTGTCACCACCCTGCAACCAATCAATTCTAGACTTTTGCCTCCACATCTCCTCCTTTTGTAATTCTTCTTCTAGTTGCTCGTTTCCCTTTGTTGAGAAAAAAGAGAGCTTGGGAGACTTTGAAAATATTCGAGCTCAGCCTTAAGAGACTTAATATTCACATGAATATTTCCAAAGACCTTCCTATTCCACTTCTTGAAAATTGAGCAACAATGTTGGATCTTTCTCATAACCCTTTGTGTCGCCGACCCTGAAGGAGAGATGGACCATCCTTGTAGAGTTGCATTCCTGCAATCATGATGTTTGAGCCACATGGGCTCAAACCTAAATGGTCTATGCCCATGGAAAATTCCACCTTCAGTATCAACAAGAATAGGGCAGTGATCAGAATTAACTGCTGGTTTGACAAACACTGCAGCATTTTCAAATTTTTGTTGCCATTCTGGATTATAGAAGGCACGAGCAAGCTGTATCCTGATATTAGCAATACCACCACACTTATTATTCCAAGTAAAAGAAGGGGCATGAAATCCAAGATAAAAAAAGTTACATGAATTAAAAAAAAAAAAAAATCCCTAAAAGTATCAATATCGCGAGAATTCTGTTTGAGTACCTCCCACTTTTTCATGCCTTGACAAATATGAATTGAAGTCTCCAAAATACAACTAGTTACCATGTCGATGGTGGCCAATAACAGAAATCCTATCCCACACTTGTTGTCTTCCATTCTTCTGTGGGTCTCCAAAGACACATGTGAGATAGAATGAAGGATTGTCCGCCATAGAAACCTCCATAACCAGCGGTCTAGAGTCTGCCACCAAGATAGTTATATGAAAATTATCTCCCCACAACAGCGCTAGCCGGCCACCTTGAGGCTCAACAATGATACTCTCATGGAATTTTCCTCGTCTTTTTAACCTATCAATACTGGCCTTCTTGCTTCTTGTCTCCATTAGAAAAAAAAAAGAATAGATTTTCATACTGGGATGAGGAGATAATCCTTTCGATGGCCAAGGCCATGGGGCGTCTGGTTGCCATTGACCATAGGACTTGCGATTCTATGTACGGTCAATTTGCTCATATATGTGTTGACATTGACGATTCTATGCCACGTGTGGAGGAGATATATGTGGAGAGAGAGCAGCCTGGCTCAATGGAGTCTTACGTTTTCAAGCAATCGGTAGTCTTTGAGGATCCTCCGATCCGATGCTCGAGATGCAGACGCTATGGGCATAGAGTTGTTTCCTGTAAGGTGCAAATTGATGAAAATTTGGAGACAATGCCTGGGGTGCAAGGTGTGGGGAACCATGGGAATGGCCCGCGCTAGTGCTAGGAGTGGTAACCTGTGGTTAGGACGCAACCGGTGGTGGAAGACGTTGGTACTACCTTAGTTAATTCAGTGTACAATTTGAATGCAAGATTACCATCTATTGAGAATATATTGGAAACGCAGGTTGCCAATGATGGTGCTGATACTGTGGGGCGTCTTGGATGCTTGTTTTGGGAATTTGGCGGATGAAAGTGCCTCGTGGGGTTTAGAGAGATTGGTGGAGATATCTAGCCAGAGGTTGCTTCATGAGGGTAGGATTGAAGTGGTCCTTCAAGAGGAGAAGAGTGGATCGAGGAATGGTGGGCAACACTATCCAGTGGCAGCCCCAACTGTTACTAGCATGGACAATGGGAGAACGGTAGTGATGCAATATGACCTAGAAAATCAGTCTTTGGAGGATGTTCAGGACGGTTTTACCTAGGTGCGACGGCGTAGTCAATCTCCTCTTCATGTTGTGGGGACCAATAATATGCTTCGCAGAAGTGCTTGGGTTCAAGAATTGGCCTTGGTGGATAGGGCAGTTGCGCAAGGAGGGGGTGTTTCCCGCCCTAGATCATTTAAATCTTAGTTACTTATGAAGGTACTGTTCTGGAATATTAGGGGCATTCGGAACAGTAGGGCGAAAGCCTCTTTATGTGCTCTACTTAAGAAGTTTGAGCCTGATGTGGTGTGTGTGGCACAGTGGCAGAGTCTAAGGTGTTACTTGAGAAATGGCCGTTGAGGTTCTTTACTTCAATGGGCTTTTCTTTTGATTTTATTTTTAATTCACGGGTGGAAAAAGCTCCAAACATTTGGGTGCTTTGGAAGATGGGGAATACTAGGCTGAATGTTATGAGATCATCTAATCAACATTTCTCTTTGACTACGGAGGTGAATGGGTTGAAATTCCTAATATCGGTGGTCTATGGTAGTAGTTTTAAGTGGAAAGAAGGGAGTTGTGGTGTGATTTAGGTGCAATTGCTGGCTCTTCTATGCCATGGATGGTCATTGGTGATTTTAATTCCTCACTTTTTTCTTATGAGAAACGTGGTCCTGGTAGGTTTGGCTTAGGTGCAGCAAGTGAGTTTGCTGCAATGATGGATGATGCTTCATTGCTTCAGATCACCTTTGTGGGTTGTAAGTTCGCTTGGTCTAATAACCGGCGCATTGGCAATGTTCACGCTGTGTTGGACCGAAGCCTTTGCAATGAGGAGTGGTTGAAAGTATTCCCAGGTTGTTCTCAATGTGTAGTGGCTGATAGCTATTCAGATCATTACCCTTTGATGGTCTCTTGTGAAGGTATTCCCCACCCTATGAATGTGCCTTTTCGAATGTAGAGGTTCTGGTGCAATCATAAGGACTTTCTGAAGTGTGTGGAGAGATCTTAGAGGGTTCCAATGATTGGTACTCCTTTATATGTGTGGTTGCAACCAAGTTGAAAAGACTGAAGGCTCATTTGAAAATATGGGCGAAAGAAACTTTCCTGGATGATGAGGCGGATGTCAATAGGGCTAAAACTAATCTGGATGAGGTTATTGTTGATATAGAAGTAAATGGGATTGATGATTCTGTTTTCAATGTGGAGAGTTCAGCAAAGAATGACTAAGAGAGATCTTTGGATCTTCTGGAGAATGTCTGGGCTGAGAAGTCTAGGGTGAAGTGGCTTCGCTATGGGGACAGAAACACGAAATTTTTCCATATGACTACTAAGCTCAGACATTCCAGGAATCAAAACAAAGAAATTATCGATGGGGATGGTATGATTTTGGCTAATCTTGCAGCGATTGGTGAGTTTGTGTCTTCCCACTTTGAAGGTTTTCATAAGAAGAATATGGAGGTGGTCTCATCTAATATTTTGGACTGTATTCCATTGATCATAACTGATGAAGATAATTTCTAGTTGCTTGAGCGCCCTCTGCAGAAGAGGTCAAGGCAGTAGTATATGATCTTGACCCTGCCAACGCTCCTGATCCTGATGGTTACCCTGGGACTTTCTTTCGTGCATGCTGGAGTGTGGTAGGTGATGAGGTATGTATGGCAATTAGAAATTTTTTCTTTGAGGGTATTGTAACTAAAGGGATCAATTCTAATTTTTTTACTCTGATCCCTAAAGTCGCGGGTGCGATGAGGTTAAGTCAGTTTCACCCTATTTGTCTTGGGAATTTCATTTTTAAGATTATTCCTAAGATATTAGTTATGTGCATGACTGTGCTTCTCCCTAAATTAATATCTGAGGAACAAGGTGCGTTCCAGAGAGGGAAGGTTATTTCATCAAATATTTGCTAAGCATCAGAAATGGCCAATCTGATGCACTCTAAGGTGTTTGGAGGTAGTCTTGCTTTTAAACTTGACATTCAAAAAACATATGATACGCTAGATTGGGTTTTCCTATTTGTTGTTATGAGAAAGTTTGGTTTCTCTCAAGAGCTGATTGATCGGTTATATGAGATATTGCATTCCACCAAATTATCTATTCTTGTGAATGGAGGTCCAATAGGTTTTTTTGGCGTTGAAAGGGGGCTTCGACAAGGGGGCCTGTTATCGTCGATTCTATTTATCTTGGTTGAAAAAGTTTTGTGTCGTGGTTTGCATGCTTTATCTGTGGAAAAGAAGATCTGTTCCTTGCCTAGTCCTAGGAATGTTTCTTCCCCGACTCACTTACTTTATGCAAATAATATTTTTCTATTCATTAACACTGATTTGAGAGTTTTGAAGCACCTTAAGAGGTTTTTGGATAAATATTAGTCATATTCAGGCCAAACTATAAGCATGGAAAAAAGTAAACTTTTCTTGGGCAAGGTTTCGATTCAGAGAAAGAATCGCATCAAAGCGATCATTGATGTTCCAGAATGTAAATTCCCCATTAGGTATTTGGGTGTTGAGATTTTTAAAGGGAGAGTGAAGAAAGATTAATACTACCATTGGTTGATAAATTTAAAACTCGATTAGCAGGGTGGCAAGGTCAGATGCTTTCTTTGGCGAGTCGAGTGGAGTTGGTCAAAATAGTAATGAGCAGTATTCCGATTCATAATTTTGCAGTCTATCTGTGGCCTTCCAGTTCTATCTCCTTTGTGGAGAGATGGATCCGCAATTTTATATGAAGTGGAGAAGCTGAGACTTCTAGAGCTATATCGGTGAGCTGGGGAAAGGTTTGTCGTCTTAAAGCTGAAGGTGGCCTAGGGATCTGAAGGCTAAAAGATGTGAATATGGCTATGTTGGCAAAGCTGGCTTGGCAAATCAAGAATGATAGATCTAATTTAGCGGCTTTTCTAAGAGGTCACTTTCTCTCGACAGTAGCGTGTTCCCAAGAAGACATATGTGTGTTCATCTATTTGGCCAGGGATAAGGAAGATTTGGGATTTTGTGGAGTCCAAAGAGCGTTGGATTGTAGGTAATGGGGAGGATGTCTCCTTTTGGTATGATCGTTGGTTATCTGAGAAGTCGATTATGGAAGAGTTAAATATCTCTACAAAGACTATGTTAGGAGCGAAGGTGGCTGATTTCATTGCAAATGGGAGGTGGAATCTCCACCTGTGTCCTCTTCGAGGCTTCAGAACATATGCTCTATGATTCAACAGTTTCCTACTACTTCAGTGATTCAAAACGATAAGAGGGTATGGTCTTCTATGCAGTCAGGGAAGTTCACGGTTTTTTCAGCACTGGAAGAGTTACGTTCTAAAGTGCAGAAGGTTCCTTGGGAAAGGTTGGTCTAGATGAAAGGCATTTCCCCTCGAGTTTCAACTCTGGGGTAGTGGGTAACGCATGGCAAGTTACTTACAGATGAAAATGTCATAAAATGTTCAATCTCTTTGGCGTCAAGATGCTCTCTTTGCTATGCAGAGGCTGAATCCATAGAGCACATATTTTTACATTGTAGTTTCTCTGCAATGGTTTGGTCTGAGGTGGTGCAATGTTTTTTATCTACATTGGCTGGGTTTTCCCTCAATCTAGGAACTGTTATCTTGGTGGAAGAGAAAGTCTAATGGAATTGATTTGGAGCAAATGTGTTGTGCATCGTTAATATATATTTTATATTAGATATGGATGGAAAGAAGCCGCAAGAGGTATGATAATAATAGTAGATCTGTTAAATTGGTAGTGAAAGCTGTTGTTAGGGATCTGCAGAGAGTAGCTTGTGTTGTACCAGTGATTATTAAATCGATGAAAGAGCTGCTTCTTTCAGCATCTCTGAAGATAGTAAGAGCTCATCCAATGACAAGGAGCATCATTGAGGTGCGGTGGCAAACTCCTCCAATCGGCTACAGCAAAATTAATATTGATGGGTGCTCCCTTAGCAACCCTGGAAATGCTGGTATTGGGGGAATTGTTCGAAATGAGGTAGGGGCGGTAGCGGCATGTTTTGCCTCCTTTATTGGTATAGCTACTAATTTTGATGCGGAGTTTGTAGCATTTTTTGAAGCCCTGCGGGTTACAAAGAATTTGGAGTTACAATGGATTCAGATTGAGTGTGATTTGAATGCGATGATTTGGTGTGTAAAGAATCGATCGATTCCTTGGAAGTATAAGCAGAAATGGCTTAGCTTTATGGAGTTTTTAAACTCAATTACATGGAGTATTCAACACAGCTTTCGAGAAATTAACACAGTAGCAGATGGGTTGGCGAACGTGTTTATCACATAATTGGGAGACTCCTCCAAGGTTCTCTTTTAGTGACATTAAGTGGGACGCTATGGGTAAACCAAGGTTCAGGTTCTCCTGAACTTTGAGGTGGTCTGTTCTCGCAACCTCATCTCTACTAATGGCAATGCCGAAGGTGGAGGGGGTATTAAGAATTGGCAATCGTACCCTTTCGGGTATTTGTAATATGTTTATCTTTATATCATTTTAATATATTCTTTTGCTAACCTTAAGCGAAAAAAGAAGTGGTCGAACTAATGAGGGACTCCCATGTCCCAACTCGTGACATTCCACCCCAAGAGCTTCATTGCTTCCCGTGGAGCTGGTAGTCTCCAGCCTCCATGGGGGTCTGTCCTAAAATATTGGACAGTGAAACATGCTCATCTTGAAATTCCGTAGCAGTATCCTCCGAAGAGGTAGATTTCTCCATCTATTGGCAGCATGGAGTACTAGTCAACCTGTTATTATCTCTCATATCAGGAATCATACCTTCTTATTTCGGTTCGAACATCTAGTGGATGTCCAGAACGTCCTCAATGAAGCACCATAGTCTGTTGCTGGAAACTTGATTATTCTGAGTGTTGGAAATCTTCCAAAGATTGGTCTTTCTCTTTTTCTGATATTGGGGTCCAGTTTCACAAAATCCCTGAGGAATTGTAGGACCATCAATTGGTTGCTCGATTGGTGCAGAAGGCAAGGCAGGTTTCAAAGTTGATCCATATTTCTGGTATGCGTTCTGGCCAGCACTTAAGCTACTTTAGAGCTCGCCTTCGCCTAGATGTCAATAAACCTTTGAAGCAAAGAGTGAGGATCAAGAGGCGTAATGGTGATGTGCATTATGTTGATTTGCGGTATGAACGCCTTCCCATATTTTGCTATTACTATGGCATATTGGTTCACGATCAACAGAGATGTTCCTTATTTGAGAATGAGCAAAACCATCGTGCAACACATCTTTGTGATCAGAATAACCATTGTCCCCTCTTTCCTTGCCGTCACTTTCATCCTTACTTGCGTTGTCCTCCTGATGCATGTATGCTAGAGCATGCCATTATCATCAATCGAAATCCCCATCCACTTCGTCGCAGGGGACTACATCAACTCCGGTTGTTCACCGGCGGCCACCATTTACCAATGGATCGGGTAACCCCAGTGAACCGGATTCAGGTATTGTAACTGACCCACTACACCGCTTAGCCTTAACTTCCCACATAATAACCATACCTCTACCTTCCACTATAACAAATGTATCAGTAACTCCTTCAAACCATGGGCCCACTCACCCTAGTTTCTATGATCCTATTCCTTATGCTCAGGAATTAGGAACGGAGTTATCTCCACCACTCATGGTAAACCCAGTTGACATGTAACCCCCACCAACAAATCCTACGTCCTCTCATCAACTACCCTACTCTCCTACTGCTTTCTCATTATCGGCCAATAACCAACAATCCTTATCTTTTCAATCTGACCCAACCACACCACTTAGCCTTAACTTCCCACATGATAACCACTACCTATGGTTGTTGGAACATCCTCTTTGGTGGCTTGACAAAAAATAAAGGCAAAATGGTCACGGTACGTGCAGAAAAATAGGAATGCAGAATGTTCGGAGCTCGGTGAATGTTCACGTAAGTGATATGATTGACACGTGTTAAATATGTTAATCCTACTAACAGAGTTGTAAACGGTTACAACTCTGTTTAATATTATTAATATTTAAATAAATAAATAATAAAAATCCCAATATAAGTGGACTCCTCCTTTCATTCCGCTTAGAAATCTCGATCCTCTCTTTCTCTCTCCTTGCTTCTTCTTCAAGGTTGTTCCTTCTTTCTTCTTTCTTTTTCACCGCTCTCCAGTCTAGTTGAAGTTTTGTTTACCAATTTCAGTGAAGATTTGCATCCATGGTAAATTCTCATAGGTTAATAATAACTACCCAATAAGTAATAATAAAATCCTAGATATTCAACAGCTTTGTTTACTTTATAAATTCAAATTTGTCTTTTGTCATATATGCAAACGTTACTGTCCAAATCCCTTCCCTGATGATTAATATGTAAACATGGTATTTGGATATGTGTGGCCAAGTCTCTCATATGTTCAGTGCCTGAAAATAGTTATGTTGATTTTTTTCTTATCTCATCCTATTTTTTTTTGAGAGAGAGAGAGAGAGAGATGATGATGATGGTAACTGTAGAAAGAAGGAACAACATTGAAGAAAAAGCAAAGAGAGAGAGAGAGAGAGAGAATTGAGATTTCCCAACAAAATCGAAGGAGGAGTCCGCTTATATTGGATTTTTATTTTTTATTTATATAAAAAATATTAGACAAGTTAAGTAACCACATCCGTCATCTCTCCACCCTAAAAACTAGGAATCAGTTACAATATAAAAAACTAATAGATGGTTTAGATTAATCTAAACTTAAATGGACGGTTAATATTAAAAGAAAGTGAAAATAAGATTGCAATACGTACGTCCTGCTTTCACTCGCCCAAAAATAAAAGTGTCATCTAGCAGATGAGTAATTTTAAGGGTACATCTTGTAAATTTTATTCTCTTAAACATATTTAAATCCCTATAAGCCCTTAATAATCTTAATAAAATTTCTATAGTTACTATGAAAAAAAAGGGGCTTAAAGGACACCCTTGCATAATATCTCTGGATGCCTTAAAATTATCAAAACATCTATCTTACAATTCAAAGGAATATGATGCTGATGACATCAAATAACTAATTAGATCACACCATAGTGTCATACCCTAATTAAACCCCATTCAACTCTATTATAGGCCTCTGACATACCATGTATCCACTCATCCCATTCTTATTCTCAAAATAATTAAATATTTCTTGGTCAATGATAATATTGTCCACAATTCGCCTCCTAGGAATAAATGCAACCTAGAAAGGGTAAATGAATATATTCGTATGAACTTATAATCTTTTGGCTAATACTTCCTTTTTTTTTTTTTTTTCTCTTTTTTAGGTATCATTATAATGAGTATGATTAATCCCAAAAGGAGAACCTGATTGGAAGAAGAAAAAAAATTATCCACAGAATGAAGAAGATCATCTTTAATAAGATCCCAACGCTTTTTACAGAAACAAGCAAGAAAGTCATCATAGCCTGGAGCTTTATTGGTTCCAATACTGAAAACCACCTCTCTAACCTCATTTTCCTCAACGACTTTACAAAGAGAAGAATTAACGGTATAAGAAATAACATGAAAGAAACAAAGACTATACAAAAGATGGAGCCAGCTGATTTGAAGTAATATAGACATCTCTCAAAAAATTGGTAAACTCCTTTGCAATCTAAGGTGGATTTACTAGTTTTTTTACAAGCATTATGAACAATATAATAAATTTAGTGATGTCTTATATTTTGTTTGGTGATAGCATAATAATATTGAGTATTACGGTCACCATCCTAAATGTAATTGTGTCTGGACTTCTGTAGCAAAAAAAATTCTTCCACATCTAACACCCAACAAATAGTCTTTTCATTTTCAAAAATAGCATTAATAAATTATTTAAGTGGCATTAGCCAATAAGAGGGAAGTCTGAAAAAGTTTAGACTTAAGCTCATCCATATGTCCAAAGATCAAAATGTTCCCTTAAAATGTTTCCTCAAAGCAACCAGTTTGACCGTGAATTTGCAATTACCAATCAATTCCCATTATTTTTATGCCAAAAAAAAAAATCTTGAATTTCATCCAAACCAAAACATGTTTTGGAGGCTTTTTCCGATTGGACCAATTGAAGGGGCAGCCAGATATTTTAATTTCATCCAAACCAAAACCAGAAATAATGTTTTTTAATACTTGGGTTGTAGAAGAATCTTGAATTAAAAGCCTACTTTCAAATTTGTCTGATTGATCAAAAATTTCATTCAAATCTCCAATAAGAGAAAAAGGGAAGGGGACAGATGCATGATAAGAAAAGAGAGTATCCGAACATCACGATTAAAGACAAATTAAAACCAATGTATATTGTGCCATCAAATCCTTCAAAGAGATCACAATGAAAAAAGACCTAACATCCGCATTGGAAAATTTGGTGGTGGGAAATACCAAAAGCTACAAACCCACCCTTCAATCCTCATGATACTTAACTGTTAATTAAATTTGGGTTGATTTTGCTCAAATGTTGAACACAACATTTTTTTAGTGAAAGGGGATTGTAAAACCGTCATGTTCCAAATTAATATAATGATATCAATAGAACCAAGAACAATAACAAAGTAACAAAAAGAATAAAATGCACTAAAAGAGAAGAAAGACCACATCAAGAACAACAATGAAGTAGATACACCGGAAACAAAGCAAAAGGCAAATCAAGGAGTAAACACAAGCAGTTAGATATAGATATAGAAAGATAGTAAATAAAGAAAGCCCAAGGTAACCATCAATAGTATGGTAAATATACAAACAAATAAAAAGCAACGAAGGAACACCATGAGGGAAAAAAACAGAGATCAGAAAAAGAAAATTTTGTATCAAAGCTTTTTAGTAAGAGAAAATAGATGAAAAAAGACAAAGGAAAACGATTGAATTACAAACAGAAACACTACAACAAGAGTGTATTACCCAGCCAGGTTATGAAGGTTGTCCTTGCTACCAATCCCTCTCTTGACATTCCTTACCAGCACAAACGGTTCGATGAGTGTGAGTAGAGGGAATCTGTTCTTTTCTGTAGAGATCTCACACACCCAAAAGCCTTGATATTGTCCGATAAATTCTTGAGGTAGAAGATTGTGAAAGAAGGTCAAGAGAATATTGACGACAGTTCTCAAACTCACCATCGGGAGAACCAAGACCTTTAATAGAATTTTGTTGCTTTTTGGACCTTGAAGTAGAGAATAGGAGGATAGTGTAGACACCACATTTTGTCACCCCTGGAAAGGGTATACAATGATGACTTGGGAATCCCCTGAGAAACGGATGGTTCATGTATTTACGGTCGAGATTTTCTATTATACCTAGGCAATATATTTTTACTTCCATGTAGAGAATGATGTAGGTGCAATATACTTTTTCTTCCATGTAGACATATGATGGTCTAAAATGAATAAAAATATTTTCAAAAATGGTTAATTGTCACACCCGGCTCCCGCTAAGATATTTGTGGTGTGACTAGAATGCTCACCCGTCCTATATCTCTACCAGGATCATCGTAAAGAATACCTTAACCATCACAATCTATAACCAAACTGACAAAAATCAATGCAGCGGAATCCGATTATATAAACACAAAGTCAACTGGGGAGAAAGCTAAATTTTAAATATATTACAATAATTGTGTTTTGTCCTTCACAAGAGAAATTATCATGACATACATATAATATCCAAAATCATGACATTCAAAAATATAGCATCGAATGATAATGGGAAGCATCACCATCAGCTCATGGTGCAGTATAAGCACAAGCGTCGCATGCATAGTCTAACTCATGCTCCTCGGCCTCTAATGTTCACCAATCCCCATCATAATCCGCCATGGAAGATGATGTGTCATTGCTCATAGGTATCAGGTACCACAGTACTTGCATCGTCATCTAAAAAAGAGCACACATGTGGTGTGAGCTTCACTAAGCCCAGTGAGGGATGGGGTTTATGTAAACAATCACATATAGTCTATAAATGCGTAATGATGCAATTTGTTTTATTATTATCCACCTAACATACATCTAAGTCGGGTTCATGCTACTACGACCCATTAGGCAGTATCTTTGGTCTCAAAAATCACACATCGATCACCCAGCAAGACGTGTATAGGAGTTTGTCGGTCCCAGAATGCAACATTGATCTCCCAAAAAAACCTTTAATAATCCCTTCTTAATGTCATAGTCCCAGAAACCACACATCAGTCACCCAGGCTCTGTCTGCCTCCTTTAACAATCACATCGTACCGTGGACGTCGTATTCCGGAAAGGTTCAAAGGACCTACCATAATGGGTTATCTAACACCTAACCCCTATTGGCAAGGGTTCGTAGCATAGATTATTATACTTAACCACAATAACCTACATGTCTTTCATATTGATATAGTAAGTATGGACATACAATATCGAAAATCACATATTGGCACTGCATTCTATGTCCAAGCCTAAGCTAGCATATATACAGTTAGTATGACCATACAGTACCAAAAATCACACATCGGCCACACTGTATTCCTTGTCCAAGACTAGCTCTAATGTATACCCAAATGAATGATGCAATCCACACTACAAAGATCACGACACCGGAATTCCTTGCAGCCACACCGGATCCCGTGCACACACAACAATCACCAATTCACTATTTATACAGTTTATTAGAGAATACATGTTATAAAAATCATAAAACATATGCTTATGGCATATAATAATTTCTAATTTAAAACACTCCAAAATAAGTTTAGGCCACCACTCACCTTGTCGGTTGACCGGGTGAGTTAATTCCACAAGTATGGATGCTTGAATGAAACCCCGCTAGGCCACACTGTATGTGATCATCTTTGTCCTAGTGACAAAGATAAAAAAGTGTTAAATAGTGATAAAAGAGGTCTAAGAGGGTCCCCTAGAAGGTCCCTCAAAGTCTCACAAAACTTTCAATTTGATAGTTCAATAAGACCCACCGGTAGATATCCATCGATAGAGGATTGTTCCTGCCAGTGGTTGCTATCGGTGTAGTGGGTAGTAGCTGATTTGGAATACCAGACCCATCAGTAGATGTCCACCGATTGGTAATGGTCATATAGGTAGTTTTATACAGGTGGTAAACCTAGAAGTTTCTAAACTTCTCAGGCATTCACTGTCTTGGGTCCAATTGTCGGGATTTGTTCTATGGGTTCTATAGATTTTTGTATAGGGTTTTCCCACCTTTCATTCAAGCTTGGCTTATCGTGTTTTCACTAATCCATTTGAGAATTATTTCTAATCATCAACCAAACCCTAACCCTCCATTTGATCCAAAATGATACTGGAGGTCGGGTAGCTCGCTTTGAGCTCAGGAAACACACAGGGGAGTGCAATGTGCACTATCCCAGCCACCAAAAGTTATCGAAGTCGAGGTGTACCCATCCAACCTGGAAAAGCCCCGATTCTATTACTACCCAAAACCCAAAATAGAAGAAAGAGGTTAGTGGAGGGGTTCCCTTACCTTTAGGAGCTTCAGCAACAAAGGGGGGTAGCTAGGGAAGCTCTCCTTCTCTTCCTTCTCTTTCTCCTTCTTTTCCCTCCTCTCCCAAGTTTTCTTAGGTGAAGGAATGAGCTAAGGCTCATTTATATAGGCAATACCACTTAAGGCCTGTTTTCCTGTGCACTAGGCCTTGGCCAAACCAACTCAACTTGGGGTCGGGCCACAGGAACCCACTACCTTGGGTCCACAAGGGGTGTAAGTAGAGTGGGTAGGTCCCATGTAGTGTGGGGGCAAGGGTGGAGTAATCCATTATGTGTGTACTGGGTCCCATAAACAAGGAATGCAATTCAACATAGCAAGACCCACCGGTTGATGGCCACTAGTAAGTTATTGTCCAGCCGGTAGACAGTACAACTATTGTACTTTGCTAGCCTAACCCCTTTTTACCAACACCTAGGGGGTTCCCTAGGGACTTGTGCATGACCTTTTTGTATTGTTCCTACCATGTAAGGGGATCAAGTGAGGAGATGTTGTGGTCACTTATTACTAAGACTTGGGAGCTTTGAATCCCTTCTAGTTCGATCGGTGTTAGGATTTAAAATATAACCGCAAGCGTACGGATCAGTGTAGCTACAAGTCGAACATAAGGAGAGCAGCCACTTTATTTTTTTGCTTCTTTTAATAATGCGAAAATGAACAGATTAATAATGGTTGTGATCTAATTCTAACTACCGTCCTAAACATATGTATCTAAAATAACATCCTAACCATTCGTCATCTAAGAATTTAAATATGCAAGTCATGCAATTAAAATTAAATAAATAAATAACTGAAAATAAACACCCCACACAATTAAAAAATAATGAAGGAAAAAAATACTGAAATGAAAATAAAGTAAAAGAAAGGGGATAAAGCTAGAGAGAGGCTCACAAGCAGGTTTATCTACTTAGCTCGAGGGATGCATCATAATATGAGCTTCCCTACTTGACCAGAGAGTCACTCTTACAAGGGTTACTCCATTTGGCTTTAGGGAAAGGGAGGCAATTAAAATAAAAATAATAAAATGATGGTTCTATGGCTAGGAGGGGCAAAGCCAACACATACACTAGCAATAAACCTTAGGGAAAAGGGGAGACAATAATGTAATGACTAAAATTAAAATTCTAAATTAAGAAATAAAGGGTAGTCAGAAGAGGGAATGAGAGGGGGGAGAGAAGACTATTGAAGAAGCCTACATACCTGAATCAATGCTTGAACTTGAAAGCTTGGGTGATTTGAGATATTGCCAATCCTAAAAACCAAATCTAGAATAAACCAAATCTGAAATTTCTAGGCCTGGAGAAAACAAATCTTGAAAAAAAAAAAAATTGAACTTGAAAAAAAGAGATGCTCCATGGCTCGTGATCTTATCACCTAGATCTAAGCCTAGAACTATAACTTTAAAAATTACAACTCAATTGCATAAATCATAAACATAAAAGGCTGAATAAAAATAAAAGCGTGTTTCCATTAATTGAAATAAAAATTTATTACAAAAGTGATTAAAGAAAAAATAAAGAAGAACTAAAACTAAAGAGAGTGAGAGAGGGAGAAAGCAACTAAAAAAAACCCTAAAAGAAGAATGAAGTGTCTTCCCTCCTCTTACATGAGTTGTATTTATAGGGAATGGGGAGGTAGGGTAATAAATTTCTCTTTCCTAAAAGAGAGAAAATCAAAATTGGTAGGTGAGATCTTTTGAGACTAAAAGTGTTAAGGTGGAGGAGAGAGAAGAGAGAAATAAACTTGGAGAAATTTCCTATAATTTTTTTTCTTATTTTCTTTCCCTTTTTTTTTATTTATTTTTCTTGCACACAACCCTTGTTGGCCGATTTTTAAAAGACAACCGTGAGATTTGAACTTGAGACCTCCTGGTGAGCAAGGGAATTTCACACACTATAGCTCACCAACTACACTAGGTAGTTGTTGTTGGAGAGATATAACGCCTGATAATATTTAAAGCCTTTAAAATACAAAACCTACAAAAAGAGAGTAAAACCCAAGGTAGCTCCATTCTAAATATGCAAAAATGCATGCTATACTACTTATATTTCACACATAATTGTGCTCATCAATCGGCAACATCCACACTGACATGTAGGGTCATTTCCCCCCTTCGTGTAGTAGATTTTTGCAAGCCAGTAGAGTTGGCACTCGTGTGTACTTCCTATTGATAAAAATTCAAATTTAACCTTACTAGGGCATGGGTGTAACATTAATAGCTTTGGCATGCCTATAAGTTACCAAGGCTACCCCATAGACCATTAATCAATCCCAAATTGAGCTGGGAACCCATTTGGACAAACTTCCTAAATCAACTCGAGCCAGAGTTGTATTGAATCAAAACCGACGCCAGATGCATTTTGACCGATGCTATCTACACACTAGCCGACGTCGACAAATCCCAATTATGTTGGCCAGAAAACCAATTCTGTCAGGTCTTGCAATTTTATCGGGATTCTTTGGATCTTTTGCTAAATCTCGACCCAATCTCGTCCCTTGACACCCAAAGGACATATCTAGACACAAACTATGACCCTGGACACCTAGAAGACTCTAGAAACATATGTGACAAATGTGCTAGTTTTCCACACCCTTTGAGATTATACACTTCCCATATGTAGACCCAAATCTCTTTTAAGCAAAGAAGGAGATCTCACCCTTACATGGAAGCAATTATATATCTTCCTTGGTAACCAAGGAGCCTCACAACTATAAATATATGACCCCTCTCATACTTTTGGGATCCTACAAGATCTTACACATTTTCACATAGTCATACGTGTCACACCCCGTTCACCCTGAACCGGAGCGGTGACCGAGTTAACACCGGTTAACCCAAACCTGCCAGGATCATCAGATACTGTATTCCACCACAGCATACATACACTAACATCAATTCATCAGATCAGCGGAAGACTAAGTTTTACCTGTAAATAATTCCCATATACTCGATACCCAAATGATAATACCATAATTATATACATTTGGGCCCGAAGGCATGATATATACACAAAAAGAATAAAATTCAAATATCAAGTACATACAGGAAATCATCAAGAAAATCAGAGTGCACAGCTCGGCTCGGTTTCAAGGTTGGAGCTCAGCTCGGCCTCAGAACTGCTGTCCTGCAGCACAGCTCTCACACGCGCAGTCTACGCCGTGCTCAAACTCATCAGGGGTCCACCAGTCCTCATCAGGAAACTCGACTGTGGGACCCACCCCAAGCTCCTCAGATGCATGACCTGCAAAATCATCTAAAAAGGGGTATACACGTGGAATGAGCTCACTAGCTCAGTAAGTAGAGAGGTGGACCACACACAACAGTCCACACATCACAACACATCATATGCACTACATGCCATGCAAGTCATTTTAAATCACATACACCTAAACAACATTACTAAGTCTTTGGTTTTAGTGCTACTACAACCACGGTGCGCGTATACTCCGGGTACGAGCCGTGAACTCCCTCCCGCGATACGCCCATAGGGCTGTTGGAGAAGGCCCACCGTGAGTACTCGAAAAAATAAAGACAATGCCGTCCACCGGCTCTCAACAGAAATGTAAATAAATTAAATGACAGTACTGACTCCAGCAATTTAAAAGCAGTACGATTGGCCCTCTTGAAATACCACCGGGGTTGCCGACTGTCCTACATGACTTGCCGGGCGTAATGCCTAACCGCCACAGTGTCCGACAACGGCGACCCCTGCTTCCCCCCAAATGGCAACCCAACACCTTAACCCCTGTTGGGAAGGGTCGTAGCACGGGATGGTGAGAATCCTAATACCGCATGCTCCTATATGTAGTACGACTGCATAGTGCCTCCGTGTCCCATACCACGGGCCACCAATGCATTCGTTTCCAAGCCGACCACGGCATCTAGTCTATCAATGCATTATGCAACATGATGTCCACATTCAACATATAACATCTCATTCAATTTGCATTTGAAAAGTAAACATAGCATAAATGCACATCAATGTGTGAAATGACTAATCTATATAGCATATTCATGATGACATGACTAAATTAGATATAGTTATAGGAATTCCAACCAAATGCCTTGAAATAGGCCAAACGTCCTCTCTCCACTTACTTGTAGCGTACAAGGATTCCCGCTCGGTACGGGTGAGATCCGGAGCGAAACGGGTAGGCTTTGGTGAACCTAACAAAATTGAGAGAGGTTAGTACTTCACCATTTTAGAATCAAAATTAATGAAATCCGACATCAAAATCGTGTTTAGAACGTCGAAAGAAGGTCCCACGTCCGATTTGGGCTCGATCGGACCCAAAAATCACATTCTGGCCACTCAGGTGGGTCACTCAGGTGGGTTGTCTACCCACCGGTC
The DNA here is from genome assembly GCF_013358625.1 of Macadamia integrifolia. Taxonomy (NCBI): domain Eukaryota; kingdom Viridiplantae; phylum Streptophyta; class Magnoliopsida; order Proteales; family Proteaceae; genus Macadamia; species Macadamia integrifolia. The sequence goes on from NC_056568.1 coordinate 17,600,779, forward strand.
CTACCCGCCGGTTTTGGACCGGCGGGTCCATACCCGCCGGTCCTACCCGCCGGTTTGGCCAGAACCCCCCTGGTCCTCTCAGGTGGGTGACTCAGGCGGGTAGGGACCCGCCGGTTGCACCCACCGGTTTTGGCGGAAAAACCCCAGTTTCTTCTCAACTTCCTCCATTCCTTGGGGACCCAAATAGGGCTTTTCTCAACCCATTCTTCACACATTTAAAGTCCTATAGGATGGTTCTAGCTTAGATCTAAGTTAGATTCGAGTGAGGGGAACCATCTTACCTTCTTTGCTCAAAAATGACTTCAAACCCTCCAAATCACTTCCAACTCACAATGCTCCTTCTACCTTGTCAATATCTCTTCAAATCCTTCAAGATCAACACATAAATCATCTATTAAACCTTAGATTCATCATTTCAAAGGGTGTCTACAAGATCTTAAGAAACCATACCCGAATCAAGGGTTTAAGGCGTGGGTATGGTGAATGTTCATAAAACCCAACTTTTCTTACCTCCAACTGTAGATCTCGAGTCGAAGATTACTCTCCCGGCACCGGAATGGCAAGATCGAGCTTCGGCGCCACTGAAATCCTCCCTTTCTTCCTCTTCCTTTCTTCTTCCCTTTCTTTTTCTCTCTCCTCTTTACTTTTCTCACCAAACGTACGGGGGTAATAAATGGAAAGAAAAGAAGTCATAAAGCTTTATATACTATTCCTACTTAAGTGAATAGTGATGGATGGGTCACTCAGGTGGGTAGGTGTACCCACCTGTCATACCCACCCGAGAGTCAAAACTTGGGATTTTGATCGGGCTCGGACCTCGGCTCAAACCCCACCCCAGGCATACATTGTAGCCTACGTATATATCTAAAATACAGATATAATACCTGTTTTATCCGTACATAGCCTTATGGTAGGTGCACGTACACGGTTTGGGTACTCCCGTCTCTTCTGGCACTGGCTCGGACTTGTCGGGCCAGCCGGTGTTTAAGGTCACCCGTGCCATCATAGCCCATAAGGAGCCCGCTCTAATATCCTCTGGCTCGGTTCCTGCATGGTTAAACCGGTTCAATCGCGAAATCAGACCGGGTTTTAAGAAGCGGGATATTACATTACCCCCCCTTCTGAAAAATTTCGTCCTCGAAATTGCGTACCTGGTTGATCGAAAAGATGAGGGTACTTGGCTCGCATTTCTTCTTCTACCTCCCAAGATGCTTCTTCAAGTGAATGATCAGCCCATCGCACCTTTACATAAGAAATGGAGCGGTTGCGNATAAAAATTTATTACAAAAGTGATTAAAGAAAAAATAAAGAAGAACTAAAACTAAAGAGAGTGAGAGAAGGAGAAAGCAACTAAAAAAAACCCTAAAAGAAGAATGAAGTGTATCCCCTCCTCTTACATAAGTTGTATTTATAGGGAATGGGGAGGTAGGGTAATAAATTTCTCTTTCCTAAAAGAGAGAAAATCAAAATTGATAGGTGAGATCTTTTGAGACTAAAAGTGTTAAGGTGGAGGAGAGAGAAGAGAGAAATAAACTTGAAGAAATTTCCTATAATTTTTTTGCTTATTTTCTTTCCCTTTTTTTTATTTATTTTTCTTGCACACAACCCTTGTTGGCCGATTTTTAAAAGACAACCGTGAGATTCGAACTTGAGACCTCCTAGTGAGCAAGGGAATTTCACACACTATAGCTCACCAACTACACTAGGTAGTTGTTGTTGGAGAGATATAACGCCTGATAATGTTTAAGGCCTTTAAAATACAAAACTTACAAAAAGAGAGTAAAACCCAAGGTAGCTCCATTCTAAATATGCAAAAATGCATGTTTTACTACTTATATTTCACACATAAATGTGCTCATCAATCGGCAACATCCACACTGACATGTAGGGTCATTTCCCCCCTTCGTGTAGTAGATTTTTGCAAGCCAGTAGAGTTGACACTCGTGTGTACTTCCTATTGATAAAAATTCAAATTTAACCTTACTAGGGCATGGGTGTAACATTAATAGCTTTGGCATGCCTATAAGTTACCAAGGCTACCCCATAGACCATTAATCAATCCCAAATTGAGCTGGGAACCCATTTGGACAAACTTCCTAAATCAACTCGAGCCAGAGTTGTATTGAATCAAAACCGACCCAGATGCATTTTGACCGATGTTATCTACACACTAGCCGACGTCGACAAATCCCAATTATGTTGGCCAGAAAACCAATTCTGTCAGGTCTTGCAATTTTGTCGGGATTCTTTGGATCTTTTGCTAAATCTCGACCCAATCTCGTCCCTTGACACCCAAAGGACATATCTAGACACAAACTATGACCCTGGACACCTAGAAGACTCTAGAAACATATGTGACAAATGTGCTAGTTTTCCACACCCTTTGAGATTATACACTTCCCATATGTAGACCCAAATCTCTTTTAAGCAAAGAAGGAGACCTCACCCTTACATGGAAGCAATTATATATCTTCCTTGGTGACCAAGGAGCCTCACAACTATAAATATATGACCCCTCTCATACTTTTGGGATCCTACAAGATCTTACACATTTTCACATAGTCATACGTGTATTTGACACCCTCAGTCATAGCCACCGAGATTCGCGTAGTAGAATTGTAAGGATCTGATGTTGTACTTCGGATCAGTTTGAACTTGCGTTTATTACACCTGAGCATTCACCCTTCACAAAAGCTGTAGAGGGGTAAGTCCTATTGCATTCCATTTTTACAGACCTCCATTCTAAATTTTCCATACAAAGTTATCTTACTTTTACTAAGCACAGGTCACCGATATCCCCAGTAGGGTAGCAATGAAGTAGTGAAGTGCAATCGATTACATCAATTTTCGTAGGTTTATAAATTCCCTTCTTAAAAAAGTTACAAGTTAAGTCATGATCTATCTACTGTAAAGTTTTCACATGTTTTCAATTTTATTTGTTATTTTTTTCGGATTTTCTTCCTTGCTGGCCAGTGCAAAATCTAAGATTTTCTCTCAATGGATTCTCATATTGTAGGTCAACTAAAGGCACTTTTCCCTTGATCTTTTGTAAAAAATTCCTTTTTTAAAATGGTTTTACATGATGTCTTCTACCTAACCTGATTTTACTGAATTTTTTCCTATTTTATTTCTATTTTCTACTAACAAATTTTCCTTGTAATCACCTCTTTTTCAGCATATTTGTACATTACTTGTATATTCAGTGTCTTACTTACATATTTCTCTTATTTGGATGCAATGACTCCCCAACCCTATGTTAATATTACATATTCATGAGATGAATGGTAGGACTAGTTTCGTCTTCACTTTTCACTCTATGCATGTTTGTTTTACTTTTCGTGTACTAACTGCGCAGAGCAGCTAGATACGGGTATGTGGATTTGATCTCCCTTTTACATTTTGGCCATGATTTTCCTTCAATACATGTATGATAATAATGCTTGTATTTACTCAAAAATGATAATAATGCTTGTATTTACTCAAAAATGATAATGATGCTTGTACTCACTCAAAACTTAGTCGGCATAATCAATAACTTGTGTATTAGATCTAGGGTTGAAATCCAATTTTTACCGTGTTGAATTGAAGTGCCTAACCACTTCCTTAGACCGCAACCTGACACAAAGCACTTGAGGGAATAGATGAAGCCATGATAAGATGATTACAGTTTAACAATCATATTGACAAATCAACCAGAGAGCCATTGCTGGTGTTTTGAATCAACCCTTCAAGCATCACCACCCTTGTTAAAACTTTATTCACATAGTGTACCCTTCCTTTTGGGGTTAATCATACATTCCTTTGCCTAACACCCAAAAAGGAGGAAGCATGTTATGTTGGTGATTTTCGACCCATAAGTCTATGCAATGTATCATATAAGATTATTGCTAAGATTTTAGCAAACTGCCTGCAAAATAAACTGAATAAACTCATTTCTCTATTTCAGGATGCATTCATTCATGGCCGTCAAATCTCAGAAAATATCATTATTGCCCATGATATTTTCCATCTTCTAAAAAAAAAAAAAGGTCTTGTTGCAATAAAACTTGATATGGCTAAAGCCTACGATAGGGTGGAATGAAGTATAATTGGTGGGTGTCTTTGAGTTGTTAGGCTTTGGGGAACATTGGTGCAATATGATAAGCTATCTTATGGCTTCAGTTTCATTCTCCATTAAGTTAGAAGGATCCTCTTTTGATTTCTTCGAATCATCGCGAGGAATTTGCCAAGGATGCCCTTTAAGCCCTTATTTGTTCATTACTGCCATGGAAGTATTATCAAGACTTCTGTCCACCTATAGAGAATTGAATCTTTTCAGAGGAATCATGAAATGCCCCTAAAATCACTCACTTGCTTTTTTCTTATGACTCTTTCATCTATTGCCATGCTACCCCAAAAGATCTATCCACCATTAAGGGAGTGTTGGAGCTATTCTGTGATCTGACTGGCCAAAACATTAATTTTGAAAAAAGCAAAGTGTTCTTTAGTAAAAAGATCCCTACCTTCGAGCGGCGTCAACTATGTTCTCTAATCGAGATCAAGGAAATGAATATAGAATCCAAATATCTTGGAACAAATTTCATACATCCCCGATCCCGAACAGCCAGTCTTCATCACATTGTTGGTCGTATATCTAATCGTCTTTCTATCTAGAAAGCAAGGCTCCTATCATTTGCATGAAGGAAGATCCTAACTCAATCCACCCTTTATTCTATTCTCACCCATTGAGTGACTTGTTTGCTTTCCCCTTGCAAAAAATTTGATTCTATTTGTGCTAAATTTTGGCATGGGAATTATTCCACAGAAGGGAAAAACCCCCATCTTATTGCTTGGAAAAAAGTTTGCCGACCAATCCATCAAGGAGGCATTGGTCCAACAGATGCATCAATACAGAACAAAGCCCTTCTACTCAAGTTGGGTTGGAGATTTATCTCTGAACCAAATTTTGCGTGGAGTAATATACTTCGGGCTAAGCACTATCATCAGAAGTCCGTTTTTGACCCACAGTTCTATAAAGATGCAAGTCATGGATATGGAATGGCCTAACATCAATTATTCTGATTCTCAAAAGATGTGTAATCTCGAGGATAGGTAATGGGAAAAATACTTTTTTTATGGCATGACCATGGATTTCTTCCGATACCACCCTCATTGCAACATGGCCATCAGTTAATAACACGCAAAAGGTAAGCAGTCTAATCACAAACTACCCTTGGAACATGGATTTGGTAAGAACAACTTTCAGTACTAATATAGCCCAAGAGATTTCACAAATCAATCCCACACCCCATGTTGACACATGGAGGTGTACCTTGCATCCCGATGGAAAATTCTCCACGAAAACTGGAGCCAAGTTTATATGCTCAACCACCAATCCTTACAATCATACCACCTCTCTCAATGGAAAATGGTGGAAATTACTCTGGAAGTTAAATTCCCACCCAAAGTTCAAGACCTACCTATGGACAGTCTCACATAAGGGTATCCCAGTGCGTCACTCTTGGGAAAATGGATGAATATAGATACATCCTGTGCCCTCTGTAGCCAACATGAGGAAACAATAATCCACCTTTTCTTCCTATGTGACTTTTCAGCACACATTTGGGCAGCTGGTGCATTAGGACTACGACCTCAATACGAAAACTTTTCCACCTTGTACAAATAATTAACTCCTTCCTTAATAAAAGAATGTATTCCCAATCTCAGAAAGTATGGATGTTTAACATATTTTCCATCACTTTATACTTTATATGGAAACATACGAATGAAATAATTGCATCCAACATCAGCCCCAACCCATTATCAGTTTTAAAAAATATCAATACTTGAATTGCTCAACTTGGCTTATATGATAAAAAAAATTGATGCTTTGAATTTACCTAATTCAGATGGTCCAACCAGCTTAAGTACAGGATGCCATAGCCCTTTTTTGTCGTACCCAGTTTTGATTTGTGCTGGTGCTACTAATGTTTTGACATCAACTTCAGGATGGGCATATGGAATACTATTTCAAGGCAAGTTTAGGATCATCAACTCTGATTCATCTTCAGCAACTAAGCAATTCTAGCAAGTATGCAGATGGCGGCTGATAAAGGATGGAGGCTGAAAGAGATCTGATTCTCAAAAAATAAGCGCTTAAATCTCCTTCCAAGACCTGATGGAGGAACATGACCACTCATAAGTACTGCAACTTTCTAGGAAATCAAAAACCTATCAGATGGTATTACTTTTTGTTGTAAGAATGCTAATAGTTGCCCAGCCATGCATCACTTATTATCTCTAGCCACTATAGGTAGTACAAACTCTAGTATTTGTATGAATCCGTAGTTGTTTTTGTCTCTTTTTTTTTTCAATCCAAAAAATATATATAGTTCCGTACTTCTGCTCAGATGTCATTTAAATCCCATCAATGATTACATATCTTGACTTCAAAGCTCCAAGTCCAACAGTTCAGTAACTGGCTGTTGTAACTTGCTCCCTTCTCATTTTCATAACATCGTAACCTTAGGTGCTATAGATCCACTGTCTTTGCCCCATCATGTCTCATTATTTGAGGCAAATTTTACATCAAAGTTCATCGGTTCCTAAATATGATAATATAATCAGAACAAGATTTGTTGATTCCAACTCAAGAGACATGAAAAGAAACATGGTAAAACTAATAATCTGCTCTCCAAATTTAGTGCCATCTGGCCATTATGAATAAAATAGATGAGCGAAAATGATAAAATTAATTTCTATGCATAAACATACACAACTTATGGAAAAGCCAACCCATAAAAAGAGCCATTTAACAACAACTACTAATCCTCAGACTATGCCTCCTAGAAGACCCTATTCTTTCACGCCATTAGTGACTGCTCTCCTTGAAGCCGAGGGTTAAAAATTCTGTAACTGCATGTCTGAAACTAAAATGAAGTGTCTACCGAAGTAAGTGCAGATGGTCGATTCATAATCATAACTTGCACTTGAAGTTACTGACCACGAGAAAATAAGTTCCAGCAATTCCAGATTGGAGTTCAGGCAAAACTGAGGAGCTCAGCATGGGAATCTGGTAGAACTATTAATGGCTTGCAAGTTCATTGCTGTAGTGATGACAGTGGCAGAGAGACATTCCGAGATATCTGGTCATGTATTGGCTCCTGCACAGAGGATCCCAAATGAGACGTCAGACATCAAGCAATATCAGTATGCTGTGTTATACTACCTCTTCTTGTGGCGGCTCAAATCTTAAAGAGTTTGTGATTGTCTCATACAACAAAACATATCTGCCACAAAGAATAAATAGTTAGCACCAACATGGACATATATGTAAAACATACAATGTGTTATAGAAACATAAAATTAATACCAGAAAGAAACAAAAAGTGACATTAACAGTCAGTACCCCCAGAAAGATCAGTTATCCTGGCTCCAAGGTGCATGCTATGTTATATCTAGCCACACTCTTCTAAGTTGTGACATAAAGACAAAAATAATCATAGTTTCATGGCAATAATTAACTAATGTTGAATAAAGATACTTCCCATACCACACAATATATATATATAGGGACTGCCTAAATGACACCTCTCTTTATTTTCCCCGTCTTATTTCAAAAATTACTTTGGATCAAGAGTAAAATAGGGTTTTAAATTAATTAGATAATACCCTGATTTTTGTTATTGATAAAGGGTATTAGCAAAATTGTAGACATTAAAACCTCGGTTATTGTATTCCAACGATATTCCAGTCTTATTCTCTCTCACGGGCTCTATTCTTCACCATTTTTTTCTGAGCACTGAAACCATTCCAATTTTGGCACCATTGTATAAGTCATACTTCTAATGCGTTGACGTGAGTTAGATGGGGGCCTTCTTTCAAGTCTCAACTTTCAAGCCATCATGCTTAGCACGGGCATGAGAGAGAGAGAACACTTTCAAGTCTTCATAAGTCATGAATCATTCTAACTTATCGATTGATGTTGATGAAGACTCTCTTCAGTAATGACTGAGGGAACTGCAAGTGCCTCTAAGCAACCAGTAGCTTTTTATGTATCTGGTTCAAATGATGACTGGTATTGTTGTGTTGGTTACCGGGCTCTTCGAGTCTAGTGTTGTTGTGTGTTAATTACATAGTTTTCAATGCGGAGTTGTGTGTTCGAGTTGTTACTTTTGAATTTATCGGGGCTGTCAAGAATACGTTAACTCATTTCTCCTTTTATAAAAGTAGGTTAGGTGATGGATTGTCTTGGTGGGGGACATAATGCATGTAGGACGTTTTGGCTTGACCAATCTATATGGTACGTCAGGTAGACAGTTGGTACTGTATTATACTCTGTCGTTATAAGCATGTGGCTGATTTGTAGTGGTGCGTCAGGTTGAGAGCCAACACGTATTATAATTAGCCATAACCCATCAATCTTTTTGCATGGATCCTTGCGCTCGTCCTTACTTGGAATCTCCATATAGCATGTAGCTGACCCAATTAAGTTGGGATATGTTGTTCAGATGGTGACTATAATTTTGATTCAGTAGACAAGTATAATAGGCTTGAATCCAGATTTTATTTCCCTTCAACAATTAGGGAATCACCTTTACATCTCTCAACAGATAAAAATACATGGAACCCTTGAGAAAACAGAGGCAAGTCCTTAGAAAAGAAACCTAGTGCAAAGTGCGAATTATATATATTAATGAGGGACAAACATGGAAGGATGATGAAAATAAGGGCAAGAGGTAAATAAAGGAAGATGGAAGGGTAATAATGAGGGTGGGAAAACAAAGTAAAGAGACAAGAGAATCATGAGGTGATTTGGGTTGTCTTCAACCTCCAGCCACAAACCATAGGCGGAGAAAAAGCTTCGAACCAGAAGAGATTTCTCTTTCAATACTTCTCAGTTAAGCCTGAAATTCCAGGCAAAGGAAGGTACTTCAAAACCCTTCTATAATCAAGCCCTAGCACCTCCAACAGTCATCAACAAAGAGAGATCTAGCCCTCTGAAAGCAGATCCGGGCAGAAGCTAGAAAGAGCCTGAGTTGCAGGTTTCGGCTCTCACAATATACTGATTATCAAGCACTCTACCATGGGTAATATATCGCCTACAGGTAAGGAAGTAACCCTGTTACTCTCAGCCCAAACCAACAAAGCACCAAGGAGTTTGAAGTCACTGTCCAAGGCTGCAGGTACCGCCTAGAAACAATGGGTGGTAAAACAAATCAGAAAAGAAGAAGAAAGAGGGAAAGAAAGGTCGCAGGGAAGGAGAGAGAGAGAGTGATTGCACAGAAGAAAGGGGGGGGGAGAAGAGAATCGTGCACACAGCCACGGCTACTCAAACCAAACTCTATTCAATTCACCTTTAATCTGCCCAAAATCGATGGTTACACATCTATTTATAGAACCCAAAGACTCCTAATAACTTCCTAAACTCAAATTAACATAAATAGAAACTTAATAGAACCCTAATTGGAAATGTCTACTTGTCTAATAGCTTCCCCAAAATAACCCAGAATAAACGATTACATATTTTTTCCAAATAAAATAAAAAATTTAAATATCCTACTAGATTCCAAAAATAAATTAGATATGACCCTCCCTAGAGCCCACAATGGCGGAAGCCTAATGCACCGGATACACCCCTTTGATAACATCTCTTTTAATCAGGCAATTGTAGCAACATAATCAAGAATGGTAAGTAAAATTATGTTCCATCTGCGAAAAACAGAATGAAGGTTGGCAAGGGAAGTTTGCAGCCAAATTTTGCTGGAGGTTTTTGATGCAAAATTTAGCCACCAGTAACAATGCTAGGAGAAAAAGTACAATCTGGCAGCCAAGGCAGCACACGGTTCTTCTTTTGAATCAGTGTTCTATGAACTTTTAAAGTTAAACCAAGGATGGACTGAGATTTGGCCAAGAGATTGGTCCAATCAACTAAACCACTCTAATGTCCAGGTCCTTTATTTTTATTTGTTTTATTTTATTATTATCATCATTTATTTATTTATTTATTTTTTGTAAATTGAATCTGTCCGGATAACATCAGTCCAAATCATAGTTTTTAAGGCGACGGAGGCGTTTGAGGGTCTTTCAAAGCGCCTTAGCGATAAGGCAGGCATAAAGCGTCGCCTTATTGACTAAAGCGTTCCTGTGTAATTTTTTTATAAAACCAATCTATTTGACTCAAATCCTAGTTGAATCATATTACTCATAAGCGTTCCTGTGTAATTTTTTTATAAAACCAATCTATTTGACTCAAATCCTAGTTGAATCATATTACTCATAAACGTTCCTGTGTAATTTTTTTATAAAACCAATCTATTTGGCTCAAATCCTAGTTGAATCCTATTACTCATATGTTAAATAAATATTAAAGGTTCATATTCATACCAATGAAAACAAATCAATAAAGTGAATAAACTAAGTTCATTTTCATCAATCATCAATCATCAATCATCAATCATTAATCATTAATCATCATAATATATTAACATATAATATAAATACATAATTATGAAACAAAATTATTAATATAAAGAAAAGAAGACATAAAAAATAAAAGTATTTATTATACTTACCTCTATGATGCCAAAATGAGTGCCTAAGTCCTAAGGTCATCCAATATATTTCTACTCCCGTCAAAGAAGAATGAAGCTCACCGCTACCGGAGCAAAATGGTGGCCTAGATCAATGGTTCTTCCTTGTTCCTTGATTCCTTCTCAAAGCCCTTTCTTAAAACACTTGACAAAATCCAAACCCTGTTTGTGAATCGTGTTTTTGTTTTATTTGTTTTGGTTATTTTTTATGGAGTAAAGCTGATCCCATACATCTCAAGTGTTAACAAAACCATACACCTACCAATAAAAAATCTATATTTGGAATCTTCATCAAGTAATTTTAAACTGTGTTTAAAAAAAAAAAAAAAAAAAAAAAAAAAAAAAAAAAAAAAAACCCATAAGGCGCCACTTCACATAAGGCGAAGCACTGCCTTACCATCTCTAGACCGCATCAACGCCAAGGCTACCAGCACCTTAAAAACTATGGTCCAAATGGTGGAAAAAGTGTAGCAGATATTTTCTTCCATTTTTTATTGTAATTAGCTAAGCTATCATATTATATTCCAGCCTGTTTCTTTATTATTTAAATTTGTTTGGTTAGAATATAGTCCCTCCAATCAGCTGGTTGATGGGGAGGTGTTGAGTTAATTTGGGTTTGTTACTTTTCTGGTTTACAGCATTATTAAATAAAGAGTAAATTTCTATCACTCCCCTATACTTGCCCCATATTTATCAAACTCCCCCACTCAAAGTTTCTATTCTTATTCCCCATAAAGCAAACTTTCACCTCTCTTTCTCCCCAGCTAATTCTAAATTCCTAAATTACCACTATTCCTGATGCAGAATCGAGGCTGAACTGGGTTGACCCGTCGGGCAATCTCGACCGAGACAAGTTGGGTCCGATTAGATTTTTTGAAATCAATAGGATATTTTAGGAGTTACTTTATTTAGGAAGAATTGAGTTATTTAATTTGGGACGATATGTAATCTTTTATTTTTGGGTAGTTCTTAGTCAATTAGGGAGTTACCAATTTAAATTTTATTTGTTTCTAATTTTATTAGTAATAATTTAGGAAGCAAATTTGAAGTTGCTAATTTTAGTTTTAGATTTTACTAGGCAAGTTTTAATTTTCAGTTATTATATAAGGGCATGTAATCCAAGTTATTAGACAGATTAAAAAAGATGAATTGAGTTTGAGTATTTGAGAGCCTGCGGGCGTGTGTGTGATTCTTTCCCCCCTTTCTTAGTGCGATTTCTTCCTCTCCCCTGCAACTCTGAGATCCCTCTCAGGGATTTCTTCCCTACTGCTACCGGCCCTCCATCAATTCCCCTCCCCCTCTGCGCTCCAGTGGCACCCCACTCCCACAGCCTCTCTCCAGCATCCCTCAAAAACCCTCTGCTCTGCAACCACCTCTCACCCCTGCCTTCCCCTCTACCGTGAGCCTCCCCCCTCCACAACTCCTGCCCCACCCCATCAAAAGGGGAGCTTGGAACCATCACCATTGATTCTGGTGTATTTTAGTCCATGGATTCAACTCTTCTTCGAATTTTTCTTCAACATTTTGGATATTTCTTTGATCGGCCAGCCTTAAGAGATTTATTGTAAGTTTTTTAGCTCTCAATTTCTCACCGTCTTATTTTTCGTCCTTGCTTCATCAATTCAAAGCTTTCAGATTAGTCGTTTTCCATCATATCTGCAACTGAACTGCATTCTCTTGTTTTTGTTCCCCCCTTACCATTGGGAGGCAAGCTGGCACGCCAGAACAAGGCTTTGTGAGCGTACTTACTTTCATACTTTCTCAGGTCTAACCTTCGCCACTTCAAACGAGACTTTGCCCCTCTTTTGTTTGTTGAATTAGAAAGAACAGTCCCAGCAATCAAACTACTGCACAGTTAAGAAAGAAAATGGATGTGCATGCTAAGCAATCAAACTACTTTCCATTCCCAAAATCGACTGATTTAGGTTCTATTAGTAGTTAAGCTGTAATTCTTTTACCACATTTTGTTGTACTATTACTTTCTTTGGCTCTTCGGTGCATCTACTGAAATACTGAATCACTCCTCAATTAACTTCTTAGCTTGATTTTTCTTTCCTTCAAAAAGGAAAATTGTTGGGTTTTGGTATATCTAAATTGTGTTTGACGATCTCATAAGCCTCAATTTCGAGGTGTTGGAAAAGAATTTATTGAGTGCATGAGCTACATTAGGATTTATTGGTAGGGTTTTCAATGTTCAGATTTTGAGAAAAAATGAGTTCATTCTTCTGGTTGTTCTACATTCTGGAGTATTTGATTTGAAATTCAATGTGACTTCTTTGTTCATCTCCTCATCGGTTCTTGTTGCAGAACACTTTGAGATTTGTCTGAGGAGTTAAGCTATGGACTCTGCACAGTCACAGCAACTGAAGAAAGGGAGATCGGTCTCCCTTTCTCTCTCTCTGAGACTCCAGTATCAAGTGACAAGTCTGTAAGAGATCTACGGTCCGATGGGAGTTCCAGTCATAAGCATGGTAAAGATAAAGGGGTAAATGTTCAGGTTCTTGTCCGTTGCAGGTTAATGACATCTTGAATAGCTTTTCAAGATATTGAATGACAAATGGACTTCATTGATGTAGACCTTCAACCGAGGACGAGATGAGAGTCAACACACCCACAGTGATTTCATGCAATGAGCACAGATGAGAAGAATCTGCGGTTCAGAACATAGCCCACAAGCAGACTGATAGAACCTTCATGTTCGACCAGGGTTTCCTACAGATCCTTTCATTCAAGATTTTGGCATTTTGTCCTGATCTACAGTACAGCTGAAACTGAGATTAGGGTGTGGGGCGGGGGTTGTGGAAAGGGAGGTGGGTGGGAGTTGTAGAGAGAAGTGTCTCACAGAAGAGGGGAAGGCAGGGTGAGAGGTGGTGGCAGATTGGAAGGGGGAGATGACAGATAAAGGCTGCAGGAGTGGAGTGCCACCGGAGGGGGGAGGGCAGGGGAGGGGAGGGAAGCAGGGTTATTTAGGGATTTAGAATTAGTGGGGGAGCAATAGAGGTGAAAGTTTGCTTTCTGGGGGCAATCAGAAAAGAAACTTTTGAGTAGGGGAGTAAGAATATATAGGGTAAGTATAGGGGAGAGAATTTCCCTTAACTAAATATAAAGAGCCACAGCCGTACCCAAAATTTGATGATTGAATGAAAAGATGCTTCGAATTTGTTTCAGGTGAGCGGATCTTAGGCTAATGCATCTGTGGATTCAGGTGTGGTGCTCAGTGGATTCTGCTGTAGATTCTAATAGGGTCTAACCACCAGGGTGTAAGGCTATGTACATTTGCCCCCTCCCAGACCCTGCAATAGCAGGAGCCTCATGCACTAGGTGCTCTTTTTTACCAAACCATCAGGTGATTAGGGTTCAGAAAAGCTAAGAAAACCAGAATTGCAGATAAGTTAATAAAACCATGGAACGAAATCTCATCGATTTCACTCGAAATTTTGCATGTTTCGCAGGTTTCGACCTACTCCGAGATGAAACCAGGTACCACAGCCGTACCAAAATTTGATGATTGAATGAAAAGATGCTTTGAATTTGTTTCAGGTGAGTGAATCTTAGGCTTATGCATCTGTGGATTCAGGTGTGGTGCTCAGTGGATTCTAAGTGTTCTGCTGTAGATTCTAATAGGATCTAACCAGCAGGGTGTAAGGCTACGTACATTTGCCCCCTCCCAGACCCTGCAATAGCAGGAGCCTCATGCACTAGGTGGTCTTTTTTACCAAACCATCAGGTGATTAAGGTTCAAAGAAGCTAAGAAACCCAGAATTGCAGATAAGTCGATAAAACCATAGATCGAAATCTCGCAGATTTCACTCGAAATTTTGCATGTTTCCCAGGTTTCAACCTACTGCGAGATAAAACCAGGTACCACAATATAATTGTACATGGTTACGATAGGTTTCAACTGGTTTTGTCGAAATTTCGCATATTTCGATTGGTTATGGTTTAACCAGCCCCTTTATTATACCTTGTTTTTGTTAGAAATATTAGTTAGGGTAATTTACGGCGCCACCCCCTGGAAAATGCCAGTATTATAGGAAAGCCCCTCTCTTTCACCAAATTAGACTCAGACCCCCTACCGTTAGTCACTGTTAAGGAACATACCTTATATGCTGATGTCCGTTAGTATATTTTATTTTAAATACCAAAATGCCCTTACCACCTAAACCTATGTACATTTTGGTACTCTTACTATATTTCTAGCCCATATGGCTAAGAAGTCCGCCTCAGCTGTCGCTGCCGCCCAAACCAGAAGGTGAAGGTCTCTCTCTCTCTCTCCGTCGTCTTCTTCATTGCGCCTGTGGCTGAACAGAAGGGGGAGAAGCTTTATTCTTCTCTACTGTCTTATTCCCAGTTGAATCTGTTTTCTCTTCTCCACAGAGCCCTAAGCCCACACAACCACCCTCTCTCTCTCTCTCTCTCTCTCTCTCTCCGTCGTCTTCTTCGTTGCGCCTATGGCCACCTGTGGCTGAACAGAAGGGGGAGGAGCTTTATTCTTCTCTACTGTCTTATTCCCAGTTGAATCTGTTTTCTCTTCTCCACAGAGCCCTTAAGCCCACACCACCACCCTCTCCTCCCTCCTCTCTCTTCCCCTGCCCCAACCCAACCGCTTCCCTCTATAAAATCCCCACCTTCTCTTCTTCACTTATATCTCTCAATATTTAGATCTCTTTTATGGGAAATGAGATTAAAAATTGCCTCAATCTTTAGATCTCTTTTATGGGAAATGAGATTAAAAATTGCCCTAGATGCAGTGCGTGGTTTATTATACCTCCATGAAGAAATGGAATCATCAAACCCTCGAACCATAAATTACGAAGGAGAAGGAATTTCCAGCCCAAACCCACCAGATTCTCTTTGACATTAACAGAGATGGAGTCTCTGTCTCTTGATGATCATGGATGATGGATCCCTTCTATCTTCCTCCTCTTCTTCTTCTTCTTCTTCTTCTTCTTTTAATTTTTGTTTCATATTTTGGTTTCTCTGTAAACTTAGTAGTAAATCTTTTTATTTTATTTTGTCCAAGTTGGGTATGTGTGATATCCATACACCAACTTGAGGGGGGAGTGTAAAATAATGCATTATTGTAATAATGGTTTTTAGGGGTTATATCCAAACAGACCCTTAAGTCCTCTTTAGGGACTTATTTCATTATAAATAAAGGAGGACTATGCTCAACATTGCACAAGTCCAAATTCCCCAAATCTTCACAAATATGTATGATCAATTATCAATTCTCATGAAAGATTTCTAGGTTATCAAAGAACTGCTATATGGAAAATAAAAGTAAAATAACATTCCCTCAGTGTCCTTGTTTCATTTTCTCCAAGTATGAGACCTAAGTGGAGGGAATAAATAAGAGGAAAATGACGTACCGCCAAGCAAGTTCACAAACAAGTTCTTCAAGGGCATTGGGGAGAACCTACACATTTTCGCCCACCAAGATGAGATTTGATGTATGGCATCACATGCAAAATTCAGAAGAGAGTTATTGAAAATTATTTGCGACTTACGTCATCTTCATATGGATTGCAATGTTCTTTAAACCACAACCTTAAGAATTCCTAGTAACAGATCATAGTTCTGAACATCAGGAACAATTGCTAGTCCAAAGGTGACAAATCACCAAGAAAACAAAAGGCAGAAAATATTGAGGAGAAAAAATACCAAAATTTATCATGACTCTCATATGCAATCATCAACTCATCAAGAATGCAAAAACTTTCTATATTCCCAAACAATATACAGAGGAAGATTGGTAAAAACTGCAATTGACAAGAAAGACAAGTCAAAGAGTTTGCCTTGTCAACGTTTAGTGGTTCAAGCCAATTTTGAAAGCGCTCCTCATATGATTGTGCGATCCAATATCTGCTTGAATCAGGGGTATGCACCTAAAAAGTATTGATATAATAACTCACAAGAAAATATGATAACTGTCTAACCTCTGATTCTCAATTACAAGAACAACCATGACACTTATAAGAAAATGATGGCTCACCTCATCAATTAAAAGAATGGTACCATCACGTGCCTTTCCAAATTCATACTTTGCATCTACTAATAGCAGGCCATGTTCCATAGCTACACGCTGTATTTAAAAGAAGAAAACAAATAATGAATTTGATAAGAGAACTATAAATGTCATCGTGCAACTTAAACTGAATGAAAGAATTTTTACAATGCAATGACCATGCATAGATGAATCAATGCTGACAGATATATGCATATAACAGCCAACAACCACAAGAAGGCATAATACATCATATCTTATCATGAGAACGATAAACATCCATGCTTCAGCACATACATTACATGTTTGTGACATTAATAACATGGGCATTCCCAATTACATGCTAGGGACCAATGTCTCAAATATTTATTGACAATCACATATGGTCAATATGAAAGCAAAAGACGGGGGTAGCAATAGAATTTCACACTATAAGAACTTATAATCATTTTTTTTTTTAAATATTTCAATGTTCTTTCAGAGAATTCAAGGGGGTTTTTTTTTTTTTTTTTTTTTTTT
>NC_056568.1:17617895-17618183 GCF_013358625.1 Macadamia integrifolia
TGACTAGTGCTCCTCAAGGGAATTACATGGAGTATATTGACGATAAACATCCATGCTTCAGCACATACATTACATGTTTGTGACATTAATAACATGAGCATTCCCAATTACATGCCAGGGACCAATGTCTCAAATATTTATTGACAATCACATATGGTCAATATGAAAGCAAAACACGGGGGTAGCAATAGAATTTCACACTATAAGAACTTATAATCATTTTTTTTTTTTAAATATTTCAATGTTCTTTCAGAGAATTCAAGGGGATTTTTTTTTTTTTTTTTTTTT
>NC_056568.1:17619291-17703055 GCF_013358625.1 Macadamia integrifolia
GGGGGGGGGGGGGGGACACTGTATTATATTATTTAAATTATCAAGGCATGTGTGAATATGTAAGTCACTTGGAATTCAACGAGTCAACCTTTTGTGCCCATTAAAATCTTTTCCAAAGTCAAATTATATAGAGAACAAATTAAAGGCCAAATAGATTAGATGTTGCGCAAGTTACAGAGCCTAACATCAAAGCATTGAAACCAAGAATTTTATTTTCAGGCTATATGAAAAAATGATGCTCCATCAGCATAAAAACCTTAAAGAAGATGGACTTAATCAATCATCAGGAAAAGACCAAAGAAGAATGGCTCCTTTGGCAAACAATGTGTCAAAAGGTTATTAAAACTTGCAGTCCTATAATTCAATTCAGACAACCAAAAGTTACAAAGTGTAAGAAAAAAAACCATGTAACCAAACCTCACTAGGAGTTACAGGAATATCATGAGAAGAGGCCTTAGTTGTTGGTGTGAGTATAGTTGCAGGTAGCTTTTGGTTTTTCACCATCCCTGTCATATATTTAACAACCATATGAGGAAGAAAAGGGTAAAACAAAAGATAGAACAATCTTAGTCCCAGAAACGCACCATCATGTAGTGCATTGCCACAATAGTGCCTAACACCCTTGTTGTATACTGTTCATAGTGATGTATCGGTGCTTCCAGTTATATAACCTCTAACTACATATGAGTATCCAAGGGTAACATGAATCAGAGAGAATCATAGTTTGACGAATCTACAATTTATAACTGAACGCACACTTATGTCCAATTAATTAGCAGTAGATGACACTCGATGCAAATTTCCCCCATGCATTAAGAAGATTAACATTGTGCTTACAAGATGTAATGCCAAAATCAACCTGCATCACTAAGAGGCATCCAAATAGATCCTTTGGTTAAAAAAAAAAAAAAAAAGAAAGGCATATTTTTTCTCTTCATTTCTCTTCTTTCAATCTAACCCTGAGAGGTCCCAGGTAATCAAAAGACAACTAAATTTTAGCAACTAAACTTCTAAATTTCATTTAAAAAAAAAAAAATTAAGGTAGGTTAAAATGTTGGCTTCTTTCTCAGAAATCATATTTTAATGTTAGCTTATCGATGCGAAAACAATGCACACCAGAATAATTGAATGAAATGCTGTGATTTTGTTTCAGTCTACATTGACACTCCTTTGCACCTATATGTCTATACTGCAGTACATGACTTCTTAAAGGGAAGTACCTCCCTTTCTTCCAAGCACTTACCGAGACTTTACCTCTCCAATACCAACTAGACTTAATCCTACTAATAAAATTAGATCCTTACTCCAATCATAACCCACCAACAAACTCAACCAGAAAGACCGAGCATTTCTTTGCAATTGTAACATTTTTATCGGGAGCAGACACCACCGCATTTGGAGTGATGTGTTGAGTCCTGTCAAACCACCACAGACTTGTTTCATTGAGAACCTGCAAGTCATATGGGGGGGGGGTTAAGAACCTGGTTATTACAAAATCAGAATCAGACACATCAACAGGAACTAATGGATTAAGATACCAAACCCCATTGCCCTGTCACATTCAGCAACAATCTGTTCCTAGAGGTCTTCATTATAAGTTGCAATATGGTCTTTTCAAAATGGCTCATTTTGACTCTAGTAAGTGACAAACTAGCAAACTAGCAATGAATACACGCCAAAAAAAAAAAAGAAGGTGATAAACTAGCAAAGAATACAAAAAAAGAAGTGATCAGCCACAATTTAACAGCATACCTCGCCTTTAAAGGGAATAGAAGCAAGAACCCTGTCAAAAGCACTCTGCCGATCGGTAGCGACCAGTACTAGATAATCCCCAGCATCATAGATATCCCTCACCTACAAAAACCAATCCGAATTATCAAAAATCTATCAGAAAGATATTATCTTTTCCTAATTTTTCAACGGATTCAGTGTCTTTGAAGAGTTCCAAATAAGTTTTTGTCAGACAAATCTGTAATAAACAATACCTTGCCTCTGGTCTTTGACTTGAGACCAGGAACGGTTTCATGAAGATGCGTTTCGGAGAGACAGTTAGGCAAGGCTCTCCGAATGGAGTTGAGTACCTCGCCACGATAGCCTCCTCTAGTGAGGATTTCAAGAGACGGTTGCTGTTGGCACGACACAATTTCAAGTGGACACATAGGGTATTTCGTTGTCATTCTCGTAGATAGAGAAGAAGAAGAAGAAGAAGAAGAAGAAGAAGAAGAAGAAGAAGGGAATGCAGAGGATGGCAAGAGTGAAGTTCTCTTATTGAAGGTTTTGGGAGGGTTTAGGCAGAAAATTGACTGAGACATGTCTCCTCTCTGACTGCTGATCTGCTCCTTGCTCCTGTAAGTGCAAGGTTTGTTGATTGTGGTGATCGAGTTCTAACGCTACTTCTACCCAAAATAATAAATAAATAGAAATAATACAAGGTTTTGAAGATACTCCGATTTGCGTTGTATGCACTCTGCCCCGCAGTTTATACCAAAAGCTGTTGATGACAATTATTCCAAAAGCAGTTTCATTCATATCTTTTCAAACTCAACCGAACACTAAACCAAAAATGGGTCTGGTCCGATCCGGTTCAGGGCGGTTTTGAGTCTTTTGACTGAATTTGGAAGAAGGAATAAATTCAAGGCAAAACTTTTTTTTTCTTTTCTGGTTACGAAGGGCAATAGGTTTGCTCTACGTACTTGTGCACTTGTAAAAGATGATATGGAACTCTTGACCTTATATAAATAGTTGGAAAATAAAGTTTTTTTACTGATTCGTCCTATCAAAAACTTGGTAAGTTGATCTAGTCAGATATGGTTGCTCATGTTTTTCATGTTCTTTATACCCTTTATAAAGAAGTATTCTCAGCGGGGATGTGTTGT
This sequence comes from Macadamia integrifolia, assembly GCF_013358625.1. Classification (NCBI taxonomy): domain Eukaryota; kingdom Viridiplantae; phylum Streptophyta; class Magnoliopsida; order Proteales; family Proteaceae; genus Macadamia; species Macadamia integrifolia. The sequence goes on from NC_056568.1 coordinate 17,622,168, forward strand.
CACACCCTGTTCACACAGAACCGAACCGGTGACAGGATTAACTCCGATTAACCCAAACCTGCCAGGATCATCTGACACAGTATCCAACCACAGCATACACACAACTAAGAAAATGTTCAACAGTTCAGCGGAAGACTTAATTTACCTGTAAATATCCCCATTATACTTGATACCCAAATTGTAGTACATAGTTAAGTACATGTGGGCCCGCAGGCATGATATTTACACAAAAAGAATACAATTTACATATCAAGTACACAAAAGGGATCATCAAAAAATCAAAGAGTAAAGCTCAGCTCGGTATCAAAACTGCGGTCCCACAGCATAGCCCTCGCACGAGCAATCCGTGTCGTGCTCTAATTCCTCGAGGACCCACCAATCCTCTTCAGGGAATTCAACTGTGGGGCCCGACCCTTGTATTCAGGTTGATAACCTGCAAAATCATCTAAAAGGGGTACACACGTGGGATGAGCTCACTAGCTCAGTAAGTGAAAAGAAGGACCACACAGCAGTCCACACATCAATTACAACCATATACACTATATGTCATGCGATTCATTTTTAATCACATCCACCTAAACGACATTACTAAGTCTTTGGTTTAGTGCTACTACAACCACAGTGTGCGTATACTTCAGGTACGAGTCACGAACTTCATCCCGCGATACACCCATAGGGCTGTAGGAGAAGGCCTACCGTGAGTACTCGGAAAAGTAAAGCATGCCGACCACCGGCTCTCAACATAAAATTAAATGACAGAAAATAAAGGTGTTGACTCCAGCAATTTAAAAGCAGTACGATTGGCCCTCTTGAATATACCACCGAGGTTGCTGACTGTCCTAATGACCAGCCAGGCATATGTCTAACCGCCACAGTGACCCAACAACCATGACCACTGCTTCCCCCCAAATGGTAACCCAACACCTCAACCCCTGTTGGGAAGGGTCGTAGCATGGGAAGATGATAATCCTAAACCGCATGCTCCTATATGACATAGTACGATTGCATAGTGCCACCGCGTCCTATTCCACGGGCCACCAATGCACTCGTTTTCAAGCCGACTACGGCATCTAGTCTATTAATGCATTATGCACAATGATGTCAACATTCATCATATAAGCACATCATCATTTGACATTGAGAAAGTAAACACAACACACATGTTATAATAATATGAGGATGGCTAAACTACATATAATTTGCATGATGATATGGCTAGTCTAGATACATTTGAATGAATTCCAAACAAGCCTTGAAATAAAGTCAAACGTCTTCTCCCCACTTACTTGTAGCGTACAAAGACTCACGCCCGGTATGGGTGAGATCCGATGCGAGAAGCATAAGTTTTGGTGAACCTATCATAAGTGAATGGGGTTAGTATTTCACCACTTTGGGGTCAAAACTAATAAGATTTGATGACAAAATCATGTTTAGAATCCTAAAAGAAGGTCGCACGTCCGTTTTGGGTCCATTCGGACGTAGAAATCACATTGGGAGTCTCTCAGGTGGGTCGGACAGCCCACCTGTCATGTCCCACAGGTCCTGATCGACGGGTAGGTCGACCCACCGATCATGATCGGTGGGTAGGTCGGCCCACCGATCGGCCTGCTGGTAGGGCCCGTCGGTGCAGGCCCAGGGCCTATTAGGATCGACGGGCAGGTTGGCCCGTCGATCGGCCCGTCGGTAGGGCCCGCTGATTGGCCCCGAGGCCCTGTCCTCTCAGGTGGGTGCCCTCAGGCTTGCCATTTGGCCCACCGGTCTTGGCGGAAAAATACCATTTTCCCCGAAACCTTTTTCAACCTTTGGGGAATCAAATAGGGCTTTTCCAAACCCATTCTCCGCACATTCAAGGTCTCATAAGATGGTTCTAACCTAAGTCTAAGTTAGATTTAAGGAATGGAAGCCATCTTACCTTCTTTGCTCAAGAACTCGTTCAAAACCCCAAAATCACTTCAAATCACCAATGCTCCTCCAACCGTGGAAACACTTCTTCCAATCCTTCAAAATCAACACATAAACCATCTATTAAACCTTAGATTCATCATCTCAAAGGGGATCTATAAGACCTTAAGAACCACTACCCAAATCAAGGGTTTTACTTGGGTATGGTGAAAGTTTAGGGAATATAGCCTTCGCTCACCTCTAAACGCAGATCTCGTATTGGGGATCACTCTTTCGGCGTCGGAATGGGAAGATCAAGCCTTGGCACCGCTTAAATCCATCCCTTCTTCCTGTTCCTCCCCTTTCTTCTTCTCCGTTCTCTTTTCTCCCTCCTTTTCTCTCTCTTCTTTACTCTTTTCACCAAACACCCGAATGTCATGAATGAGAAAATGGAAAACTCATAAATGCTATTTATACTTTCTAAAACAACTAAGTAACCACATGGGTGGGTCACTCAGGTGGGCGGATGCACCCACCTTAGACCGCCCACCTGAGGGCCAAAAATTGGCCAACAAGTGGGATTTTGGTGGAATTCGACTCTCGGCATGAATCTCACTCTCGGCACAAGATATATTATACGTATGCGCTTTAGGATACGGCTACATACCAGCTTTATCCGTACATGGGCTTATGATATGTGCATGTACACGGCTTGGGTACACCTGTCTCCTCTGGCACTGACTCGGACTTGTCTGGCCAACCGGTGTTCAAAGTCACCCTTGCCATCATGGTCCACCAGGAACCCGCCTTAACCCTCTCCGGTTCGGGTCCTGTATGGTTAAACCGGGTCAACCGTATAATTAGACCGAGTTTAAAAAGTAGAGTATCACATGTGTAGTTTCTACATATGCGCAAGAGCCAAAGAGAGCAAGGAAGCATATATGAAAAAGTCATTTTCTATTTCATGGGAGTGAGCCGGTCATTTCCCCCACTCCAGCCCATGTGTATCGGTGTAGACACCCAATTTTGTCACCCTCCCCCGACAATGACGATACAAGGATAGTGGATGCGAACTCAACCCTTAACCATCCCCAAACCTACCCAAACCTTGATTTACCTGAAAACCCTCAAATCGATGCGGGAGGAAAGAGAGTCCAATTTTAAATTTTCATATGCGAAGGAATCTGATCGAAAGTGATCGTACAAATGGATAGTATTCGAAAATACGATTCCAATGATATATGGTATGTTAAAATCAGACTTATGAATCTCCCGTAATCATTCCCAAAAGTCATTCTCGACACTTCCAAATTTTCTAACATTTCCTTATTTTTTCTAGGAATTCCCCTGACAGTCGGGTTTTCTGCTAAAAATCCCACTTTTTTAGAAAAGATTCCATTTTCCAGAAAATATCTTCTCCACTTTCAAAAGCAAGAAAATATTTTTCCCACTTTCATAAGCAAGAAAAAAATCATCACCATTTTTAAATATGTCACATTACACTTTATGTCATGTCATTGGTCTTTACCCACTGGGTAAAAATTAGGTGTCATCATCTCATTGATTAAAATTCTCCAGACAATTGGGTTTTCTTCTAAAATTTCCCCTGACAGTTGGGTTTTCTGCTAAAAATCCCACTTTTTGAGAAAATATTCTATTTTTTAAAAAAGATCTTGTCCACTTTCACAAGCAAGAAAATATCTTTACCATTTTCAAAAATATCACATCACACTTTATGTCATGTCATATCACACATTATATCATGTCATTGGTCTTTATCCACTGGGTAAAAATTAGGTGTCATCACCTTATTAATTAAAATTCTCCCGACAGTCGGGTTTTCTACTAAAAATTCCCCCGACAGTTGGGTTTTTTGCTAAAAATCTCACTTTTTGAGAAATTATTTTATTTGTCAGAAAAAATCTTGTCTACTTTCATAAGCAAGAAAATATCTTCATCATTTTAAAAAATATCACATCACACTTTATGTCATATCACTGGTCTTTACCCACTGAGTAAAAATTAGGTGTCATCACCTCATTGATTTCAAAAAACTATAAATACCCCCCTTTCACTTATAAAGAGAGACAAAAAGACTCTCTTAAGAGCAACCCCTTTCTTGTAGGAGCTCTGCTTTCTCTCCTCCTCCCCTCCCCCTTTGAGCTTCTTCGGGCCTTCGAAGCGATCTTTGTAAAGATCCAAAGTTCTGCTTGGATCTTCGAAGTGTTCTTCAGGATTTTGAAGAACTTCAATCCAAGTTTTAGTTCAATCCATTTTTTACCAAAAATGGAAAGTTTTTAGCTTCCCCCTTTGAGTGCTTTTGGTTTTTTTTTGTCAAAAAATGAAAGTTTCAAGCCAAAGCGTTGTTCGAGTGCCACCTCAGCCTAGCCTTCCATAACTCATCCCCAGAGAAGCTCTTCCCGAGTGCCTTTGGAATCTTTTTTAAAAATAGTCAGCCCTAGCGGAAGCTCTGCACGAGTGCCCCTGGAATATTTCCAAAAGTACCTCATCCCTAGCAGGAGCTCTGCCAAAATCAACAGTCAACAAACAAGCCAATCCTAAGTCAGACCTTTGTCCGTAGATAACCACAGTCAACATCTCCTGAAATCAAAAGTTGGAGTTCAAGACCATCTTCCCTTGAGTTGGAAGAATCTACAAGAAAAGTCAACATCAATTAGGGGCCCATCCCTCTTTGACCCGAAATAGGGGTTAAATTCAAGTATAATCTCTCTCCTCATTTAAGCATAATGTAGATATCTAATTAACCTTGCTTTAGCGTATATAAATAGTTGTTTTTATTTAATGTACATATGTTTGATAACATAGTCATGTATGCGGAATAGGAATAAATTATGAAAAATGTTCGTTCTTAAACATCTAGTAGGAAGATTGGTTGAACCGAGTAGAGTGGGTGCCTAACACCTTCCTAACTCTATAACCTGACTCTTACCCTAAATCTCAGGACCAGACCAATTTTTGGGCCCTTTTCTCAAGAATCGGGCCCACCCCCAGGTCCTAGTCCCATAACCCTAGGTGGTGACTCCACACCCTTTCTGTATACTCCCAATCCCCCGTATGGACCATCATCAAATCCCGTCTTTATGATGAACCTGGTACACCTACGAAATAGGCCTCAACGTATTTTCGAGTGATGATACCATGGTGCGGGGCCCGCAGAAGCACACACGAAGGCACTGCCCATCTTATCCACCAAAGGATATCAAGAGAGAGGAGAGAAGGCCAGAATCCCGGAGACCTTCCCCTTGACAGGGATATCTCCGATCCAAGGCCCGCTACCCTCACAATCGGGGCAGGGGCCACACTCCCCCACAAAAAACACTTCCCATTTTTCATAAACTAGTGATTTAGAATATACAGTTTAAGTAGTATTAGGGTTCTAATTATCGATATCTAATCATCCAGATCAGATATCGGTATCAAAAAAAAAATTCCTCGATCAAGGTTGATATAGATCAAATTAGATTGGTATCAAAATCTGATCCGATACCAAAGAAATAAATCTCTAAGTGAGTACTAACAAACTAAGGGTGTATCGCCGAGTAACCGAGTTTCAAATTTCTTATTTCAGATACACCCATTGCCAAAACACCTCATATAATATAATGTTCAGCAGGTTCATGTAATTAGCGACACAGACTTCGCCTCTGAAAGTCTGAATAAGAAAAATTAGATCAATAAGACTTCAGTTTTCATTCTCAATCAGCAAAAATAAAAAATAGTTGAATCACTAGTTTATAAAGGATTGATTATCCCTCTTTCTTCATTCGTGTTCACACACACACACACACACACACACATAGAGGGAGAGAGAGATTTACCATCAGGGAGTTGGAGGTTGTAGTAGGTTACTCCAACTCGCAAAGAAGAAGAAAGAAGGTTAGGGTTCTAAAGTTCATTTCATTCCAACACCTCTTGAGAGACTTGAGAGTTATTGGTTATTGGCTAGGGTTAGAGAGGGATTAAGGAAATAGCCCACTGAAATCATATAATAGAAGGAAAATGGAGAATAGCCAAAAGTAAAAAATCTAAAATAGGAATACAGATTACTTGGCTCCTATCATACCGCAAGGTGATTTGGCTCCTGCTACATTGATGCATCCAACAAATGTAACCCAGAATCTTCCTATAGATATGGACACATGAAAACTGTCCGCAAGAAAGTGTTCGTTCCTGATAATCAGAAGAGCTCGAGATAATCTTTTCCTGAAATGGAAGCAAATATTGTGAGTGAATCTACTTTGGTGAACAATTGTTCAACTAAGAAAGTGTTTGTTCCTGATAATCACAACAGGTCGAGACTATCTTCTCCTGAAATGGAAATAATTGTTGTGTGTGAAATGTGAATCCACTTTGGTCAACAATTGTTCACCTATGGTGTATGATGTGGATTAGCACCACGGGCAGAAATGAAGCTACACAGTTGGAACTGTCAATGGATAAGGAGACGCTTCATAGTTTGTTTACTGAAGCAAATCTCCAATGTGGATTGTCCAAATATTATTTTTCTTAAAAACAAAATATGAGATCTCAGCTGGAATATGTAAACCATTGTTTATCTATGGATAATTTGTACACTGTTGATCCACAAGCATTTCAGAAGGTTTAGCACTTTGGAATAAAATATCAAAATTGAATTTTTGGGTACAAATAATTGTATATATTGTGGATACAATTGTAACTTATGGGACTGATTCACCTTTCTTTGTGAATTGGGTCTACAAAGACCCTATTAAATCCCAACGGCAACAACTTTGGGATAGATTAATGTCTGTTGGAGCAAGGAGGAACAATGAATGTTTGATGTTTGGTGATTTCAATTTTTATCTTAATTAGCATGAAAAGCAAAGAGGAAATACCACTGGCAAAAGAGACATGGCCTAATTTCATGGAATGCTTGATGCCTGTAATCTCATGGACTTAAGTTGAAAATGTCCTCCATTTACTTGGAACAATAGGGGGCTTGGTGAAGCCAATATGAAAATCAGATTGGACAGGGCTCTCTCCAACCATGCATGAAGAACTAAATTTGGAAATTCTACCTGTTTGTGCCTCTGATCACACCTCCACTGATTGATACTGAGGATTAAAAGTTTAAACAGAGATCTGTTTGGTTCCAACATCCAAGTAGTAAGCATATTGCTACTATTGCTTGGAGTCATCCTTATGATGGTGCTCCATCAGATATCATACTTCTAAAATTGGATCAATGTCGAACTGATTACACTAGATGGAACAGGGAGGTGTTTAGGAATATTCAAGAAAATATTAAGGGTCTGATAAATGATATTGATCCTTTAAATAAATTATCACTTATGCAAGAGATATCTACTCAAATTGGTATACCCAAGAAATCCCTTGATGAAGAATTAGAGGAGGAAGAACTTTGGAAGCAGAAGTCTCGTATAACTTGGTTGAACGAAGGTGATAGAAATACAAAATTTTTTCATGCCACCGGCCATTAGGGTGGATCATGGAAAGAGAGACACTATTGAAGAATAACGGTTTTTTTTTTTTTTTGACAAAAGAATCTTGCCCATCTAGTGTTCCCCACGCCCATACACAATTGAGTATGAAAAGACCTAGTTACCCTTATGCAAGCTAGATATTTTCACCCTTAGTTGTGGTTGGGTTGGCGATGTTAGTTAGTCGCACTGAAGGATGAAGGTTTTTGTTAAATTGTTAAGAGTCGGTGAAAGATGAGAGTATTTTTACTCATTGACAAACATTTCTACATTTGAATTATAGTATTGAAGTTATAAATCTTAGTTGAAGCTGTGAGCAAAAGCTGCTAGTAGGGGAATTTATGTAAATATTCGTGAATAGAATTGTCACTTGGAACTTGGAAATGGATTCCAATATGATGACAGTTTAACTCTGACATAGTTGTATAGCACCTGGTAACATTCACTCTAAATCATTTTCATTTTAGGACCCATTTTTTTAGAGGGGATGGTGGGGTGGGATTGTTGGGAAGATTGGACCCACTTGTTGGTAGGTGGAAATATTGGGGTAAAATTAAAGGAATGTTACCATAGCATACCGCCGCCCACCTTGTTTGGTTGGGTGTGAGTGTTTCGAGGATAAACTTGGTATATCGATCATAATTGTAGGCAGAAAGAGAGAGAAGGGTGCAAAGGAGTTTTCAAGGTGGATCGATGAATCAAAAATCCATATCACAAGTTTGGGAGGTATTCTATTGGTATTGAGGGAGCAACTACAAGTTTTATGGCTTGGTGGCGATGGGGGCTCATAGCAATGGGGTTGCAAGGCTCGTAATGATTGGGTAAGTGTGCAATGGGGTTGCAGGTGACAATGGTTTAGACGATGAAAGCAGGTAGAGCCTCAAGAGTATGCAAGGGTTAGGATTTTGGTTCAGGGTGCTAACTCAGGATGTGTAGGGGTTATGGGTCGTGGGCTTTGCAGATGGGTTCAGTGTGTAGGGGTTGGGGGTTTGTGTGCAATGGGGTTGTATGCAATGGTGGTTTCAATGTAGATGTAGGTGCTAGCAGAGGACTTGTAGGTCTTCATTGGGCAGAGCACTGTGATACATATGGGCAAAGGTTGGGGTACAAGGGATTCCAGTGGTTCAAGGATGCAATGGCTAGGCATGGATGGGTGTGATGGCAGGGTGCAACTGTTGGGAAAGGGTGTGATGGTGAAGCTTATAGTGATGGGTAGGGTAGGGTGATGCGTAGTGCACTGGGTGGGATTTAAGGTGATGCTGATGTTGTAGTGGTACCGATGCCGATGGTGGTGCTGATGCCTCGGAGAGGTGGAGCCACTACCCATAAATCCCATGGTCTTTGCCACAAGACATGAGAGAGAAGCTCCATCGAACCCTTATTTATTATTCTCGCAATGTGAGAGATTTTTGTTGAAGTTCATAGAGCCATTAAACATTTTCACCCCATGAAGAGTGACAAAGTCCCACCAATTTGGAAAGAGATAGGATGGACGCCACTTAGGGCCCATTTCTTTAGAGGGGACTTACTGGGGTGGGATCAATAAGGTGGGATTTCTAACAACTTTCCCACTAAATAGTGTAAAACATGGTTGTTTGGATGAAAGGGGTGGGAGAACTATGAGATAGTTGTCAGAGACACAGGAAATCATATTGGAGGGTTGTTTCTTCCACCCCTTCTACTTCAAAGTCCAACCGATTTGGTGGGACTCTTATGGGAAAGACGAGGGAAAGAAGATCTTGGTGGAAGACGATCTCTCCAACAACTCTGTGTCTTCTTCTTCAACTCAATTTCTTCTCTCCCAGCAAAGGTAAGAAGGCTATGATCTTGGTGGAAGAACAAATGGGTGGAAGTAAATGTTGCATTTAATGCTCTTTAGTCCGTTTGTAGCTCAGACCTATAAGGGTTTTCATTTCTTGAAGAGTCGGCTCCTCCTTCTCCAGAGAACATAGATCTTAGAGGTAAATGGTCCTCCTCATAATCATCTACCATTTTTTTTTAGGGGGCGGGATAGGTAGTTGAATCATCTACCATTTTATTTTTTTGACATTAGCTGCTCAAGTAGGTGTTTTTGGGTTCTTTGTGGTCTGGGTTCTTCTTAAACTATTTTTCCTTTCCTTTTTCGGAGTTGCTCGAATTTGATTTGAATTGTTTAAATTTTTTAAGGTGTTTGATTGTTAGCTGATACTTTGATAACTCTGTTGCTTTCTACCATTTTTTTTTTTACTACAGAAAAGATGGTTCCGTTTTTCTAATTATAGTTCGGGAGCTTGAAAGTTGCAGGCTTTTTGATATTTTCTGATGTAATGCTATAAATGGCATGGGATGGTGGGAAGAGTTAGTCTATGTTCCCCCCTTTTATTTAGTCTATGTTCCCCCTTTTATTACAAATCATAATTATTGTAGCATTTTTGTTTTCCCTTTCTAAGATTTTTCTTCAGCTCTGAATTGTGATATTTCTCTTTACCAAAGGTTTCCTTTCTAGTGCTTATGCATCTAATGTTTTTTGCTTTTCAGAGTTCAACTCAAGTCTTTAGAGCCTTTAGATCTGATCCAATAGTTTTAACAAGACAAGGTCATGCACTGATATTTCTTCTTTTAAGCCCATATCTTATTGAATGAAGGTGCATTACAAACTATCAGTACACAGGCTCAGAACTTGACAGTTTGTGGAATAGCAAATTAACCTTATCGAATCCATCATTTGGTTTAAGTCCATACTCTAAAGATCTAGTCACATCATTTCGATCAACTGATCTCAGTCAAGGAAATAAGATCAATTAATGAAATAGATCAAATTTGGTAACTCGATTTCATTATCATTTTACCTAATTTTCTATCTCTATCCTGCCCTGTTGGTTGCCCCAGCTCTCTTCTCTGTTCTGTTTTTCTTTACCTAATTCATAGTAGTAACCGGGCTAGGGCTAAACTTTGGTTCAATTTAGTCAGATTCAGATCAACCCTAACCCATCCTGAACCTGACCGATTGTGATTCTTGGACGTATAAATTCTAGAATTTCAAAAGACCACCTCCCCTAATAAAAAATTTGAGAAATTACTTAAGATATTTTTATGAAATGCTAAACTTGTAGGATTATTTGATTATTGGACAAATATTTTATGATTTTTGTTATTTATCCTCCTATTTTGTGGAAATTGGGATATTTAGATTTTTTTTTCATGGATCACAATCATATTGCATCGAAAGAAGAGGTTAGCAAGACAATTAAAACAGAAGGAACCTGCAAAAAAGGAAGGAAAAAATAAAGCGCAAGAATAATTATGGAGAGAGAGAGAGAGAGAGAGAGAGAGAGAGAATTATGGAGAGTGGAGAGGGAGTGAATAATTATGGAGAGATTTACTGCATAAAAAACGGTTTCTCTAAATCCTCTTTCATCAACTTTAAAAGTTTTTACTACATGGAATCTTTCACTAATAACACCATTTTCTTAAAGTATCTCTATAATACACTATCCTTCCTTATATATACCACAAAGAGGATAAAAAATAATAATAATAACTACAATATCCCAGAATTTTTCAATTTCAGATTTCTCCCCCACCATCGTGGCCTCATTTCTCTCCCTATGTCTCTCCCTTTTTTTGCTCAATTTCAGATCCTTCACATCCACAAGGTACGGTTGCCAAACTACAATTTTTTTTTTAATTGAGGAATAAGTGTGTTTGTAGTTATGTTGGAATTTGATTTAGCGAGAATCCTTGCCATGCTCATAGCTTTATCTGAATATGTAATGTTATTTGTATGGTGCAATTAACTGGAGAAAATTATTTACATTAAAGCTTCTAATATGTTAGGGAATGATTGTCTCTAATGCAAGTTATATGTGTACTAGAGCCATGAAGACTATGTTGCTATTCATTTTATCTCATCATTCTTAGAATTGACTCTATTTTTTGGTTGAATATAGTATGATTTCAGATCTATAAAACGATATAAGAATCTTGAATATCAGAAACCAGAACTAGAGTTTTTACCTGTGGACATGTCTTTTATTCATAGTTGTATGAGTTGTATCGACCCTCGTCTACTCTAAATGGTGGGAATGGACAATAAGGTGATAGTGATGGTTCCTCTTAATTGGGGTATGTGATTGAAGGATTTTTTTCAATTTTTTTAATAATATTTTTTATCTTTTTTTTTTCTCTTCTTTATTATTGATTTGTTGATTCTTAATTTATGACAGAATTTTGAGGGCTCAAAAGTTGGTATGCTGGCTAGCTGTTTGTGCATTCCTCTCGTCATAAAAATTAGGCCACATCAGTACCTGTTTGAAAGAAGAAAAATGCCCAAATCTAGCTTTTGGATATGCATTTTCCATCATGGGCTTCCAAAGCTATAGTCTTGCCATGGACCACTAAAATGTTACCACCGAGCTCAGATGGAAATTTTGTCATGAAACTTGCATTGGAAAATTCATAGAAATTTTATTGAAAAACTTGCATTTTAGTAAATATATGTGAGTTTTGGGAGTAATTTTGTTAAAGTTTCTTCCATACATCATTTTTTTTTTTTTTGGTTTTTGCAGTCACGTTTTCCACCAAGTTATCAACCACCAATCTACTCCTTCTAATTATTCTCTTTGTATAAAATAAGGAAAAAATATTTATGGGTTAAAACATAATAGTACTTTCTAATAGCAGGAATATATAAAACTCGTGGGTTAAAAGTACTTTCAATCTGCCACTTAACGAATGCTCCCACGTGCATTTGCACGTGCAAGTTTCATAGTTTTTTTAAAACTATGAAATTGGAGTTATGACTCTAGGTTGAAGAACTTCTTTCTATTTCATAGTTTAAGAGTGGAATGCTTTAGTGGGATGTACTTTTTTTTAATGGTTTTTCTACAGATTAGTGATGTAATATTCTCAAAATTTTGGGCAAGTTTATGATAATACTTCATGCTCTTCTATTTGGAAGTTAGTGAGATATTTTTTTGTACAATAGCTGAGAATTTTGGGAACATGCTTGGTAATAGATGATAGTACTTCATGCTTTCCATTTTGGAAGTTCTACTCTCTACATGAATGCAATATGTAGATGGATAGTGATAATAGCCTTTGTTGTAGTTGTTGATGGTAGTGGAAATTTATTTTTGGTTTAGAAAGTTGCTATTGTATAGTGCTTCAGGTTGGTTGAATTTTTGGGTGCTCATAGATTCCCAACGGCAAGCAATCTTGAACAACTTCAAATGAGGGAAATCCAAGATAACTCAACCTGGTACTGAAAGAAGAATTTACCAGCTGATAATGGCTTAGAAATAGTTGGTTTTCTTTCCTATGTTCTTATAATCTGATTGTAAAGTGTTACCTCTATCTATCTATATACTTGTGCCACCACTCACATACATCATGATTATTAGTTTCTCTCTCTCTCTCTCAATGACAACTATTATAGGTTTGAGTTTTTTAGGTTTGTAATTCTTTTTTCTATATTTCTTAGAATCTCTGTATACATGAAGTTCTAATAGAAATTAAGGTGTATGAAATAACGATGAATATGCAATTTTTATCATGACAAACACACACTTAAAAAAGTGTTACAAATTTTTATCATGACAAACACACACTTAAAAAAATGTTTTGTAACACGTGCATTTGCATGTGTGTTCTTGCTAGTAAATAAGTAAACAAGGTGATTAAGCTTAATTTCAACCAAGGACTTATTTAGATTTAAATTAGCTTGTTTCCCATTTGATGTGTAATAGGATGTTGATTTTAAATTAGAATAATTTTTTATTTATATTAATTAATAATTAATATTAGTGGGTCCCACATGTTATTGTAATTAAAAATAAAAAAATAAAGGTCACACTAATAGGCGTTGATGGGAGGACATTATTGATAAATATTTGAAAGCCTATGGAAGTAATTGTGTTCTTGTAATTATATTGTAGTTTAGCAATTTTCCCATGAATCACAAATTCTGATATCTAAACATACCATGGGGTGATAAAGTTCAATTTTTCTAAGCAAACTAAACAAGCATGGAGTGGAAAAGTTACATTTTTTCACAATTTTCATTCTTGTCATTCACTCCACCAACATGTGGGACCATGTGTCATACAATCCCACCCTAGACTCCCCTCTAAATGAGGCATCAATATGCATATAGGAAAAACTCAATTTTCAATATTCATTGTTTTTTCTTGGGAAAACAATTATAATTATCCCACCTTGAATCCTAACAAGTGGGGGACTTGCTCTTGAATTGAAGTAGTGCCTTTTGAATATGAGTAGGGCTCCTAGGTGGTGCATTTAGGGGGCGTTTGGTTCGAATTATCCATCGGACCAGATTCCAGGGATTCTGGATTCTGGATCTAACTCATATGAATGAGTTTCTTTGGAATAATTTCAACTCGGTAAAAATATTGTTTGGTTACCCTGATTCTATCACTTGATTCTAAGTGGAAAATTGTTTGGTTACCCTGATTCTGTCACTTGATTCTGAGTGAAAACTGTTTGGTTACCCTGATTCTGGCCATTGATTCTGAGTGTAAAACTGTTTGGTTACCTTTGAGTCTTTGAACCCATGTTCTGTTGGAAAAAAAAATTCCAAAAACAAAACCAAAAACTAAAATTTGTTCCACACATGTACTTTATTTTTAATTTTTTTTGCTTTTCTTTTTTATGGTAATATGTGAAAAAAAAATGAGTGGAACTCGTGAACTATTAAGTCTAATAATGTAGTACAGTAATTTTTTTTTTTTTTTAATTTTTTTTTGTAAATTGAAGAGGACAAAAAGAAGAACATTACAAGGCATGATTGTATTGTAGTTCATGTAATCGAAATAGGTATCGTGTATCATATAATTCAGATCTGAAAATTGCCCAAACCAGCGGATGATTTGGTTTATGGAGATAGATATGCTTCAAAGTGGGTAGAAACAATAGTCTCCAATGACTTATACAAGTAATATAGGTCCTTAGGACCAAATGAGAGAAGAAGCACGTAAATGTATAATATAGTACTGAGTTCATCCAGGTACTAGTAAATGCTAATTAAGTCTTTCTATCAAACAAAATAAAAAAAAAATGGATAATGAACTCAATATCATTACAATGGCTTCGGACTTTTCTTTCCAAAAAATTCCAAAAAAGTTCATCCTACATTTTTGTTTAAATCAAGCTTCTTGACTACGTCAAGAACATCTCTCAACATCCTCATATGACCCTCAGATTCTTTTATTGCACCGTTCAAGTATCCTTTGATATAGTCTGATGAAGGGGAAGGAGATGATGAAGTTGATGTTTCTGAGCATAGGGACCTAGGTGGAGTCTGGTAAGTATCACAACTTGGGCTTGAACTTGATATCCATTCGAACATTCCACAACCTTTGTTTTCAACCTATAAAGCAAATATAATCATCTTATAAGAATACAAGGAAATAAACATTCAAATCTTAAACATTTGAAAAAAAATAAAATTAAATTAAACAAAAAATTTAAGAAATTCATACCCAGTTGATTGTGGACAGCACCAAAAATATCGACCATAATTTGCACTTGTTTTCACAGTTCTGACCTTACACTGACCGTTCCCACACTCACACATCTTAAGATGATCAACCCACATGAAGAAGGGGCAATTCATTGAACATTTAAAAAATTTCCTTCCAACATGTGACCCTGACTTAGAAGTGAAAACCGAGCAACCTTTTCCACAGTAATCACACTTTGCAATAGCACAAGCGGACATATTCGATGTCATCTGTAAGTTAACACAAACATTTTCAAGAGAGGAAATATGCATAGAAAATACTATTAAGTACGCCCCCTATCTGAGTGTGATGGACAAAAAATAGGAGACTTCAATGGCACAAATTTTATACCTCTTAAACAGGAATTGAAACTGATATACAATGGTGGGAAAGGAAATAAATAAAAGAAAAAAAATGTGATCAATATTCACCTCATCTGTGTTCTTCAATTGTTGCATGCACCTGTCTCCATCACTTATCATGAAGAAGGATATAAGGACAAAGAGTGTTAAATACATGCCATTTCTGCTCTCTCTCACCAATTTTCTCAATGGAGTAATCTGGGTCACCTATGCGCTTCCTATTTATACCATACCAAAGAACCCAAAATATTGTGACAAATAAGAATGATGTTGTCCATATTTAAACCTTGAAATCATTCAGAGAGGAACATAGAAAGAACCATTGTCTTAATATTTCTTAAGACTTGCCACCATTGTCACAGACTTAACATAAACCAAAAGTTACATCAACCAAATAGATGCATTTTCTATTCAATAAAACCATTGTCGTAGAATGTCCAAACACTTCCTTTTATCACCTCAATTCTTCTCAATCTCTGGCAAGTACATCTCAAGCAGATTTCGCCTATCTTCTACTCTTGTTTCCAAGAAAATAATGGCAGAATTCCTCTTGGCCATGAAATATTCCTTAGCCTTAAACTTTTGTTGAAAATTGAGGTCTGGAATGGCATCAACAGCATCTATAATTGCTCTCCCAAATTCAGACTGAGATTCACTCATTACCATCTTCTCGATTGAGTTGGCAATCAATTTCAATGGACTTACCACCTTTTCAGCTGTTCCCTTCTTCCTCTTTTCTCTACCACTATTGACGGACCCACGAGGTCTTCCTCGAGAACGGCTGGTACTACCAATGGGAGTGGAAGGAACACTTTCTTCTTCTTCAATAGGTTCATAGTCAACACCATCATTGTTCCCTATTCCCTCAACCTGAGTACCTGTCACGTCCATCATAACTTCAGTGGCTGCTTCAGAGGGGACTGTTGAATCATTCCCAGTTGCCATCTCTTTCCTTAGCAAAGCTCCAACTTCAAGGTGAATTGGGAGCACACTATGTTCCTTCCAATACTTTTGTTCTTTTTTCTAGCAATATAAATGACAATGTCAATGTGCTTATGTTGTAAGTAAGAAAAAAAAACACAATTATATAGAAATTATAATTTAAAAAATCCCATTATACCCTATAATCATTCCAGAAGTGTTGAGGAGCATCAAATCTCATATCAGATGCATTCCAACCCAATCCACTTTGCTTCTGTAGGTCACTCAATGCTCTAAGCCTTTGCTTCCAAATCCGGAAGTGGTTTCTCACTTGTTTACAGTCGTAACTAGTAAATAATTTCTCTTTCAGTTGGTTGGCAATTCCAATGAACTGCTCCTTTTTCAGTCCATTATCTCCACTCTTACCACTCTTGTACTGCTTCAATATACACTCCAACATGTAATGAGAAACAACACTAGGCCATGAAGCAATGTCCCGTGATCTACTATTAGAATCTCCTGTTGGTTCCATCACATCAAAACTAACAAAATACACCATATACAATGTGAGTATATTTCATTAATACCAAGTAATCAATAACACTTACTAATTGGGAAATTCATAAACCTAATATTGCAATTTAGATAATAGTCCACATACATGCATCCCACAACACAAAAATTTAAACCAAGCAATAATAACAATTACTAATTGAGAAATCCATAAACCTAGCATTGCAATTCAGTTAATAGTCCACATACATGCATCCCACAACACAAAAATTTAAACCAAGCAATAATAACAATTACTAATTGGGAAATCCATAAACCTAATATTGCAATTTAGATAATAGTCCACATACATGCATCCCACAACACAAAAATTTAAACCAAGTAATAATAACAATTACTAATTGGGAAATCCATAAACCTAATATTGCAATTTAGATAATAGTCCACATACATGCATCCCACAACACAAAAATTTGCTTCCAAGTATGTTTATGTTATACAGTCATCCCAAACCATGCAAAAAAAAAAAATTAAGTTTGTCCACATCAAAATTACATTCCAAATAGAAGTTAATCAATAACAAATATTCTAGTTCTTAATACTCAATCTGAGTTGGACAAATCGTCTGCAACCCAATCAGCCCACATCTGGTCAGCAATTTGTTCTCGAAATAGATCCCAATCACCATTCTCCAGCACATGATCCTCGCCATCAGAACTATCATCTTCAACATCATCATTTACTTGGTGAGGGGTGGATTGGGTACTAGTACTATCTTCTTCAACCTCTTCATCCTCTTCATCAAGCCATCGTTCTTCTTCTTCAACATTATTCTGTGTAAGAATGTGGTTGTGCAACAGCACACATGCCAACACAATTCTTGCTTGTGTTTTGAAAGGATATTCTGGTTGGTTTTTCAGGATCTTGAATCTTGACTTCAGGAGGCCAAATGAACGTTCAATCACATTTCTTAATTGTGAATGTCTCAGGTTAAACAATTCCTTTTTATCACTTGGTGACTGATCAATATTTCTCCACTCTTTCAGATGGTATCGAACGTTTCGATATGGCCGTAAGAACCCCGCTTGGTTAGCATACCCAGCATCAACGAGATAATATTTACCTCGTGGCAGCACCAATTTTCCGTCACCGTCTCTGTGCAATGCATTGTCTAAGATTCGAGCATCTGATGCTGATCCTTCCCAACCAGAAAGAATGTAAGTATATTTCATGTCAAAGTCACAGGCAGCAAGAATATTTTGGAAAATATCACCCTTCCTATCACGGAACCTCGGATGGTCGCTTAGATGCACCCACGCAGGGATATGGGACCCATCTATGGCTCCGATGCAGTCCTTGAAATAAGGGTAAAATCTTCCTTCATTACTTGTTATTCGATGATGCACTGCGACACTTGGAGGTTTCAATAGTATTGGGTACAATTTAATGATTGCTCCCAATACAAGGTTAAAGTACCTACTTACAGTCTCACCAAAATGTCCAAACTTGTGTGCAATGACGCGGTTTTTAACATTGTGTCCTACTGTCTGTAGAAACATAACTAGTTGTTCATTCACTTGCACAGATCTGCTATCCCTCAATAGACCCTTCTCCCTAATCAAATGACTTAAACTGAAAAAAGCCCTCTTGCTTAACCTTATTTGTTCTCGACAGGTTTTATCAGTGTGACCGATAATTCTCTCTGTTTCAATAATACCGCGTAGGGGTTCACAACGGTATGGCTCTTTCTTCAGATATTTTTTTATATACTGGTCTACTGCTATAACAACAGCAGTCGCCGCAAAGATTATGATTTTCCTTCGCCTCTTGTAGCCGTCATCAAACTCCATTGTAAAAGTAAATCTACATTCAAATTAAAGAAATAATAAATTGGTGCTATATAGAAGATTCAGTTACAAATCGGTGCATTACAAGACTTAAGTTGTAAGCACCAATTCTACATAGTGTAGTACATGGTACTATTGGCACATAATCAAAATATCAACAGAGAACAAAGAATCATTTCATTGAAGCTTCAGGAGTTTGAGTCAAATCCAGAGAACACACATGCATGCCACACCCAAAAGATCAATTTTGTAATAATTTGACTTTTTAAATTGTTGAAGAAGGAACCCAGTATATATCTGCAAGATTTGAATCTAAAACTAAAAGAACCGAAGAAGTAAAAGAAGAGTAAGAATCTGTCATATTTATATATACATATCCACTAATAGGGCTTCTCCCTGTTTTGTCTCCCTCCCCCATGGAGGTTTGCCCCTTTTCGGGTCCTCCCTCCTTTGTATTCGTTTTTGTTTTCCTCTTGGTAATGAATTCTTTTATTCGTCCAAAAAAAATCCACAATCCACAACCCACAACCTTACAAGACATTAACAGAAATGACAAGTTAACAAGCATAGAACAAAAAGCTAAATAGTCAATGCAATTGTGACCATGGTCGAAACTGTTTAGATCTTCATATCATTACCTATATCCAATGTTCCAATCAATTACCTATCTCTACAAGATCTCAACTCAATCCTTGGTTCATTCCAACTCGTGATATTACATTCTAATCAATTACATATGTCTATGAAATCACAAGTCTGAATGAGTCAACTGAAAGATCAATCCAATGATGGAAACAAAAATAGAAAACTAATGGTTGGTCTCTCTAATTTGTAGTTTCAAACCCCTCTCATACCAATTTTCCCTCCCTGCAAAGAAAATCAATTGGCAATGTTGAATTGTGAAGGATATAAATTCAACAAAGCCATAAGATTATAAAATAGCTACAAAATGTATATGACAATAACAAACAAATAAACTCTGAACAAAATCAAGCCCTCCACAATTTCCCAATAGTTGTGAAGATGGCAAATGTACAATCATTAGAAAAAAAAAAACTGTTTAGAATCCATGTAGGTATAGCTCAACTATTCAAGGAATAGCCATCACTTGAATTAGACAGGATCAAAGTATCACATTATTCTGATAATGAACTTTCATCAACGGTTTAGGAATTTATCTAAACTACTGTTTTAGAGTTCTAAATTGAGTAAACATGAACAATAGTTTCCTCTTCTCAGGAAACCCATCTATCTTTGTCATAGATAAATATCTTAAACTGAGCTGCAAGAACAGGGATATTTGGAGGATCTACTGTGTCTAGTCTATTCCACATGCAAGAAGCCCAAAAGTTCATTCAAACTCTTAATCAATTTAGGAACTATTACATTTATGCAAGGATTCAATGTAGTTAAATAAACCCAAAAACCAGAAAACAACTCCTAATTTAACTCTGGTAATCTCCAACAAGGAAAAAACTACTATCCAGAAAAAAAAAAGTGGGGGGCAATATCCCATTGCATAACATCCTTGTTTTATATTGAATCTACAAGGACGCTATATAGGACATTATAGTAGAACCAGATACAATGATGGCTGCACACCACAACGAAATACCCTGAAAATGACTCTCAGAACAACATAGAGATTTGCACACATGAATCATTATTTTTTCAAATAATTGACTAAATGCCCAATTACACAATTACACTATGAAGTACATAACTATAATGGAAACGTAGCCATAACCCTAAACTCTAAAAATCAACTCAACTCACAATAGGAACACTCCTATCATCAGTAACCTTCAACACTCGTTATATACCCAACAAATATAAAATAATAAATACAGCATGAAGAGAAGGAAAAAAGGAAAAATAGAGTGATCATCTCCCCAAGAGTTGGCCTCAATTTGACCTTGGCAGCAACAACAAGTTTCTGGCAGATTTCAGGAGAAGTAGATTGGATTTTTTCTATTTCATTCCCGTGAAGATTTACCTAGAACCAATCCAAAAACAGATAAACTTTGTTGTACTACTATTGAAGATCAAACCCTATATACCACCAACTTAAATTCAATTTCAACACTTTCAGACCCAAGGAGACCAACTACATTCAATATCAAAACTGTCCATACCCATGAATAGTTTACAATTCAACACCCAAAAAAAGCTCAAAAATTCCTAGCTTTTGATGCAACCAAGAGTTGTTAATGGAACTTATCATTAACAAAAGCAGAATTTGACATAGCTTGATCTAATCCAATCAAACAAGCAATCAAATGTAAGAGAATCTAACTAGTAAAAAAATCAAAGTTAGATATACCTCAATCCAATCTAGCACCTTTAAGTGAAGTTCCAAAACTGATTCCTTCTCAATCATTAGCAAAATGGAAAATATGATCATAAACCAAACCTTCTCAATCATTAGCAAAATGGAAAATATGATCATAAACCAAACCTTCTCAATTATTAGCAAAAAGGAAAATATGACCATAAACCAAAGCTTCTCAATCATTAGCAAAATGGAAAATATGAGCATAAACCAAACCTTCTCAATCATTAGCAAAATGGAAAATATGATCATAAACCAAACCGTCTATGTTACATAATGAAAAAAACAATGTAAGGTTTTGCTTTCACAGGGATATAAAGAGTTCCATGGCGTTTTAACTAAAACCTTTAAGCGAAGTTCCAAAACCCAGACCGATCAAGAAGCAATTCAAACAAACAGCAATAAAATGCCCAAGAACAGAACAGGAAAACCAAAACATTCTCTGCTCCTATTAAAAACCCACCCTTTTTTCCTTCCATAATACAAACATGACCCCGCTCAAGCTCACATATCAAAACAGAGACAACTACAAAGCAAAGTAACAGAGATTACCAAAGCAAACATTATAGTTTTACAGAGAAGCAGAGAAGAAAAAGAGATCAAAACCTAGTCAGAATTCCATACATTCCAAAGGAAGTTACAGAATAACAGAAATTTCTTTACAGAAAGAAAGAAGAAGAAGAAAATATGAAAAAATGGAAACCGAATTTCCATAATATTAAGAACACGCATACGAAGAAGAAAAAATCACATAAGAATCGAAATCTCACCTTAAATCAAGCTTCGATTCTAGTTCTTCAAACCTTGGAGTCGATCGTCTGATTTGGAAAGAGGGTAAACCCTAGATATGAAGTTTACAACCTGAAAAATAGAAACCGAACTTTAATAATCTTAATAAAACACAAATGTAGGCCAAGAATACAAAGAAGAGGGGAAATCTCACCTTCAATCAACTCGGTTTTAGGCAATCTTCTCATATGCGAGCATCTATCATGGACAGAGGGTAAACGTGAGAAACCCTAAACACAAAAAAAGAAGAAGAAAAAGAGAAGGAAGAAAGAAGAAAAATAAGAAGAAGAAGAAGAAGAAGAAGAAGAAGAAGACAAAGACAAAGACGAAGACGAAGAGGAAGACGAAGAAGAATCCTCGAGCTGAAGAAGACGAAGACGAGTAAGAAGAGGAAGAAGAAGAAGAAGAAGAAGAAGAAGAAGAAGAGGAAGAGGACGATTTACCTGTTTCTCACCTCCGTCGCTCTGTTTCAGGGAGAACCTCGATCGAGCTTCACCGTGAGAATCGTAGGAAACCGAAATTTTTGTGTCAATGTGAATCCATGTTTTTTATACCAACCCAATAAACCGTGACTCGATCCCAGATTAACCTATTGAGGTTAATCCGGATGAGTCATGGATTTTAGTTGAAATTCCTGATTCTACTGGTCACCACGACTCCGAATCGGCTTTTCACAAAAATGAACCAAACGGTTTAAATTTAATGGAAAACTGATTCCCTGGGATCTGGTCCGATGGATAATTCGAACCAAATGCCCCCTTATGGAGCCAAACCGAAGAAAGAACAAAAGGAAGGTTGGGCGCTTGTGAGGCTGGCCCGGCCTTGAATAGGAGGGGGGCAACTCTTTGGATCCCCCCTACTTGCAGAAATATTTGGATCAAAAGGGGGGGGGGGCTGCGTTCTATTTCTGAGCCGTCTGGATTTTCAATGCCTCGGGAAACTGGTCGAGATAGATGAAAGCACCGTTTCATCAAAAATTCAATATCCCTCTAAACATATGAGTCCTTAGGCTTCGTTTGGCCATACAGGAAAAAACACCAGAATGAGGAATTTACACGAGAGAGAATACACGTTTTATTAGAAAAAAAAAAACTGGGTGTTAATCAAATCTAAACATGGCCTACGTTTTCACGCATTTCGCTTAAGTCCGCAACCCGCGGAAGCTTTACCCAAAAAAACAGAAAAAAAAGAAAAAAGGAAAAAGAGAGGTTGCGCCTTGCGAGTGAGAGTGGAATGTGTAGAGGTAATTGAACAGCGGCGATGGCTCTTCGGTCGCTCTTCGGCAGCCTCAGACGGTAAACTTGATTGCTTAAAGTAACTCGTTTTGTTTCCTCAGTCTATTTTAGTTTGTGTTAACTCGGTGCACTTCCGTAAACCCCTAGAAAATGCAGCCAAAACCCTCCATTTCGGCAGCTTTATTTAGGGAAGAAGGGACGGTGGAGATCGCTATCTTCGGGCGCCTTGACCAGCGATGAACTTGAAGAATCTCCTCCTACGGGCGATCTGAAGAGTTGCATCTTTAGGCTCAGATTTCCCAAGAGAAGCGCGACGGCTGTGATTCAGAAATGGATTGGCGAAGGGAATAAAGTCACACTTTCTGAGCTTAGACACATCTCCAAAGAACTCAGGAAATCTCAACGTTACAAGCACGCCCTCGAGGTTAGTACTATCTTCTGTTGCAAAACCGGTAACCCCTAATTCTTCATTAACTTTTTTGATCAGTAAACGAGTAATACTGTTTTCTGTTGCAAAACCAGTGGCCCCAATGTTTCATTCTCTTTTCTGGCCAACTTTCATTGTGACCATTGGATTATTTATTTATTTATTTTTTCTTGTGGGGGGGGTGGTGTGGGTGGGGGATAAAGATAATGTTTAAGAGAGGAAAATGGGAAATCCCTTAAAATTTCACATGATATCATTTTGTGAAGATCACCCCTGAATATTATCAGATTCTTATCCTAAAAGTTCTACAGTTTTAACCTTTAACGAACTAAGTTCCTCGGACTTCTCATTTATCAATGGCTAATTGTTACATCTAGTTGGATTGATATGCTTATCCTAAGTAGTACTTATTTTACCTCATAAGACAAATCCAAAATTGGTCCGAATGCTTTCTAAAGAACCACCGTCTGTATAAAAGGATGTCATTAAGGGATATGTTTTCTTATATATATTAGCTACAATTTCAAGATGGTAATGCAGGTAAAAATAAGAAGAAATGGCAAGGGGATGAACATCCTCGAGGAGGATTGATCGAACTCTATTAACAATTTAGTTTCTCTACAAATATGTACCAGTGCCCGTTGCATAAGCACTTCTATGCGAAAAGAAACAACTGGCCAACCACGATAGAATCCCTGCCCATTGGATACTTATACCTTATCTAAGCCTTATTTTATGCGAGTATGAACATGCCTTTACCATACCCATTATTTTTTTAAGACCCAATGTTCTTGCATTATGCAAGAGGCTGCATGGGAATTCATGGACGGATGAAAATTTCAAAGTTGGATGTCATTACTTGGGAGGATATTTGATTGAAATAGGTCCTGAAATACATGCGGCTAATCCAATCCTTGACCTATCTATCCAACGGACAAAAAGCCATATCATCCTGCCATGTGGATAAATATTAGCAGCCACCTTGATAAGCTCTGCCATCATAATGAAGTTTGGCTATTTGCCTTATTATATTGTTTATTAACTTTTCATAATTAGGGCTCATCAGTAAAGCTCCCAGATATGATATATATATATATATATATATATATACATCTGAAATTAACTGGCTCCAGAACAATTGAAATGCACCAGAATTTGCTTATGCAACTTGCACTTGGCTTATTTACCGAAAAGGGGGAGGGGGTAAAGAAAAGGATATCGTGTCATCATCCACTTCCTGACAGAGAAAAGAAGGTGGCCCTAGCTGGATAGATTTCTTCCTTCTCTATAATAACTAGCACCAAAGCCAATAGCAATATATATCAATACCACAAAATTTGCTGGAATTTCACCAGAATGACTGAAAAGAGGGTTCAGTTAAGAAAACAGCTAGTCATTCTTTCCTAAAAAGTTAAAAAGGATCCGAAAATTTCAGGGTGGGGGAGAAAAGGAAATTGCCATGCTCACTTTTCCACTTAGTAAGTTGCGACCTAGTGACCCAAAAACCCAATCAATTACAATTCCAAACATTGGGGCATAGCTCTTCCAGTCAAAACAACTGGAAAATAATATCTGGAAACATAGCTAGAAGATTCTGCAAAAAAATATGATTATTTTTGAAAGCCTCGAATCTAAAGGTCCCCATGGACCAACCTGATGATTAACTGTTAAGGTCATAAACCAAAACATATGAACTTGGTTGCTGACTACCGCTGAAATTAAGTTTATACAAGGGTTTTTGGCTTGTATCTCCTGCCAAGTAAATTTCAAGAGTAATTGTGGCTTGTGATCCTGGATCAGAAGTCAAAGTTATATGGCATTGACACCAAGACTAAAGCAGAAGCAATTTCAACCACTGGCCAAGTTAAGAGATGATGCAGAAGTAACCTCAACTGCAGTGATCAATTAGCCTCCGCTAAGTTTGTTAAGGACTGACCATATAGGTAGGTCCAAAATAACCATAGAAGAAGTGGTGAGGAAAGACATGTATAGCTTAGGACTGGAATCTTGTATGGCTTTGAATAGAGTGGACTGGAGGAATTGGATCGATGTAGCCAACCTAGTTGGGATAAGGCTGAGTTAAGTTTGTTGAGGACCACCTCATCAACTTCATTGATGGCAGCATTCTTTTAGTTCCTCAAGATGGTCTATTTTTGTCTTTAGTGAATGATAGAAACTGTCCAATCTATATGGTTTTCTCAAAAAAATTTAGTTAGTATTATTCAATTTTCAAAAGATTTAAGGATCAGATCACGTGACTTTTAAATCATACTGCTTTTTGGCCTATTGAATGTCAATTCTAACTTCTACCATGAATTATGGAGGCTTCTTGAGATTCTATTAATGGTCAATTACTAGCTAGTTCAATCTAAATTTGGGTTATGGATCTGTCTTTTATTGAACATGGTGTTCTGCAGTACTTGGCATTCAGACATCAGTAAATCTTCTTTGTACCCATATGATTGTAGTGGAAGTTATTAAAACCTCTTTTGAACTAATACAAGCTTGCAGATATCAGAGTGGATGGTTACTCAGCCAGATTTTGAGTTATTGGACTCTGACTATGCAGTCCGCATTTTCTTGATGAACAAAGTTTTTGGTATTGATGCTGCTGAGCGCTACTTTGAAGGGCTACCTCTGAATATGAAAACTGGTGAAACTTACACCGCACTTCTTCACTCCTACGCCGGTGCAAAACTTACTGAAAGGGCAGAAAAGCTTTTTGAAAGGATCAAGGAATCGAACCTTACCGTGAGTGCCCTTACATATAATGAGATGATGACATTGTATATGTCAGTTGGGCAGTTGGAGAATATCTCTTTGGTTGTTGAAGAGCTGAAAAGACAGAAGGTCCCACCAGATCTCTTCACTTACAATCTTTGGATAAGTGCATGTGCGGCCACTCTTGACATTGATGGAGTAAGACGGATTCTGGAAGAAATGAGTCATGATTCCAACTTTAATGAAGGTTGGGTGACATATATGAAGCTGACCAACATATATGTTACTACAGGTCATCTTGTGAACTCAGAATCAAACTCTCTAGTTGAGGCGGATGAAAAGATTACTCAAAGAGAACAGATAACTTATGACTTCCTTATTATTCTTTATACTGGTCTGAGAAACAAACCGAGAATTGATGAAATATGGAAGTCTTTGAGAATGACTTCGCAGAAAATGACAAGCAGAAATTATATATGTATTCTTTCTTCTTATCTGATGCTTGGGCAACTAAAAGAAGCAGGAGAAGTTCTTGGAGAATGGAAACAGTCCACTGCCTCAGATTTTGATATCTCAATATGCCGTAGGCTTCTGGATGCATTTACAGAGGCTGAGTTGATGGAAGAAGTAAAATTAATCCGTATTCTTATTGATAAGAATTGCTAAATAGATGAATCAAAATAACAGCAAATTACGACAAGGATTGAATACTGGGGATTTCTTACTGTTCAGTGCTGCAGAGAATAGGAACGCAATTCGTTGGTGACATTGGTGTCTTTATGTTTCCATCATCTTAAAATGCAGAAAGTATCATTTCATATCTTATTTTTGAATTTCACTAGCATTTTTCTCCTGCTGTTGTGTTATGGTCATATGCTTGATGCGTGTTTGATGGAATAATCTTCTTTTCATCTGCCGTATTTAAAGTTTTTGTCCATTCTAATTCTAGAAACAGGAGATGTGGATTAGAAAAACTATTGTTTTTATTACTAAATATGACTTTCAGCCGTCCTCCTGTTGTCTTTTCTGTTCGCTTTTTCCATTCTCTGTTTGACCTGTTTATTTGTTGAAATAGTGTGAAATCAATTTTTGCACTGAGGATTTAACCTTGTTAGCTGGAACCATCTGAGATGGAACTTAGTTCATCGGTTCAGATCAGTATTCATGAGTGGCTTACTAAATGTATTTTGGTGAAGCTATTTGGCATGGACCATTCCTTCTGTTAGTGTTAAACATGGTATCCCCTTACTCTGCAGATACTGACATGGATGGAAGCTCAAAAAAGCTTTCAAATGCGAATGTCAGCAGCTGAGTATGCCATCAGATTGGAGTTGATAATCAAAGTGTATGGTTTATCAGAGGCTGAAGAGTATTTTGAGAATATCCCCAACAGGACTGCACAGAGAGCAGCTTGTCGCCCAATCCTTCATTCTTATGTAAAAGAAAGGGCCACCGATAAAGCTGAGGCTCTCATGTTAAAGATTCATGACTTGGGTTTGACTGTCGGCCCTCATCCATACAATGAGATGATGAAGTTGTATATGGCTACATGTCAGTTTGAAAAAGTAGCAAATGTGATCCAACAGATGAAGCAGAACAGGATACCACTTAATGTTCTCTCTTACAACCTCTGGATGAGTTCATGCAGTGAATTGTCAGGGGTTGCATCAGCGGAGATGGTGTACAAGGAAATGATGAATGACAAGAATGTGAAAGTGGGTTGGAGCACCCACTCTACATTAGCCAACATCTATATAAAAGCAGGCCTGGTTGATAATGCCATTCTAGCCCTCAGGACTGCAGAACAGAAGTTATCAACTTGTAACCGTCTTGGTTATTTCTTCCTCATTACACTATATGCTGCTTTAAACAACAAGGAAGGAGTTCTCCGGCTCTGGGAAGCCAGTAAATCTGTAGGGCACAAAATGACTTGTGCCAACTACATGTGCATAATTCTATGTTTGGTGAAGGTTAATGATATTGAAGAAGCTGAGAAAGTCTTCAAGACATGGGAGTCAGAGTATGGGAAGTATGACATCAGAGTTTCCAATGTCCTTCTTGGTGCCTACATGAGGAAAGGATGGATGGAGAAAGCTGAATCACTGCATCAGCACACTTTGGAGAAAGGTGGTTCTCCAAATTATAAGACATGGGAGATTCTCATGGAGGGATGGGTGAAAAACCAGCAGATGGATAAAGTCATTACTGCCATGAAGAAAGGGTTTGCTATGTTGAAGCATTGTCATTGGAGGCCATCGACTGCAATCATAATGTCCATTGCAGATTACTTTGAGGAACATGGGAATCTCGAGGACTCGAAGAAATATGTGAAGGTTCTCCAGAAGTTGGGTCTTGTTAGTTTGCCATTGTACAAGTCATTGCTCAGAGTGCATATTCGTGCTGGGAAACCAGCTCCAAAAGTCCTCTTGATGATGGATAAAGATAAAATTGAAATAGATGAGGAGGCATCTGCACTCATTAGAAGTCTCAATAAGATCTCTATCGAAGATAAAGCTTAGCAGTGTTGCACAGAAACTAACAGGGGATTACAGATTAATGCCCTAGGTGTAGGGGAATAACACCAATCCATCACAAACTTGGTGGTTAAAATTTGTTGCAGTCATGATATTGTGAGGTCTTGTGGTAAAATAGCTCGATGCCAGGGTGATAAAATGTTTAACACCTCTCATTCTTTTTTGGGTTTCTCTGGTCTGTCCTCCCCATATAGGAATCTTTTTGGGGTGTTTTTTGGACCGTATGATCTAATGATCTAAGCACATAGATCTAATCTGTTGATTTGGAATAAAATATGTATTGTATTGGATACATATGGCATTGAAATTATGCACATATATAATTGAATACGTATGGCATTGAAAGTTGAAATCAAAACCCTCATTTCACGTTTCCTTTGAGATTGGATCCACTGCTCGTATGATCACCTAATCGTATGGGTGAGCATTCAACACTGGTACCATTTGCTTCCAAATACGTCTCTCTTCACTTATGTAATGGTAGAAAATGGGACAGGTATTGGATACTCACCTTCACCTTTACGATCACTTAGTCGTATGAGCAGTGGATCCATTCTCATTTCTTTCCACCTTGATTTCCTGTTTCCTCTCATGTGTACCGTGGCTTTCCCCTCTACCCTAGGTGCATTTGGTGCTGGTGATCCACTTCAACTGTTTGTCTGAAAGTCTCCTGCAAATTCTCATCAACAAAGTTGCAGAACCCTGGTGGCTATGGTCCTCTCTGTTTTTTCTGTTTACATGCTCTCATTGTTTTTTTTTTTTTCTCTTCAAGGACAAAGAATACTCTCTCTATCAATCTATTTCAGCATGGCTTCCTCTTCTGTTGCATTCTGTGATGATTTCATTTTTTATATTTAAACGAGTCTTAGTGGCGCTTTCGTTTTTTAGTTGCTGTTCTTCGGATGTCTCTACAAAAAAAAGACGGAGAGGGGGGGGGATAAACATATATATCGGCTAAATCTGATTGCAGTAATTTGGGTAGAGGGGTTTGCTGCTGATGTCAAGCTTTTCCTCTTGTACTGTTGTTACATTGTTCTACCAAAAGCAAACGTTGTGGCATTGTTGAGCTTGTAAACCGTAAGCAGAACAGAGAGATCCATGGCCGATCCTTGCTCGTCATATATGGTTAAAGGTATTATTTAATTATTTGTGAACCCTTCTCTCCACCGATCAACTATGCCCCTGCTTTCAAAAATCTAACATAACTCTTTTTAATAGAATTGCAGGGTTGCTTATGATCTGCTCCACCATTGCCACCTTCTTTATTAATGTCCCTCTCAGTGGTAGAATTTGCCCTTTTAGTCCATCTACTCTCTCTCTCTCTCCCTGGTGTCTTCTGGAAAACCCTGGGCTTTCATAGTCTTTAAAGTTATTATTATTATTTTTAATTAATTTAAGGGATTTGGCCATAGCTTAAATGTTGTTTGAAACTCCAATTTCCTGCACCAATTGAATGCATGTCCTTCAATGCAGATCATCCTTACAATAGGCAAAATGGCAATAGTCTTCACGTAGACCAGTCTGATGATCCAAGCCATCTAATTAGGGTTCGCAATTGAAAGTGGACGACCCTCACCTCCCTCCGTCCCATTATGGTGTCATCTTTTTTTTTTTGGTGAATTAATAAATGTATTAAAAGAAGGGGGATGGAGAATATATCGCTTTAAGGGAGATTACAAACCCTATAAGGGTAACCAAAGTTCAAAAGGACAACATCCAAGGCCTAGTGGGCTTGAGGAGTGGAAGGCATGCCATTTGAGATATGTCTAATACAAGTCAAAGTCCACATGAGCAAAATAAAGGAGTCAGAGGCCTAACAAATAAAATACAAAAGCCCAACATGGGCTCACAAGAACCCATAAGCCCAAAGAAGAAGAAAGGGCAAACAGGGGAAAAAAGGGAAAAAAAGAGGTAGTGTTCCACCAAACCCTACTAGCGGATCTCAACACTAGCACTTTCAGCCGCCAATACATGAATCAGCATTATGGAAGAAATGGCAGGCACGGCGGCGGGCCTTGCGGAGGGCCATAGCCAAGAGAGAAGCTGGCCTCGCGGAGGAGACAGCCGCGAAGTGGGGCGCCAGCCTTTCGGAGGGTGACGGCGAGGCGGTTGTTGGCCGAGAGAGCCAAGAAACCACTGAGATGAGCGAGCCAAGAAACCACCGAGACGAGCGAATAGATCAAGGAGCAAACGAGAGGAAACGTTTGGTTAGCCAAGGATCCAAAGGAAAGCAAGTCAAGATCATCGGCGCAATGGCATACTCAAGCAGTGCAGCGACTCAAGGATGAGCGGCAATAGGTTTGGCGAGCGTCAGCAGAGGGCGGGAGGAGCCTACAAAGCAGTCAGAGAGCAGGTTGGAGCGGCGGAGGATGGCGACAAGTGAAACCCGATCGAAGCAGCAACTCGAGGAAGAAGAAGAAGAAAAGCAGCGGCAAGCCTAGAGAACGTCGTCAAAAGAGGGTGCCAATGAGTCCTTCAGGGAGGATCAAGGGGATTCCGACAAGACCATCACCTGATCAAGGTCGAGACGGGAGTGGAAGGGATGGGGAGTCGACAACGGGTGGATCACGCCTCCCAGAAGTGTGAGACCGAAGAAGAAGAAGAAGAAGAAAAGGATCAGAAGAAGAGGGAGAGCAGAGAAGAAGTAGATCCGAGGATGAGAGGGGGAGGGAGAGGGAGAGCGAGAGCGAGAGAAGAAGGAGAAAAGAGGAAGTGGAGGGGGGGGGGGGGGGGGGGGGGGGAGTAGCCTGGCCTCCCAGACAGAGTCGCTGAAGGGTTCTCCTTTCTCAAGCGTTAGTCAGGGTTCCGTTGT
Source organism: Macadamia integrifolia (assembly GCF_013358625.1). Taxonomy (NCBI): domain Eukaryota; kingdom Viridiplantae; phylum Streptophyta; class Magnoliopsida; order Proteales; family Proteaceae; genus Macadamia; species Macadamia integrifolia. Next base: position 17,653,524 of record NC_056568.1, read on the forward strand.
TTAGAGGGGGGGGGGAGTAGCCTGGCCTCCCAGACAGAGTCGCTGAAGGGTTCTCCTTTCTCAAGCGTTAGTCAGGGTTCCGTTGTTTAGAGAAAATTGAAATAAAATACAATTTTTGATAGCGTCATCTTATTAATCTAACCTTGAGATGAAGACTCTTTATGGGCTAAGTTTCTCAAGGCTATCTACTTTCCTAATTGTGATTTTCTTCAAGCATAGAACAGCAACAACCCATCTTGGGCATGGAGGAGTATCCTGAAGGGTGTGGAGGAGTATCCTGAAGGTTGTGGAGAAGTTCTCAAAAGTGGCTTAGTTTGGAGAGTGGGAACTGAGGCTAATATTTTTATATGAGATATTGAGAATTTCCAACTCCCTCACAATAAACCATTGGGCTGCCCGCTTTCTTTAGTCTCAGATCTCATTGGCCATAACAATCACCGCTGGAATTTGGAACTCCTCAACACATGGTTTCATCCAACTAAGATTTCTGAGATCATTAAGATGCAGATCAGTCTTTTTCCACGAGTAGACAACTTGGTTTGGGGTGGATCTCGCAATGGCTGCTTTTTGGTTAAAACTGCATACCATCTCCTTGATAATCAACGAGCTTTTAAATCAAGGCAACAAGCTTCCTCCTCTCACATCCATGCTTGGGATTTGGTTCCGTAGAAAGTATGGAAACGCATCTGGTCTTGCAAAACCTTACCCAAAATCAAATCATTCTTATGACGTCGTGTGCGCAAGGGCTTGCTTCTGGGGAGGGTCTTCTTTCTCGTCATGTTCCCGTTGATCCATCATGTCTGAGATGTGGAGCTGCAGTGGAAACTGTGAATCATTTGGCTTTGGAATGCCCCTTCGTGTGTGCTTTATGGTTTGGACGCTCCATTGCTTTTCTTGTTCCAGCATCTAGGCCTATGAAGCTTTATGAGTTCCTTTCAAGTTGGGATTCCCTTTTTTCACAGGATAAAAAGAAGGCTGCAGAAACTTTGGGCATATGTTCTTTCCTTTGCTGGTTTTTATGGATTGCAAGAAATGATCTCGTTTTTGGAAAGAGGACTTGGACTCCTAGTGAAGTGTTTCAATCGGCTCAGAGAGCTTTCTCTGAATTCTGGGCAGCTTCGTCTCCGCACGATCAGTCTTCTCATCAAGCTCCAGCAGCTCTCTCTCCTCCATCTTCATGGACTCGTCCTCCAATAGGCTCTGTTAAAATTAATGCATTGCTAACAGATTCTCAGGTTGGAGGTCTTAGTATTATTATTTAGGATTGTCGAAGAGCCCAACTACTTGCTTTATCAGAAAAGACTCAATGCTGCTCTAGTTCTATTGGAGAAGCTATGGCCATTAAAGCTGGGATGATTTAGGCCTCTATTTTAGGTTTCTCTCACATTCAAGTTGAATCTGTTAAACTTGTGCCCTAATCCGATCTAATTTGAAACTGTTGTGATAGGCCTCGAATCGGAGATCAGAAGTACGATTGGGTTTTGGCTCACGGCTACACATTGTCGAAGGGGTAAGGATGACCCCACATGTTCGTGCATTGCATTCCTATCTAACTGGAAGGGATTCATACCTTCCGATCCCAGACGATAAGTGACCCGACTCCCCACACTTGATTTCTAGCAAGCATCATAATTGCCGCAAGGCCTTGTGCATGCCTGAGGGAAGCCATCCGTGCAAGGCCAACCATAGGATAGCAAGCTGTCAAGATAGCAGGCTGTTTTGGCCACCGGAAACAAGCCACCAGAAGTAGCCTAGGTCTGAATCTAGTGCCTGTTTTCGGTGGGTTGATAGGCTGCTGTCAAGGTTTTGATGCCCATGGCTCCCCCCACTCACATCGTAAATGGTTCTGGATGATCCCAAATCATCCTTCACATTTTCCTCTTGATGTGGGCACCTTATGGACCTAAATGTGCGGGTTCTCATGCCCCGAATTTCAATTTGACACGATTGATTCAAAAGAGGTCCAAACCAAACAAACCCTTAAGGCCAACTTAAGTTATAAGTTGGGAAATGAGGATTCATTTCCTCATTTCCCTTGTGCCCAACCTAGGAGAGAAGAGAAAGAGGAGAGGAAGGAAGAAGAAGAGGGAAAAGGAGAAGGTTGGAGGCTTACCTTGGTGCCGGCTGCCGCCTTGCTACCGGAATCATTGCCAGAGGTAAGTACAACCTCCCATGCCACTCCCTCTCTTCATTTTGACCTAGACAAAGCTAGGTATGGATAGAATCTTGGTGTACACACCATGTTAAGGTTGTAGGATGGGTGTTCTACCCTCCAGGTGTTGTTGCCGAGCTCGAACCAAACCCGATGAGCTCTGGCAACATGTAATGCCAAAAGACCAACTAGGGTTTTGATCATTCGATTGACGTATTTTCCAAATGGCTCGGTGAAATTAGAATTTTCTTGGCTTAGAATGATACTAGGAACATCCTCTACAAACTTCACGGAACAAATCCCGACAATCTGGCCCGAGCCGAAAAGCCCTAATTGTTGGACTGGCTTGTACTACCACCGAAAATAGCCCACTGGATCCACTGGGTCTGTTTCCCGTGGCATATTTCTGGTGGACATGAAGCCTAATGTGCTCTCTGTCACCTCCACCGGAAACAGGTTTGATATTTTTGGTGGAAATGTCCTGTTTTTGGTGGTTGTTTTTGGTGACATTACTGCCATTGGGAGACAGTGTCTGTACATTTTGGGGGTGACTTGTGTAATTCCCTCCTGATGTTCCCAACATGTACTGATGTACGATTCACTTTGTGTCTAGGATAGTGACGCGCACCTACCCCGAAGTCAGAATTGATTTGATTGATCGGTGGTCTTACTTGAACCCTAAACCAAACAAAGATCAACAAGGTGAGGGACTGACTGTGTTTATTTCTAAATTTTTATTATCATTAAATTGCTCACATGTTTAGAATTGTCTGTTTAATTGTAATTATTCAAATACGATTATGCTATGCTAGATTGTCATTTTACGATTTTGATATGAGTTGTATGGAAATGTATGACAGGATCCAGTGTAGTCGAGGTGGTACTGGTACCGTGATTGCCGTGTGTTTGGATGTGTGTGTGTGTGAGATAGAATCTGACGTGGTCGAGGTGGTACCAGTGTCGTTATTACCATATGTATGTTGCATTCATGCATTGATTATGTGCATTAGAGTTAGTTATAGTCGTGGGTTACACTTTATGGCTAAGGTCTCACTGGTATCATATACCTCGGGACTGCATTTGGAAATGGATACGCTTCATAGCCGAGGTCTTGTCGGTGTTGCGTAGTCTATACTCAACTGTGATATGTATACTAGATTAGGTAAACGGTCTCGGGTTACACTTTGTGGGCAAGGTCTCTCTGGTATCATGTACCTGGGACTGTATTTGAAGATGGATTACACTTTGTGGCCGAGGTCTCTCTGGTATTGTGTAATCCATACTAACTGTATCATTATGAAGGCATGTAGTATATATGTGATTAGGTATCACTCCCTATATTATGCACCCTTGCCAACAGGGGTTGAGATGTTGATAACCCATTGTGGTATATTTGATGTGTCTTTTCAAAGTGTCACTCCCACGATACGATGTGATTGTTGTCGGAGGCAGGAACCTGTCTGACATGGCCGATGTGTTACCAGTGCCGTGACTGCCAGGAGGGGGTTATCAAGGGTTTGCTGGGTGACCCATAGACGCATAGGGGGACCGACAGACTTCTAATCACGGCTAGGATTTGTATCGCTGCATAGTCGATGTCGTTTTCGAGATGAGGGATTCAACCTAATGCTCCATAGTAACATTTACCAGACTTAGTTTGTATTGTTAGGTAGATAATAAACAAATGAACTACATCACGAGCATCATGAACTATGTGTTTAATTTCTGCAATCATGCATCATAAATTATTACTATTATTATCTTGCTTGGATTTGCTTGCCCCACCCCTCACTGAGCGAGTTGAAAAACTCACCCCACGTATGCACCCCTTTTTAGATGATGATGCAGGTACTATGATGCCAATGGCTGGTGACCCAGCATCTTCTAGGTCGGAGTATGGTGTGAGTGACTGGTGGATGCCAGAAGAGGAGGAGCACGATCAAGACTGTGCTTGCAATCACTATGCTTACGCCACATCGTGAGATTGTACATCATATTTTGATACTTTTGGATATAGTTGTGGATTGTATATTTTCTTTAGATTATATTATGTGTCATGGAAGAATGTAACAGAATAACTCGGTTATTGCTATTATATTACCATTAGATGTTTTTCCATTTTATCTATAATTCCGCTACTATACTCTGATTCCGCTGTTTATGTTGGTTTGTATTGTAAGATTTTGAAAATGTTAAGGTATTGTTATCAGAGATCCTAGTAGGTTGTAAGACAGGTACGTGTCTTATTCACATCGCCAGTATTCTTGATGGTAAATTGGGTCTACTGAGAGTGGGGTGTGATAGAATCAGACAGTAAGGAGATCATTCTTCAACCATCAACCTCTCCCCCTCCAACTCAATTGGCTCCAATTATTGAAGATATTGTTCAGATTTCAAATGCTTTTAATGATTGTTGTTTCAATCATATTCCAAGGGATGTAAACACTGTTGTGCATTCCCTTACTCAGGAGGCCCTGCCATTGACTTGTAAGACAGTGTGGCCAGTTTCCACTCCTTGGCTTCATGACCTCTGTGTAAATGATGCCTTGTGTTCCTCTTGTCATCAATAACTTCCTTTTTTACCAAAAAAAAATTATGCATGACTATGGTTATCTGCTTACTCTGAGATGGAGCTCTTTTGGTTAGTGACTAGCTTAGAAATTCTAATTTTATTAGGAGCCTCTATCGTAACATACTGGATGTCAAGGAGGGCAGAAGTGGCAACTGTCTTTGACAAAAGGAGCAACCCAATACATGAGGCTCCCGCTATGCAGGGTCTGGGAGGAGAAAAATGTATGCAGCCTGACGCCCCTGCTTTGCAAGAGAGGTTGTTTTCAAGTTTATAACTTGTGACCAACATGTTGCAATAGTGCAACTTAATCATTGCACCACATGGCTCACCCACTGTCTTATATATCTATTAAATTTGAAATTTTGGATTGTTGTTTGCGACCTGACTTTTTGTTCAAAATCCTCCATGAACCAGATCTCTGCACATTTATTGAATGACAATATCTTAAACGTTGCTTGAACCATTATTGTTTGTGACATGTCTATATAATGAAAGTTCTCCATATTAGAAAAAGGTGTTCTTGCATCATAATGGTAGAATATAGAATACATTATTATTTGCTTTTCCACACCTACCTCGATGAATCTGACGGTTTGGGGATTTGTGTTGGGGCTTATTGATCTAGGGATTTTAATGGGACACTTTAACCTATTCCATTCATTTGTTGTTCTTTGAAATCCTAGTACTTGTAAGAATCCCTCTCGCACTCAATCATTTTTTTTTTTTATTACCGATACTGAAGGACATCTCAAGAATAAATTTCCAAAGGATATAGTTATATCGTCAACATTCTCTTCAACAAATCTCCATTTTACTAATTGTGGTGGCTCTGCATGGAAAGGAAACCACTAATGAAGAGTTTTTGGTTCAAGATATCTTTGAAGACGGCCTACCACCCAAAATAGAGCTCCCTTAGTAAAGTAGGCCAGCTTCAAGGAAAATGGCAATACCTAGAAAGGTAAATGATTGAATTTTATATTTTAAAAATGGAAAATGTTATTGTGTGCCACATTTGGCCAATGGTTGTGTGTGTTCTAGAAATGACCAGACAAGCATAATTATTTAAAAGAAAATATTGTTAATAAAAGTTTTTGAAAAAAATTATAACATTACTCTTTCAATTGAGTTTTCCTAAGGCCATTCATCGTGGCCCATCACGACCCGAAACAATAAGGGGGAGAGAGGTGGGGAGAGAGAGGGGGTCCCATCTGGACCGTCCCATCTTTCAGTTACCACTGAAGGAAAACTTTGTACTTATTCTTTTTTGACGGTAGTTATGAACCAAATATGGGTATTGTAGAATGAGCTTTTCTATTATTGTTTAACTCTAGTTTTGTGATGGCCTATATGAATCATGGTTTTGTAGGGAGTCCTCAAGAATCACAAGGATTGTATTAGGGCTAGTAGGGAATAAAAGAACAAGGGTGGGTATGCATAGTGGAGTGGATCACTTGTCAAGAGTTGGTAGATTAGTTGTGCATGGATCAAGCAAAAGATGGCCATGGGAATTTTTTAGTATGATTTATGATTTTTCTAAATTGATGGAATCTTGTAATTTTGTATGTATAAGGAAAATGGAAAGAAAAGTAAAATTATAGCCCATATGTGGGCTGTGAGGGCCTATGGTAGCTAAGCTCTTCGCTATTGTAAGGGAGAATTTTATCAATTTTTTTATTAATATTTATTCTAATTTTCATTAAAGAAATTTACTCTTTTGCCTTTTTAGTATAACACTCTTATTCTTTCAATGAGAATGTGTGTAAGTGGTCTGGGCGTGGATAGGGGAGAAAACATAATAAGTTCTTTTAGAAAAGGCCAAACATGCATAATTAATTTAAAAGAAGGAAAAAAGAACTATGTCCGCGAAAGTGGCCAATGTGGCAATGTCAGTGCTTCTATATGTCTATCTCTCTCTTCTTCTTGAGAAAATATATCCTTGCCTCTTGTCCGGGAGCAGGAGTATTGGCATAGGTTGCACTCACAGATAGAGAACAACTTCCTTTAAAAGAAAGCTTATTATATAATCAAAGTCGTAGAATTAAGAAAAGAAATTTTGTTATAATAAAGCTGGTAAAAAAATAATAACATGTTGGGCATGTGGTGTTAGAATAGTGACAATAGGTATGATTGAAGAGTTGCTGGCAACAACCTATGAGTGGCCATTGTTGGTAGTGGAATTTTCATCCATCCTTGTGTGTATGGCTGATGTGGTAGCAAAAGTTTGATATGGCAACATGTTTGGATAGCATGTATGTTCAGGTGAAGAGAAAGAAAAGATCAAGCTGAAGTTGCCTAGATAGAGTAAGCAAAATAATTTCAAAACCTAGTTTGTTGGAGTCTTTTTTATTTTTTATTTATCACGAGTGTTGACATGTTGCCTAGGGAATTAATCCAAATGCCGGCCTGAATAAATTTTACGTCACTTCCTCTATAGATAGAGAGGAAATGATCAAGCTGAGGTGACCTCCATAGAGTAGGAAAAATAATTTCAAAATCTATTTTGTGAGATTTTTTTTTTCTTTTTCATCTATCACAAGTGTCGACATGTTACCTAAGAAAACTGATCCAAATGTCGGCTTGACATATCACATTAGAGAGCCAATCCCCCCCTCCAAAAAAAAAAAAAAAAAAACATTAGAACAGTCATCAAAATTAATATTAAAAAAATTTAGCAAGTCTTAATGGATTTGAACCGCCATCACTTGGGAAATCCCCAAGTGTTCTACCTAATTGAGATAAAGACTTACAAACAAGATAGCAAATGAGAGTAGTTTAATTGAATAAGAAAGTTCATCAAAACTGATGGATTTGAATCACCATCTCTTGGGGAATCCCCAAGTGCTCTACCTATTTGAGCTAAACATATAAGAAAGTAAATGAGAGTAGTTTTGATTGAATAAGAACAATGATCAAAACTAATATTAAAAAATTCAACTAGTTTTGATGGAATTGAACTACCATCTCTTGGGGATTCCTACTCTACCCATTTAAGCTAAAGGCTCACATACAAGAAACAAATGGGAATAGTTTGATTTTTAAGCATAGTGATCAAAACTAACATTAGAAAATTCAATGAGTCTTGATGAATTTGAATCATTTAAAATGAAAAGAAGATAAAATTCTAATGGAAGTCAAAATTTACAATGTAACAGCAAATTTAATAGAAATATGAGTAAGAAAGAGAAAATATATGGATCTTATGTATAATATCCTGTGAGTAAGAAGTTCAATCATTGAGAAACATTTGTAACAAAGATATCAACACAATTTTCTTTTCAAAGTATGGATCACATTCTTTATCTCCTACAAACTGACACATAACTTGTTTGCTAATTTATTTCAAGAAAGAAGCTTCAATCCATAAAATCCATGTGATCAAATAGTCCTGATCTACCTAAATACATTTGAATAATTCTTCGTAGTGAAACCTTTTAACTTTACGAAGTATTTGAACCAACTCATCAAAAGACCAATTGACATGTCCATGCATATCAAGCTCTACTTATTTAAGTCATTTGCTTATAGGAATCATTCAAAATGTTATTGTACTACATTCAAATTAGGCACACTTATACAGAACAGAAATAAAATTTCATTACTTCTTTGACACATCACAATCAACGGAACAATCCAAAAACTAAACATCCAAGAGCAGTTTTATGCTAAATAAGAAAGTTACTTATTGTAGTTCATTTAGGCCTAACTAGGATCACCCTCCCCACCCCCACCCAAAAAAAAAAAAAAAAAAGCCTAATTTATCTATATTGGCTTTAGCTATCTTACAACTGGCAATCCTAAACACTTGATTTTCATTTGATCAGAGATTTAGCTGGAATTTTGATTTTATTCTTCCCATAATTTATGCCATTGATTTTTATTTTTAACTAGTGTTATAAGTCTTGAACTCCAGATTGTGGTTCGTTTTTATTTCTGAATTACTCAACAAATCTTGATACTCTTGACGGTTTAGATGATCTAATGTACTTTAGTTAATTAAATAAACCATCAGTATTGTACAACCTTCAATATTTTTAGAGGATTATGTATAATTATAATCATGTTGTTTAATTGTTTAAAATTTAGTCAATGGTAGTATAGATGCTTTAGGACTATATACTGAATGTGGCAGATTTTGGACACTCCTATGATGGAGGTGACCTTCGATAATTAAATTTTGTATTATTTTTCATTTAAATACATGAATTGCATTTATTTGCATAAGTTATATTGTTGGAGTTGTGACCATATATAAAGAGAAATGCGGAGCCCCATTTTGTAATATATTGGAGCCAAAAGAATGCATAGATGGTTGTTCTTATTGTGTCATAATTACTCTCATTTGCTTTCTTGTATGAGAATCTTTAGCATAAATGGTAGGACACTTAGAAATACCTCAAGAGATGATGATTTGAATCCATCGAGGCTCATTGAATGTTAATATGTCTACTTTCCGTATCCACATTGGTTTGCGGGATATATAGATTTTTCAATAATCATTGTTGATACAATGGCAAATTTTTTTTCTCAAAATAAATAAGAATTTATTGATATTTATTAGTTATATTTTATTTTTATGCGATCATAGAGGAGGCAACATAAAATCAATTGAGGTCGACATTTAGAAGAGTTTCCCTAATCGATATATCGGCCCTTGTGAAGTGACAAAAAAAGAAAATCCCTAATGCACTAGGTTAAATTCGTTGCACTAAAAATCCACTACTCTTCAATTTTTTCTCAAAATTAACTATGATGATAGATGAGACATTGTATTCTCCACTTGGGTGGGCCCATTTGGTCAATAAACATTGTCGGCATGATGGCTCTTGTGACAAGGGGCAATAAAAATAGAGAAATCACAGCGTTTCCCCCAAAAAATAATTGGTGTTTACTTATTTTATTTTAATGAGATTATAGAGGAAACAATGCAAGATCATTTAGGTTGTCATTTGGATAAGATCCCCTAGTCAAATATGTTGACGTTTATGACAAGTGAAAAAAGAAATCCAATGTACAAGGTCAAATTATTTGCACTAAAAAACCCATTGGTTTTTAATGGTTTAAAAAGTTAACCAAGATAATATAGGAGGCATCATATGAACCACTCAGGTCAAGGCATTTGCTTAGTACACCTTGTCGATACGACAGCTTAGAAAAAAAAAAAAAAGAAAAAGATAAGTCACATTTCCAAAAAATTCCATTAGTATTGATTACTTAGTTTATTTTAATGAGATCATAGAAGAGGCACTATAAAATCCATTCAAGTTACATTCGGATCAATTCCCCGAATCAAATGCCAATGTTTGTGAGTAAGGGGGGAATTTGATAAAATACCATAATTTTATCAAAATCTCTATCATTGATATAGTTTTCACAACTTTGACTAATATGTCCAAATTACACCTAAATATACATAAATTTTATCCAATTTGACTAAAATTTATCATCATATCACAAAGGTTGACAAAAAAAAAAAATGTTTTTAACAAAGATTATCAAATCTTTTGGATTTGATAAAATTATCCTTATTCAAGATAGAAATATCACTAGTATGTCATAAATGACCATAATATTCCATTTCTTAACAATATAAATCAAAGTTGATAAATTTGACAAAACAATCCAAATTTCATCAAAATCCCTTCATTTGACGTAGTTTCCATAAGTTTGACCAATATGTTGAAGTGTCAATCTTCAATCTTTAAGAATTAATATTGATGTTGAGGCAGTTCAAGTGAGATTTGGCATAGATTTACCCTCATTGAAAAATCTTTATCAAATGCTTTTGGGAATAAGACAAGAGATAATTAAATGGAGGTATCAAGTTGCACCTATAGTGGTGTCATTCAGGCACTCCATTCAAAATTTAAATATCATTAGCATGTCATAAATGACCATACTATATCATATTTTAATAATATAATCAAGATGGACAAATATGAAAAAATTATCCTAATTTCATCAAAATCTCTCATTTGACCTAGTTTCCACAAATTTGATAAAGAAGTCTAAATTACACATAAATATGCCTAAATTTTATTTAGCTTGACCATAATTGATCATTATAGCAAAGAAACTAGGTTCACAAATTGAGCTTCCAAGCTTAAAACTTGATGACTTAAATAGGGCCAACTTAGCCTTGGTTTGGGCTTCTGGGTAGATTAGGAAGCTCTCATAGATTGGCTTGGTCGGATATCTCATCGGTTCACACCCCTGCACAGTGAACGTTAGGCTAGTAAACGGGCTGGACTTAAGAACAACATGTTTATTAAACGGGTCGGGTTCAAGATTGACACATTTATTACATAGGCTGGGCTGGGCCAGAACGGGCTTTAAATTGACTCTATAAATATGCTACTTGTATCTTTTGTAAGATCCATAACTAGAATTACATCCATGACTTTCTATGTGATTGAGTTCAAGTATAACCAAAGGACTGATAGAGTAAACCAAGCTCACCAAGGATTATTTCTCCATGACTGACTATATGCTTCAACTATCAAATAAAAACTATGGGAAGCACCTCAAGGAAAGCCATGCTCTGAGATGTTGATTCAAGCAGATATTATACGCAAAACTTTCTCCAAACACCTCTGTTTATAGTACAAAGCACGAAATAAAATAGGCTAACTTTGATGGCAAAAAAAAAAGAAATATATTTTTGGGGTTTCTAAGTATTGATCTTGACCAATCTGATATTGATTTTTCTCACGATGAGTCTGACCTATCTGTTATATGTTGTGCATATGAATTGGTAAAATTTGTTAAGATTGTATAGGTCTTATGTTACATAGTATAACATAAAATTCGCTTCCATTAATTCCCTGTTATAAAGCTTTTAGCAGCACCTAACTTACCTCACAAAAAAAAAAAAAGTAGATGTGTGGTTATCTTATATGGTTGTCATATACATAATTCCAATAAAAACAAAAGAAATGTTGTTTTATTCATAATGAAATATCAAACAACTGATATAAATGATGCCGTAAACTAAGTGAAATTTACCAGATTCACACTTAGTAATTTGGAACTTTCGGCAATGTTCTGCTTAGATCTAGATTCTACATATTTGGCTACATTAACACAACAAATAAGTTTATCTACTTCTTCATTAGGGATCTCAATTGAGATTTATTCTTCAAAAGCCATCACAAGCTCCACCATATCCAAGCTGCTTCAAAAAAATTAAAAAAAAAATGGGATTGACAATATTAAAGAAGTGTGAGAGATTGAATCTGCAGAAGTTACAACATAATCAGGTTACTACTTTTAGAAAGATGTATTGAAGATACTATGTACATGATTTAGAACAATAACCATTAGCATTCTCTAATTGACAAAGTTACACAGGTGGTCAACAAAAGTGATTGTCAAACAAAACTCAGCCAAAGCACATGATTCAGCATGATGTTTCACTAGTATGAATTCGTGCGTCCAATTTAGGGAAGGATAAAAAAAAAGTTGAATCTCATATGTAGTTGATTAGAGAATTCTAATGATGACAATAAGAATTCCTAAGCCGATAAAAGAACAATTCAGAATGGAGACAAAAAAGAGAGCATGTTTCGGGACATGCAAATGTAAAATTCCGTATCTGTATCCTTCAAAAATAATTTGTGAGAGTAAGAACTCTTAATTAAACAACTAATAAGTGAAATCAAAGAGAACGAAAGCACAAATAATTATACATAAAAAAACCTTAACCTCGAGGCGATCAACTTTGCTTCTTCTATGCAAACATTTTCTTCTCTTTTTTTTTTTTCATTCTTCTCCGGTCCAAACCTTTTTTTCTTCTGCCTCCATCATTTCTTTTCTGGAATCGTTCAGGTTTGTGTGCTAGATCTAAAACCAATTTGACTCCTAGTCTCCTCCTAAAGGAATTAGTGAAGAAAATCCCAATTTTATTTTTTTTTAGTAAATCCCCAACTTTAAGCTCAATTACAATGGAATAAGGCATGCTTAAAAAATAAGATGAAATGATAAAAAAATACCTCTAGAATTTCAATTGTAAATATAACTTGTGATTTTAATTTATAAAAGTGAAATGTCTAGTTTGCCCCTATATAATTTATCCTTTAATAAAATTGCTCACTATAATTTGGTCTTTTTACCCTTTTGTTATTTTACCAAACATAATCAATCCTTGTTATGCTAATAATTTTCCTATCAATATTAAAATCTATATATTTTTCAGTTAGATATGTGAAATGATAAAATTTACCTTCATTAAAATAATGAGTTATACTAAAAGAAAAAAAAAATATTATGACTTTTTTTCACTAACTTATTATATATATATTAGATCTAGTAATGCAACATCTCCTCATGACTTTGGAACTAACCATTCACCCTGCATGAGGAAATAAAGTTTCGCCCTCATTATCACTAATTAGTTTTAGTATAGCGATAAATATTTAATTTAAAGGACCAAACAATTGGTATCAGAACTAAAGTTGTAGGTTCAGTTCACTCAACAAATGTTGAAAGGGATTGTTGGCTTTAGAATAACAGAATCTCTTCGCAACTCTGGGATTAATTGCCAGTTTTGCATAAGAAAATAAAATTATATTCTTACTATCACTAATTGGGTTTAATATAAAGGCGGGGAGAATTTACAAAACTTAGTTATTTGTCTCACAAATTAGAATTTCTGGAAGCCTAACTTAAGATGGATTATAAAAAACATATAAATATAAACTTAACCTACATAATATATGCTTCCACCATAAGTCGACAAATAATTTCTTGTAACTAATAACCATTTTACCATGAAACTTGGATGTTATATTTATTAACTAAGAATAAATTCCTCCTTATACGTTGATCTTCAAGAGGAAAATCTTACATTTATCATGAATATCAAACTTCTAATCTCGAACAATCTATGGTTTAGACCTGATCTTGTTTTGGAATAGTCTTAGATTTCTTTCCTTATAAAGTTAATTAATAGTGGAACACAATCAAATCAATGGGGTCCCCTTCAAACTCTTTTTCTATTCATCGACCCAATTGGAAGAGGAACAAATGCTGCAGATGTCTTAATTTTTAAATTTGACAAGTGAGTAACATTGAATGATATTCAAAGAATAAGTGATTAGAAGATTTCAAGTAAACTCAACAAAAACAACGAAAAAGCAAGATTTAAATTTTTTTTTTAATGAGCCAATCCACTGTTGGGAGAGCATCAACTAAACATCACCAAGTAATAAAATATTTTCAAGGAATATTGAAAAACATAAGTAAAAAGATATTATAAACCATCCCACATTAGGAACATTTTACGGAACCAATTCCCAACCAGACTTAGAAGAGAAAGTATATGCTTGGGATACTTTCCAAATCACTACATTAGGATCTCCTATGTTCAAACTCTTATTTATAAGAAAGGCATTCTACACACGAAGAAGACCTTTTGAAATCGTGGGGGTCATCTACTACTGACCATTCCTGAAGATTTTATTCACAAATACAGTTCGAATCAATACTAGATTGAATGCGATTAATACAAGTGTTAAAGACACCAAAAGTTTACAATGGATCCAATTGCAAAAAATTCTTAAGGCCAATGCTAATAATAAATTATACACATGGCTCCACATTGTCTTCCAATACTTCAAAACTTTTAGCCACACATAAGAGCAATTCTTTATAACCCAAATTGTCTATATAGAATCATTCTTTAGGTACCAATGATATAGAAGCACTCCTCTGAGTGCTCTCGGCCTTTCACCAACTTTGGTTATAAGATTTTTCCTTTAACAAATAAATAATGATTGGGAAAGAGCTTGCTGCTTATTCACGTGAGCTTGTGATGAGCATAATAATGTGTGAAATCTTAGGAATATAAGTGTACATTTTGCCCCACTTTGGATAGTATTACTTTTATTTATTTATTTATATATTTATTTATTTATTTATTTATTTTAGTTTTCCAATCTACAAGAGAAAATGCTTAACATGTCCAATTTTGAATTAACTTGTCCAAAGGTAGAACCCACTCATTGGTACCATATCCTCTCTCCTATAAAATCCTGAAAATTATTCTCTCTCCTTGTCAACTCATAAGATCTTGAAGATGCTATGCAGAGATTCCTTTCTGATTTAATCAAGATTGCAAAATATTGGTTAATATTGCAGGGAAGGAATAGAATTTGTTAATTTTAAAAACAGATTTTCTCTTTCCTCACACAATATCTCAGAGAATGAGGATTTTTACCAAGATTTAATTTAATTTAATTTTCTTTCTAGTTTTTAGTACTAGTTGTATCTCAAATCACCAAAGCTTTCAAGTTCATGCATTGATTCAAGTAAGTAGGCTCCTTCAGTAGTCTTCTCTCCCCCCTCTCATTCCCTCTTCTGACTACCCTTTCTTTCTTAATTTAGGATTTTTATTTTAGTCATTCCATTATTGCTATCCCTTTTCCCCAAGGTTCATGGCTAGTGTATGTGTTAGCTTTACCCCTCCTAGCCATAGAACTATCAATTTATTGCTTTTATTTTAATTGTCTCTCATTCCCTAAAGCTTAAGTAGAGTAACCCTTGTAAGAGTGACTCTCTGGTCAAGTAGGGAAGCTCATATTATGATGCATCCCTCTGGCTAAGTAGAGAAACCTACTTCTGAGTCTCTCTCTAGCTTTATCCCCTTTCTTTTACTTTATTTTTATTTCAGCATTTTTTTCGTTCATTGTTTTTTAATTGCATGGGGTGTTTATTTTTAGCTATTTATTTATTTAATTTTAATTACGTGGCTTGCGTGTTTAAATTCTTAGATGACGAATGGTTAGGACGTTATTTTAGATAAATATGTTTATAACGGTAGTTAGAATTAGATCACAACCATTAATAGGTTCACTTTCGCATTATTAAAAAAATAAAAAAAAGTGACTGCTCTCCCTGAGTTCGACCCGTAGCTACACTGATCCGTACGCTTGCGGTTACATATAAAATCTCAAACAAGTTTTTTACCGTCGTTATTGGAGAGACAGTTCCATGTTATTTTTCACTTTCTTTGGGTAAATTGGAGTGCTTTGTTTGCTTTGTTTTGTTTTTTCTTTTATTTTATTGAATTTCTGAGAAGATTGACTTGCATTAATAGTTGTATCAGTGGATGTCGCCATGCCTCATAGTATGATAAAGACAGGTTTCGCCCTGTAGCAGTACCTCAGGAATTGACCTGAGCAACCCTAGATCCCTACCGGTAAGCTCTCAAAAAGCCAAAAGAAAAAAAAAGAGTTTTTCTTTTCATTCTTTTGTGCTTGTCTTACTCTAGTTGTGGGTAATTTTTTGTTGCATGAGTGTGTGGACCCATGATTCTACCAATCTTTTAGTAAGAGTACCTATTTTAAGAATGGCAGAACAACCTAAGCCTACTTTAAAGATAGATTCTACCCAGCTAGGACAACCCAACCTTCTTGCATTAGATTACCAGCTGTCACAGGGAACAATTATGAGCTTAAAATTCAATTCATCACTATGTTACCCCACTTCCATGGGCTATCCTCCGAAGATGCTTATTTGTTCCTGAAAGAATTTGAGGAGGTTTGTGTCCTCATTAAGATACAACAGCTCAGTGATGATGCTGTTAAACTTAGCTGTATTACCTTTTCGCTCAAGGATGGAGCAAAAAGATGGTTATATGGGCTGCCAACTAATTCCATTACCACATGGGATCAGTTTATGGTAGCGTTTTTAAGAAAAAAATTTTCCTTGCATAAAACAAACAAACTTAAGAGCGAGATCATGCAGTTTCGACAAAAACCTCAAGAGTCATTTTTTAAACTCATGGAAAGATTCCAAGACCTTCTCCAAGAGTGTCCCCATTATAGGATTGACAAATGACATCTTTGCCAAATAATTTATGAAGGGATAGACTACCATACCAAGCAGATGTTAGAGTCTATGTGTCCTACAGGCTTCACAGCTTATGCGGACGAAAATGAAGCTTGAAACTTTTTGGTTGACCTAGCTGAAAAGACAAGAGAATGGGAGTCTACTCAGGAAAGTGAGAGAACTATAGGAGGTAAAGGGGACTATGTCGATGGGATAGTAGTCAAGGAGGCCTATTTAGATAGCCTCATTAAGAGAATAGAAGCCATTGTCCCTAAAGCACATACCCCAGTCCACCAAGTCCAAAATCAGGTCTCTATGTGCAATTGGTGTCACTCCCCTGGATATGTAATGGAAGAATGCCCCAACAGTTCTGGGGACAATGAAAGTGTTAATGCTCTTTACCCGAACAACCCGTTTAACAACACTTACAATCCAGGGTGGAGAAATCACCCTAATTTTTTATGAAGCCAAGGGAATCAAGGAGGTCCATCAAACTTTCACAACCCAGGGTAGCCTAGTCCCCAGAGGCCCAATTTTACATCACTATCTAATTCTTTCCCTCGGCCTAATCTAGGTCTTCAGTCAAATTTTGCTAGGCCCCCTCTCCAAGCTCCTTATCAACAACCCTTGGGATTTACATCCATTGGAAAAGCGGTAAGAATTAGTGAGCTAGAGAAAAGAATGGCCTTTCTCATGACAGGTCACAATAATGTGGAGAGATAACTCACCCAACTTGTCACAATCATGCATGAGAAAGAGAAAGGAAAATTGCCTAGTCAGCCAGAGCCGAATCTTAGACATCAGGTGCTGACTCCACAAGTGCTACCTGCTCCTCAGCTCAATGTTGTATAGAGTCAACAACACCAAGGGCCCTCCAACCAGTGTAATGCTATATATACCCTACAGAATGACTGAGAGTATCTACGGAATGGTACCACTCATTCTCCACCATCTGACCTTTCTGTTGACCCTCCGACTATCGAGGCTACTACTGTGCCTCCAATTCTAGGTTCGCCAGATGGACCTAAAGAGATTAAGGATGATTTGATGGAAGCCATAAAAAATAATTCTATTAATGAGAGAACTTGTGACAATGTTTATGTTCCTCATGTCCCCTATCCTAACCGTTTGATGAATAAAAAGAAGACAGATTCAATGAAAAAAATTTTAGAAGTCTTCAAGAAGGTATAGGTAAACATCCCTCTTTTGGATGTCATAACTTAAATCCCAACCTATGCCAAAGTCCTCAAAGACTTATGCACTCACAAGCGTACCAAAAGTGTGCCCAAAAAGGCATTCTTGGCAACTAATATCAGTTCAATGATCACACAACCTATAACAGCCAAGTATAAGGATCCCAGGTGTCCCACCATCTCTTGTGTCATTGGCAACACTCGTATTGATCATGCCTTACTTGACCTTGGTGCAAGTGTAAACCTTCTACCTTATCATGTTTATCAACAACTTGAATTAGGAGATTTGAAAGCTACAGGGACAACTCTCCAGTTTGCCGAACGTTCTGTCAAGATTCCAAAAGGGATGGTCGAAAATATCCTACTTAAGGTAGGAGAATTTATTTTTTCAGTCGATTTTATTGTTTTAGACATTATAGTGGTAAGTATTCCCGCCTATCACGCGGGTGACCCAGGTTCGTTCCCTGACAATGGTGCCAAAAACTTGTTTGAGATTTTAAATGTAACCGCAAACGTACGGATCAATGTAGCTACGGGTCAAACACAAAGAGAGCAGCCACTTTATATTTTTTTTGCTTCTTTTAATAATGCAAAAATGAACCGATTAATGATTGTGATCTAATTCTAATTGCCATCCTAAACATATGTATCTAAAATAACGTCCTAACCATTTGTTATCTAAGAATTTAAACACGCAAGCCACGAAATTAAAATTAAATAAATAAATAGCTGAAAATAAACACCCCATGAAATTAAAAAGTAATGAACGAAAAAAATATTGAAATAAAAATAAAGTAAAAGAAAAGGGATAAAGCTAGAGAGAGACTCACAAGTAGGTTCTCTACTTAGCCCGAGGGATGCATCATAATATGAGCTTCCCTACTTGACCAGAGAGTCACTCTTACAACGGTTACTCTACTTGGCTTTAGGGAAAGGGAGGCAAATAAAATAAAAACAATAAATGATAGTCCTATGGCTAGGAGGGGTAAAGCCAACACATACACTAGCCATGAACCTTGAGGGAAAGGGAAAGGAATAATATAACAACTGAAATTAAAATCCTAAATTAAGAAATAAATGGTAGTTAAAAGAGGAAATGAGAGGGGGGAGAGAAGATTACTGAAGGAGCCTACTTACTTGAATCAATGCTTGAACTTAAAAGCTTTGGTGATTTGAGATACTACTAGTACTAAAAACCATATCTGGAATAAACCAAATCTAAAATTTTTAGTACTAGAGAAAACAAATCTTGAAAAAAAAAATGAACTTGAAAAAAAAAAAAAGATGCTCCACAGCTCTTGATCTTGTCACCTAGATCTAAGCCTAAAACTATAACTTTAAAAATTACAACTCAATTGCATAAATCATAAACATAAAATGTTGAATAAGAATAAAAGAGTACTTGCATTAATTGACATAAAAACCTATTACAAAATTGATTAAAACAAAAATATAAAAGAATTAAAACTAAAGAGAGTAAGAGAGGGAGAGAGAGAAGAGAACTAAGCATAAACTAGAAAATAAACTAAGGGAAATAATAAAAAATAAGAGGGGGAGGAAGGGGCTTTTATAGGGCTTTGGTCTTGCCTCTTTCCTTCTACAAGTCTTCTTTAAGAAAAGAAAGAAAATAAAATTAAATTAAATCTTAGTAAAAATCCTCATTCTCTGAGATATTGTGTGAGGAAAGAGAGAATCTGTTTCCAAAATTAACAAATTCTATTAATTCCCTGCAATATTAACCAATATCTTGCAATCTTGATTAAATAAAAAATGAATCTCTGCATAACATCTTCAAGATCTTGTGAGGTGGCAAAGAGAGAGAATAATCTTCAAGATTTTGTAGGAGAGAGAATGTGGTACTAATGAGTGGGTCTCACCTTTGGACAAGTTAGTTCAAGCTTGGACCGGTTCTTGATTCACTTTAAACACTTATAACCATAAGATTTCACACATTATTGTGCTCATCAAATTCCCCATACTTGACTTTTGCTCGTCCTCGAGCAAGATAAATAAATAAAGAAACCAAAGAAAAAGCCTAACTCACTTTTGTAGGAATCACGGTTGCATTTAGCACGTGCAACAAGCCTTTAAACCCCTAACTTACCCTAGTGGACGAGTTGTGTCTCGTGGGTCTTTGCAGTGAATATACACCCAAAATTCAAATTAACTTGAAAAATTACCATTTAAAATTTTCAATAACTACAAAACACACACCCTCTTTCAATTATAGCACATCAACCGAGGAACCCCCACACTTGAACTTTTATACTCCATCTAAATTTAGGAACAATCACACATCTCAAATAGGGATGACCCTTGTATCTTCTAAAGCACGACCAATTCTAAGGCAAACCACATTGTAAGGTAGGGACCATGAACTAGGGTTTTTGAGCGTTAATTAATCATAAACAACAAGGCATAATGATATCTTTTTTTTTTTAGTAGAGAACTCATTCTACTCCACTACATTTGGCGTAAATAACATGGTGGAGCAAACACCAGAAACCCAAGTTACTAAATAGATTGCATATCTTTCTAGGAAAACTTTGTTCTCGGTGGGAAGGTCCTTACCTTGTGCAAACAGTATTCCCCCATGGTGCCATAGAGGTTATGAATCCATCCACTCGGGAAATTTTTAAAGTTAATGGGCACCGTTTGAAGCCATTCCTTGAGTTGCCTTCAATGCATGATGCAAAGGTCATGATTCTCCATGAGTCTCTTTATGATGATATTTGATCCCATTTGATAATTTCTTCTCCTTTGTCCTTCATGTTCTATTATCTTATCATTTTTTTTTCTGCATTGAGGACATTGCACAATTTAAGTATGGGGGAGGGTTTGATTGTTTAGAACTTGAGATTACTTTTAAGAGTTTTCCAGTGCTTTATACACACCCTACAAAAAAAAAAAAAAAAAATTAAGATCTAGGACCTATCTTGGTACTATAATCCCTATTGGGAGAATGGTAATGAATATATGTCTTGAAGTGGGACCTCACTTAAATGATTTAGAAATACTTTCTTAAGGTGTAGGACCATTTGTTAGTTGGTGTCCTTGTTTTTAGGTTAGGAGTTGAGACCATATTCTTGGCATGATATAAAAATATATGATATGGATATGCAAAGAAAGTAAAAATTGGTCAAAAAGTAGAAAGTAAATATAGAATTTCTAGGAGCTAGATAGAACATTGCGCCTCATGAAGCGGGGTGTTTTGATCGAACCTCTTAGGAAGAAACACTTCCGAAAAAAACTTAGTATCACTGTCTTTGTTGGCATATGCATAAAGCGAAGCTACTTAGTAACTTGGGTTTCTGGTGTTTGCTCCACCATGTTATTCAGGCCCAATGTAAAGGAGTAGAATGAGTTCTCTACTAAAAAAAAGATACCATTATGCTTGTTGTTTATGATTTGTTAACACTCCAAAACCCTAGTTCATGGTTCCTACCTTACAATGTGGTTTGCCTTAGGATTGATCGTGCTTTAGAAGATACAAGGGTCATCCCTATTTGAGATGTGTGATTGTTCCTAAATCTAGATGGAGTATTAAAGTTCAAGTGTGGGGGTTTCTCAGTTGATGTGCTTTAATTGAAAGAGGGTGTGTGTTTTGTAGTTATTGAAAACTTTAAATGGTAATTTTTTAAGTTAATTTGAATTTTGGGTGTATATTCACTGCAAACACCCACAAGACACAATTCGTCCACTAGGGTAACTTAGGGGTTTAAAGGCTTGTTGCAAGTGCTAAATGCAACCGTGATTCCTACGAAAGTGAGTTAGGCTTTTTCTTTCGTTTCTTTATTTATTTGTCTTACTCGAGGACGAGCAAAAGTCAAGTATGGAAGAATTTGATAAGCACAATAATGTGTGAAATCTTAGGGATATAAGGGTATATTTTTCCCTTCTTTGGATAGTACTACTTTTATTATTTTTGTTTTTAAGTCTACAAGAGAAAGTGCTTAAAGTGAATCAAGAACCGGTCCAAGCTTTAACTAACTTGTCCAAAGGTGAGACCCATTCATTAGTACCACATCATCTCTCCTACAAAATTCTGAAGATTATTCTCTCTCCTTGCCACTTCACAAGATCTTGAAAATGCTATGTAGAGATTCCTTTATGATTTAATCAAGATTGCAAGATATTGGTCAATATTGCAGGGAAGGAATAGAATTTGTTAATTTTAAAAACAGATTCTCTCTTTCCTCACATAATATCTCAGAGAATGAGGATTTTTACCAAGATTTAATTTAATTTAATTTTCTTTCTTTTCTTAAAGAAGACTTGCAGAAGGAAGGAGGCAAGACCAAAGCCCTATAAAAATCCCTTCTTCCCCCCTCCTATTTTTTTTTATTATTCCCCTTAGTTTATTTTCTAGTTTATGCTTAGTTCTCTTCTCTCTCTCTCTCTCTCTCTCTCTCTCTCTCTCTTTAGTTTTAGTTCTTCTTTATTTTTGCTTTAATCATTTTTGTAATAGATTTTTATGTCAATTAATGCAAGCACTATTTTATTCTTATTCAGCCTTTTATGTTTATGATTTATGCAATTGAGTTGTAATTTTTAAAGTTATAGTTCTATAGGTGACAAGATCACAAGCCGTGGAGTATCTTTTTATTTGAAGTTCAGTTTTTTTTTTTTTTTTTTTTTTTTTTTTTTTTTTTTTTTTTTTTTTTTTTTTTTTTTTTTTTTTTTTTTTTTTTTTTTTTTTTGTTTCAAGATTTGTTTTCTCTAGTACTAAAAATTTCAGATTTGGTTTATTCCAGATCTGGTTTTTAGTACTAGGTAGTATCTCAAATCACCCAAGCTTTCAAGTTCAAGCATTGATTCAAGTAAGTAGGCTCCTTCAGTAATCTTCTCTCCCCCCTCTCTTTCCCTCTTCTGACTATCCTTTCTTTCTTTATTTAGGATTTTCATTTCAGTCGTTGCATTATTTCTATCTCTTTCCCCCAAGGTTCATGGCTAGTGTATGTGTTGGCTTTGCCCCTCCTAGCCATAAAACCATCAATTTATTGCTTTTATTTTATTTGTCTCCCTTTCCCTAAAGCCAAGTAATGTAACCCTTGTAAGAGTGACTCTCTGGTCAAGTAGGGAAGTTCATATTATGATGCATCACTTGGGCTAAGTAGAGAAACCTACTTCTGAGTCTCTCTTTAGCTTTATCTCATTTCTTTTACTTTATTTTTATTTCAACATTTTTTTCCTTTATTGTTTTTTTTTTTAATTGTGTGGGTTATTTATTTTTAGTTATTTATTTATTCAATTTTAATTGCGTGGCTTGCGTCTTTAAATTCTTAGATGACAAATGGTTAAGACGTTATTTTAGATACATATGTTTAGGACAGTAGTTAGAATTAGATCACAATCATTAATAGGTTTACTTTCACATTATTAAAAGAAGCAAAAAATAAAAAATAAAAATAAAAAAATAAATAAAGTGGCTGCTCTCTCTGAGTTCGACTCGTAGCTACACTGATCTGTAAGCTTGCGATTACATTTAAAATCTCAAACAACTTGCACCAGCTTAGGGGCTAATGAGAGCGCTATAGAGGCATCAACACTCGTATCACATCGGGTGAGGCGGTTATTTTGTGCACTTATATATGGGCTCAGGGGCCCATGAGTAGGAAACTTCTTTTTTTTTTATAATAATTTATTGAGTAATTTACATTCTTCTCCCCTGCACTTTTCTCTTATTACAAATCTATTCCCCATATTTTCAAAAATTACATCTCCCTCTCCTATCAGCTGACGATGTTAGTTTGGTGTTAGTTTTGATGTATAAAAGATGATTTTAGCCTTATGAAATATTCAACTAAAATAATTACATATTTTACCCTATTTGTTTCTTAAAACACTTTTCCTCAAAATTGAAATGAGAAAAGTGTAGGAGGTAGTGAAAACCTAACCATATCTTCGACGATTGTGAAAGAGATAGTCACCATCTCCGGTAGGCGACGTGATTCCATGCGACTGCTACTTCTATTGTATGTTTCATTCAGTATTCTCACTCTATCAAAGCATATCATTTACTGTTCTCCCAGTACCAAAGCATCTCTGCAATTTTTCAGTTTTGAATTCGGTAAATCCTTAATCCTCCTCAGGAGAAAGGAGAGAGAGCACCACCGCCTTGGTCTGTGCTTCCCGTGAGTAAGAAGAAGATAACTAAAAGAGAGACATAGAGATGACAACTGGTGCTAGAACAATGACAATAAACGGAGGAAGATTTAAACCAAGGACTCACTCTGGTCGGTCAATTCCAAAGGAGGAGGAGGAGGTGAACGTAGGGATAGTGATAGGATTGGCTCATTCTTTCTCCTCCCTCTTCTCTCAAAGGTCACAACCACATCAATAGAGCTGCTAGTGAAGCTGCTGCACCTCACATCTCATACCCCTCAAACTAACCCAATTATGATTTCCTTTGTACGGTTTGGTTGTTGGGAAAACCAAGTGGGTAGAGGAGGGATGGGACTTTGAGCCACTTTTCAGAAAATTTTGTTCTGTGTGATTAATGCGATGTACAGTTTCTAGATTTTCCCCCAGTAATTAAGAAATGATTTTTTCCGTAGCAATCAAGCATTCTTCTGTTTTTTTGGTGACACAATTAAGCTTTCTTCTAGTGTTTATGTTTAGATTTGGGGGTTGATCAAGGGAACTTAATCTAGAATAGCACTTCTGTTAATTTCTCAATGTTCTGAAGAATTTGTCAAATGGGGTTAAATAAGTTGGGATATTGGAGTTCACCAATTAGGGTCAGTTTTACCCCAACATCGCCGGAGAAGAGGCCGCCTTAGTTCTATACTTAATGCGCCATTCACCATTTGCCGGACAGGGGGGTGGGTTGAAGTGAGAATGATCAATATACTATTAATATTAAGGTTTTGTTTTAAAAGGGTGAATGAGTTAAAACACAATATTGAAAGGTAATATGATTATTATTATTGAAATATTAGAAAAACTTATGAGTTAATAGTATAAACTTAACGGAATAAGTCTACTTAATAAAATCTAACATAGTAAAAGAAAGGGAGATGTAATTTCTGAAAACACAAGAGGAGGGATCTGTAATAAGAGCAAATTACAGAGAGGGACATATAAATTACTCTAATTTATTTTTATTTGTTTTTTCTTTTCAAAATGATTTCTTCCACTTCCCTTAGATGGATAGCGTAGCACAACTCCTAACATGAAAAGTCCTACAGTCATCTTTGAAGTCCCAAAGTCCACGTGGGTTGTCTGACATGATTTACAGTAGAATAATACATAAAAGGATGGAAAAAGTTTTCCTTCACCAGGGGACTTTACCGACCCATCCAAGATTATTATTACTCTACCTCCAAATATACGAAGTTGAAAATAACCTTCACTCTATTCTCAACATTCTCCAAAGGCAAAAAATTCTCTCTTCCGCATGGATGTAGAAAATTGCCTCTTAAAAGAATGTTAGGAGTTTTAGAATTGCCTCTTTAAAGAAAATTATTTTCCATTTACATATTTCACATATATAGTAGAATCCAAGTTACACACAACCTAAAAGCAGCAATAAAATTCAAATCACAAGCATCTTCTTACATGCAGTAAAGCCTCCTGTAAAACAAGATCAAATAACATAGGAGGCTTGGTTATACCTTCCATATCTCACATGGCCGACAAAAGTCATTGCCAGGACGTCATCTAATTCCTACAGTCAAACAAACACCACAAAATTAATCAATTCATTCTATAAACACAGGTTTTTTGATGGACAATAGAAAACAAAATTATTGCAGTCTGACATGTCAAAGCACTACTTGGTGCAAATTAATCTTTCTATATTGCCTACATACACTTGGGAACTTAATTAATTATCACAACAAAGTGTGATCTTCAATTTTTTATCGACCTGTAGCTTCCAACCTTCCATGCCCCAACCCCCAAAAGAAGAAAAAGTGAACAGTAGATCACAAAATCCATTTTAATTTCGAAAAGGTTTTTCACTTTTAAGATTTCTGTCGTTTAGGCTTCTAAGTACCTTATACATAGATGAATACATGATCATGCATGTGTTGATTAAGGTCTCAGTAATAGAGTGAACCTGCAAAAAAGGAATTTTTTGACAAATAGTAGTTTAGTCAGTATTCTGGTTCCCAAACTTTTATGGTCCTTCAAGACATCCTTCTCTCTTACAAAATATACCTTGCCACCAATTTCCTCTTGAAGCATCATTTGGATCCTCTCCCCCATCTTGCTTGTACTGATGAAATCAAGATTTGTATATTAAGTTTAGATTTTTTTTTTCTCCTAAATTTTGTTGCAGATGTGGCTGAAGTAAATAGATGACGATACTTACAAGAAGGGTAGATCCAGATGATGCCTGGGTACTTGAGGAACTGGAATAGATGTCTTGTCCACCATAGTAAAGAGAGGAGCTGAGATAGCATGGTCCCATTGACTCATCCTGATGATAAATATTGGGATTGCTATCCTTGTTGGGTATGCTACTCTTATTACCTAATTCTCTGCTTTGAGCATTGCTGCCATCTGAAAACACACAATTCAAATTGCAGATTAGATGTTCACAAGAACAACTAATTCATGATCATTTTCATACAAACCTGGTGCTGATCCATGTTTGTTGTTCCAGATATCCTTCACTGAATCTTGTTTTCTCAAAGATCCCAACAGCTCAGAGTGTGATGAATCCCTCCCTACCATCTGGAATCCCAAGACAGCAATTTGAAAAAAAAAAAAAAAAAATAAAAAATAAAAAATAAAAAAATAAAATGAACCATGGATTAACAAAAGCCTATAAAAGAAAAGGAATTATAATAAGGAGAGATTTTCCATATCAAAAAAGGGCAGGATTGTAAGTTAGAAACAGAGGAGTGGGATTGGCAATGGAGAAGTCACAGAAGAGGGCATCGATCTGTAACAACCTAACATGCAGAAACTACTCAATTAAGCAAAACCCATAAAATATATAACAAAAGGGAACGAGGACAACGAAGCGAGCGAAGGAGAGAAGTTAAGGACTCCATCAATTGAAGATAATAAGGAGCAGACTCAAGTGGGGAATAGAAACAGAAAATCGTAATGACACTAGAAGAAGAAGAAGAAGAAGAAGAAGAAGAAGAAAAAGAAGGGAATAACAATACCTTTGATGCAGGCAGAAATACAGACCCGAAAATTCCCTTGGATGGTGATGATTCCTTGGTGGAACCGAAAAGATCAGAAGGGAACGAGGACGACGAACCCACTTGCTTCTTTCCTTCCATATCTCTAAATTTCGCCTAAAAGAAGGAAAGGGACAAGATTTACAGCGAGAGCAGAGGAAGAAGAAGGTTAAGATTGCAGACGAGGTGAGAGTGGGAAGAGCGAGGAAGAGGCAGAGGAAGAAGGGAAGATTGAGGAGAAAGAGAAAACTGGCTCAAGAATTTATAAGGAAAAGAAAACGGCAGTCGGGGCAGCCCATGTGCCGTCATTTAAAGCACACCTTTCCAGATCAAAATCCTCTGTTTTTCTCATCCATGTTTTTCCTTGTTTTGCTACCTGCAGAACACGACACGTGGATAATAAGGAGATCAACGGTTAAGATTGGGTAAGGATTATTACATCCGGTACATTGGTCTTAAAATTGTCCACGTGTCGCGTTCTACAGGTAGCAAAATAAGGAAAAACAGGGATGAGAAAAACAGAGGATTATTTCCTGTTCCGTTTTGTTCTTTTTCTCTGATCCTTCCCTTCCCTTCCCTTCCCTTCCCTTCCCTTCCGTCCTTTCTCTTTCCTCCTCGCCGACGATTATATCAATATCCATCCATCAGATACTTTCTCTCTCTACCCTCTCTTCCCTTTGTTTATTTTACAATCAAACCCTCCCTTCCTTCCTTCCTTCCTATGATCCCCACCATCTTCAGTCTCCTACTAGGGGTTGTCAATCATTTGGGTTAGGCCAGTCTCGATCGGGCCTAATTAGGTCTAGCGGTGTAAAATCTTTGCACTGTGAACACCTGTTTACTTAAATGGACCTAGGTTTAGAGATCATGGTACGGTTTATAATTGGATCGGTCGATGTCGGGGCTTTAATCGGGCTTCCTTAAACGGGCCTTAAACGGGCTATGACCCTATTTAATTATAAACGGACTCTAAACGGACTTGCCTTAAAATCATTTTTTAAACGGATTAAACTATTGGCTTTAACATTTAAGCATTTTTCTTAGAATCTAAGAATATAAGATTCTTAGAAAAGATATTTACAATTTAAGCATTACTCATATTTTATAGTATTAGTGGTAGAATAGGTATTTACAATTTAAGAATTTTTTTAAAGGGATCGGGTCGGTTGGGTTAAGTGGGTCAGGCCGATCGGGTTCCCGATCGGCTACTACTCTATACCGTAAATGCCCGTTTAATAAATGGGCCGAGCTTAAGCCCAATACATTTATTAAACGGGTCGGTTCAGGTCAAGCGTTAAGTGATCCAGGCTGGGTCGGGTCTACCGGTGCAGGGTCAGGATTGACACCCTATCTCCTACCTTAACAGATAAGCGACATGTGGGGTCCAAAACAGTGCCATGTGGGACCTCTTGCTACCGCCCCAGCTTTTTAACACCACGTCTCACGTCGGATAACAACAGCACAGCCCTCTCACCCTCAGGGCCTCACCCTCTCTTTCTTTCTTGGTGTGACTCCGTCCGTACATCCTATCCCTCTTCCAATGGTCTTCCTCTACTTCTCAAAATAAATCTCTATGTTTTGCAACAGTGACCACCACATTTCCTGCTTGTGGCCTTCGATTTGTTAACTATCAATCTTGACGTGTGTGAGCGGAAATTGAAGAGAGAGAGAGAGAGAGAGAGAGAGAGAGAGAGAGAGTAATGTATGAGTGTATGATGAGAGAGAGCGAGCGTGACCCTTGGTACAATGCGCAAGGAGAAACAACCTTATCTACTTCTATCTTCTTCACCGCCCTCAAGTCATGGGGTCCACTTTTGTGGCCAACTTGTCATAGGATTTCTCTCTCGTGGTCACTTTCTTGTTCAACTTGCTCTTTCTCCCTCTCTCTTTCTCTCGTGGACACATACTTTGAAGTTTGAACATAGATCGAGAGCCTTTGGGAAGTTGGGGAGGAGATAAAAGTTTCAGGGATGTCAATTGATTGGGTATGACATGATTTTCAGCGCATATGGAGGACCAGAATTCAAACCAGACAAGATCTAGTCTAACTAATTCCTTGAATTCCATCTTCGAAAACAGAATATGTGGCATTTATTGTTTACAAATTTTTGTTTTAGTTTTGGTAGGATAAGAGGAGACTATTTTTATTTATTTTTATATGAAATAATGATATTATATCTAAACCAAAAAGGAAAAAACAGAATAATGGTACTATAGAATAAAATGAACAACAATCAGAGATATATGTGGGATTCTCTCGTGGACCACTTATCAAATTTTGTGGTTTAGCATAACATATTAACATCTTTTGTTAAGTCGATGATCAATTCACTTCCCAAACTCTCTACAATCACAGATTGGGATTTCAAATTGGCTTGGAATTTTTACCATTGATAGATGATAATGACTTGAACGCGTCCACCAAATTTCAGTCCCAAAGAAATTGCCAAATAACAATTATCAAAAGTATGAAGTGGGCTCTACCTCCAAATCTTCAGAAAGAAATAAATAAATATAGTGGTAGTTCAAGCACAATTACCTTTGGTTTTTATGACATGTAAAAGGTTGAAGAGGTGTAGATATTGCTATAGATATACCACAACACTCTGTCAAACACACACGAATACAACCCCATGTGCTGATATGTCTAGCTTTCGGTCTATCACAACAGTCAGTTAGTGTTAGTTATGCAACTTGACAGCCCATCTGATTAGACCATCTCAAATGGACCCATTATTCCACCTCGACCAGGCCCATCAATAGAACCCACAAGCCCATCTCAAGTGGATCTTTCGGTATCTGACCTGCCTGTTACTTCATCTTCCTAACCCAATGCTCCTCCACAACTAGTGACCTCTGTTCATCCAATGATGACACTCGTATTGGATCTATTCGGCCACCACAACGCTTCAATCTCACTGCCGCTGCGGTTCCCTCTGTGGATAATATGGTTGAGCCTACTTGCTATACTCAGGCTTTTCGCTCTCCCCAATGGCGCCATGCTATGCAGGAAGAATTGAATGCTCTTCTTCGGAATGGCACATGAGAATTGGTTCCCTCCTCTTCCACTCAAAATATAATTGGTTGCAAAGCGGTATTTCAGCTCAAAAGAAAGGCAGATGGTTAGGTTGAATGCCATAAGGCACGCCTTGTCGCCATGGGATTTCATCTACGCCCGAGTGTAGATTTCAATGAGACATTCAGTCCTGTAATTTGAACCACCACAATTCGTTTGATTCTCTCCCTTGCGGAAACACAGAAATGGCCATCGAAACAATTCGATATTCAAAATGCTTTCCTTCACAAAACTATTATAGAGACCGTGTTTATGCATAAACATTCGGGCTTTGAGGATCCAAATTATCCTGGTCATGTTTGCTGTCTTTGAAAATCTCTTTACAGCCTCAAACAGGCCCCCTTAGAGCCTGGTTCAATCGCTTAAGTGGATTCCTACTTTCTTATGGATTTAAAGGTTCAAAGACTGACACGTCTTTTTTCATATTTTGAAAGGATGGTGTGGTGTTGTACCTTCTTATTTATGTTGATGACCTCATCCTCACTGGTAATACTCTTGGTGCCTTTACTGATCTGGTTCGCCATCTATCAGCTGAATTAGCTCTTAAGGAGTTGGGAGACTTACAATACTTTTTAGGGGTTAAGGTATCTCGAACTCAAATTGGATTATTCAAACCAACGGAGATATACTTCTGATCTACTACAAAATATTGATATGGTCAAGCCTGGACACACACCAATTGCTGCTGGTACTCCTTTATCGATCATCTCTGGGACTCCATTGTCTAATGGATCCGAATATCATCGTGTTGTTGGTGTGTTCCAATATCTTACAATCACGGATCCTGATCTCAGCTTTGTCGTTAATCAGGTTGCACAATTCATGCACAAACCCACAGATGTTCATTGGACTGTGGTAAAACACATTACGGTATCTTTGACATACTCCAACTGAGGATCTCTATTTCAGCTCTCGGTCTGAGGTTTCCCTCATTGCCTACTTCGACGTGGACTAGGTTGGTTGTCCAATTGATCGAAAATCCATAATAGGGTAGTGTGTGCAACTTGGGTCTCACATGATTTCTTGGTCTTTTCACTACCAAAAGACTATCTCTCATTCTTCTATTGAGGTAGAGTATCGTGCCATTGCGGTGTCAGCCACTGAAATCATTTGGCTACGGTCTTTTCTTTGTGAATTGGGAATTTTTTTTTTTGTCACAATCCCTTGTGCTTTGGTGTGACAATGTTGGGCACAACCTACTTAATATCCAATCTCATATTTCATGCTTGAACGAAACATATAGAAACCGACAATTTGTTAAGAAAATGGTGAAATAACCTAGAGGGGGGTGAATATGTTATGCTAGTGAAAATTTAAATCTTTTCGAAACTATGGATCTCAAGTGTGATTGTGAGAGATAAATCGTATAATGAATAAAGGTCATAACCACACAACATCAAGATTTATAGTGGTTTGACTCAACCTGAGTCTAGTCCACTTCCTACAAGATCCTCTTATAAGACATTTCACTAGCTGTTCCCTTTTAGTACAGTACGTAGGGAGGAAAAATATTTATACGATCTTTTTAGAATAAGAGAATTGTATAATCCCCTTTACTAGCAGAGAGACACCTTTACAATCTCCTTTACGATAGAGAGACACCTTACATTATTTTAAGGACAAGAGAATCCTATACTATTCTAATTACAGTCTAGACATGTGTAAATAAAATGTAAAGTGGAATAGAGTTTTTCGAGTTACCTCGTGGGGTGCATGCAATGAATATGGAATGTATAATAAGATGCATGCACCTTTTAAAAGTCTCCCTTATGTATGAGATGTAATGGAAGACTTACACACAACCTTCAGTTCTTGAAAATTAGATTTGATTACAATGATTGAACTCAATGTTATAATACTTGTTTCTCACTGAGTGGCTTTTGATAATGATGGTTACTCACTTAATACAATCATTAGTCAATATTTATATGGGTGGAGGTTAGTCCTAAATTGGGTAGGAGAATCACCAATTTTGGGAAGAAATTTTCCCATTAGCCTTAATGGGTAAATTTCTCTCTACCAGTAATTACTGGTAGGATCCAGTAATTACTGGATCATGTGACCGTTGGGAAAAAAGATCCATTAGACTTCGAAAATATAGCTGTTGGACTTTATCTGAAATCATCCAGGAGGCATTCGGTTACCCGGATAGATTTTCGGAAGGCATCTAGTAGTTACCGACAAACTTCTATTTTCTGTTTTAACTGTCTGTTAGTACTCATATGACCATAATTTTTCAAGTGTAATCCAAATGGCCTGATTCAAGTTGTGGTAGTTTTACAACTTGATTTCATATACTTTTTCAATTAAGTCTACCTCTTAAATATGTTAATTAGAGTGACTAATTGACCCTCACAGATTGGTCTAGAGAGAGTGGCAGAGTCAACACATTTAAGTTCCTTTGTCATAGATACCTCCTAGAGTCAATCTAACTTATGCATGCATTTATGAGTGTAGTGCATGCAATGTGTGTGTTTTTTTAAGATTTAAAAGTAACTGCAAGCGAACGGATCAGTGTAACTATTGCTCGAATACAAGAAGAGCAGCTACTTTATTTTAGGCTTCTTCTAGTAATGCGAAAGTGCACAGATTAAATATGATGATCTATTTCTAACTACCACCCTGAACAAATGCATCTAAAAACGTCCTAACCAACACATCTAGGAAAATTGGAATTGCAATTGAAATTAAAAATCTAACCATTCGTCATCTAGAAATTTAAATACTCAAACCACATAAACAAAAAGTAAAAGAAAAGTGCTGAAATAAAATACATAAAAAAAATAAATAAATAAAGCTAGAGAAAGTCACACAAGTAGGTATCTCTACTTAGCCCTCATGCACTATAAATAATACGAGCTTCCCTGCTTGAACAGAGAGTACTCTTACAAAGGCTTATCTACTTAGCTTTAGAGAAAGGGATGCAATATAAATAATCAAAGTAAAAAGATGGTTCCATGGCTAGAGAGGGGCAAAGCCAACACATGCATTTAGCCAAGGACCTTGTGGGAAAGGGAAAACGATAAAGTAAAACTGAAATTAAAAGCCTAAGTTAAGAATGAATGGGTAGTAAGAAGAGGGAATGAGAGGGATGAGAAGACTTATGAAGAAGCCTACCTACTTGAACTTGAAAACTTGATCGATTTGAAATACTACTAGCCCTAAAAATCAGATCTGGAATAAAAAAAAATTATGAAATTGCTAGGCCTGGAGAAGACAAATCTGAACTTGAAAACTGAACTTGACAAGAGATGCTCCACACTTGGTTCTTGTCACTTAGAACTAAGCCTAAAACTAGAAATTAAACTTACAACTTCAATTACATAAAGCAATAAAAACTTGAATAGTATAAACAAAGAATTGCATTAATAATAAAAAAAAAAAGATTACAAAAGTGCTTGCATAAAAAAAAATAAGGCAAAGAACTAAGAGAAAAAAAAAAAAGCACAACTAAAAACCTAAAAGAAGAGAGGAAAAGAAGGACGATATTTCTGGCATGGTCGACCCTCTTATATAAGGAATGGGGAGGGAGTAGAGGAGGACACCCAAGGGAGATCCTCTTGTACGATTTTGATGAGGTGGAGGGGGAGAATGGAGAGAAAAGGAGAGAAAGTAGGAAAGAAGAGGTCTCCAACAATTTCTTTCCTTTTTTCCTATTTTTTTTCCTTTTTTCTCACACTTTTTCAAACTTGCGCACAACCTTGGAAGACTTTCCATTCTTTGCTTGAAAGATTTGGACAATATTCTAATTTATGAGGAAATTCCGTCCATGCCCCTTGTCTTTAAGTAAGTGGAAAATAGGAGATCTTCAACCAAATCTCCAAAAAAGTAGAAAATATAGTGTTCCACGCACAAGGGAAGAGGAAGTGGCACCTAATGTGGGTCCCTCATACTTTGATGGCATATGGAATATTCTCTTATACCTTTGAAACAACTGCATACGGCCTGGTTCTGCATGTTCCGTTCTGGTCCATTATTCTTTTTTTTGCTCAAAAAGAAAAATCGAGTGTACGAGTGTCAAAACGATAGTGTACTTTTAATGCAACACATCCATCTTGCTCCTAATTTCATCTCTTTCGCAGTCATGAAAAGAAAAGGGACCTCTTTACGTGTAAAATTGGAGATACGATGCCCGATAGTCCTTAAGGCCTTGAAAATATAAAACATGCAAAAAGAGAGTAAAACCCAAGGTAGTTTCATTCTAAATATGTAAAAATGCATGTTTTTATACCTTAGATTTCACACATAAATATACTCATAAGAATTCTCCCACACTTAGATTTTGCTAGTCCTCGAGCAAGACAAAAAGAAAAATAATAAAAAGTAAATAATAAAAAACCTAACTCACTTTCGTAGGAATCACGATTGCACTTAGCATGTGCAACAAGCCTTTAAACCCCTAGGTCACCCCTAGTGGACGAGTTGTGTCTTGTGGGTGTTTGCAGTGAATATACACCCAAAATTCAAAAAAAATAAATCCCAACCTTAGCTAAAGGTAAGGGCCATACCGATCTAGGGCAGAGATAATTTCTCTTACACTCGATCTAAGGACCCCCACACTTGAATTTTTATTATTCCATATCGATTTCAGGCACAAGCATATTCTTAATTTGGAACTCACCTCATCTCTTCAAAAAAATCCGTAAAGGCAAAACCACTTGTGAAGTAATTAAGAACCAAGGACTAAGGCGTTGGAGTGTTTTTGACCAAACATGTTGCTAAGGCATTGATGACATTTGCACATATTTTCTTGCTGTGTGGTTTATTTTTTTATTTTTTTTATTATAATATACTCTATCCAACTCTACTATTGTTGGTCTGAATAACATGGTGGAGTAAACACCAGACGCCCAAGTTACTGTGTAGCTTCGCTTTTTTGCATATACCCACATAGACAGTGATGTTAGAGTTCTTTTAATTCTTCTCTAAGAGATTTGATCAAGACAATATACTTCCTGAGGTGCAATGCCCTGTCTAATTCTAAGGAAATCAACTCTTACTTTTTCTTTCCACACTTCATTTAAAATTGTGATTTGTCAATTCATGCCAATCTAAAAAGAATGTCTCAACTCCAAATCAAGAGTACAAGGAACCCACAGACTTACATATGGTCCAACACCATAACACAAGGGTTTCTTATTTTCCAAAAGAGAGTCCCACCTCAAGACACAGGCTTGTTTCTTTTTTTCTCAATAAGGTCTTTATGCATTCAAGATGGCTACCTTAATCAAAATTATTACTTTCATACATCAAACAACCGAATGGTATGATCATTAGCCAAAAGCCAAAGTAGGACTTATATCCTTAGCAAGCTTAAAAACAAAAATTAATATAAATATAAACATAGGGAAAAAGCAAAAACAAAAAGAAAATGGTTTTCCTCCCCCACACTTAAGTCATGCAATGTCCTTAATGCATGAAATTAAAAGCAGAGACAATGCAAGTGGGTCATACCTGGTTAAAAGTTAGTCATCAGTGTAAAGAGGTTCATAGAGATCCATGACCTCTTTGCTAGTAACAATAGGAAACTCAAGGAACGATTATAAACACTGACCATTAACCTTTGAAATTACCCCTATTCTGGGATTCATAATCTCCACAGTCCCATGGGGATATACATTGTAGATAATGAACGAGCCATCCCATCAGGATCTAAGCTTACCAAGGAAAAGGTGCAACCGAGAGTTGTACAATAAGACCTTATCATCAATTGTAAAAGATTTGCACAGAATGTGCTTATCGTGGAAAGCTTTGGTTTTTTCCTTGTAAATTCTAGAACTTTTATAGGCATCATTCTTAAGTTCCTCCTACTCAGATTGTTGGAGCTTACGATGAATACCCGCATCAGACAAATCGAAGTTGAGCTTCTTAATGGCCCAAAAGGCCTTATGCTCCAATTCAACTAGTAAGTGATATGCTTTCCCATACACCAAACTATAGGGAGACTGACCAAGGTCGGTCTTGAATACAGTCCAATAGGCCCACAATGCATCAATAAGCCTAAGGGACCAATCCTTATGGTTGGGATTAATAGTTTTCTCTAAGATTTGTTTGATTTTCTTATTAGACACCTCCACTTGGCCACTAGTTTGGGGTGATAAGGGGTAACTAACTTATGGGTGATCCCATACCTTTTCATCATGACTTCAATAGGTCGATTACATAAATGAGTATCCCTATTACTAATTATAGCACGTGATGTACTAGCGGAAAAAGATGTTCTCTTTGAGAAACTTGACCACCACTTTGTGGTCATTAGATTTACAAAGTATGACCTCTATCCATTTAGAAACATAATCAACGGTAAAAAATATGTACAAATTCCTGAAGGAATTAGGGAATGGTCCAATAAAATCGATATCCCACACATCAAAGATCTTAACTACCAAAATAGGGTTGAGGGGCATCATGTTCCTTTTATTGATACGGCCAAAAGGCTAGTAGGGGGGACAAGCCTTGTAAAAATCAAAAATATATCTAAAAATGGTGGGCTAATAAAATCTGCATTGGAGAACCTTTGCGGTAGTCTTCTTAGGTCCAAAGTGTCCACCACATGCATGATCATGGCAAAAAGATAAAATTGAGTGCTGCTCATGATCAGGCACACAACGTTTGATAATTTGGTTAAGATAAACTTTAAAAAGATAAGGATCGTCCCAAAAGAAATGCTTTACTTGGGAAAGGAATCAATGCCTATCTTGGGTGGACCAGTGATCCGAAGTCACACCCGAAACTAAGAAGTTGATAATGTCAGCAAACCATGGTTCATAGGACACTGTAAATAATTGTTCATCTGAAAAGTTCTCGTTGACTGGAGAATCGATAGTCAAGGAATTGGGAAGCCGAGATAAATGGTCTGTAACTAGGTTTTCACTTCTTTTCTTATCCCTAATTTTTAAATTAAACTCTTACAAAAGTAAAACCCACATAATGAGACAGGCTTTGGCATCCTTTTTCTGAACATGGTAACTAAGAGCAGAATGATTAGTATACACCACCACATGTGACCCAACTAAGTAAGATTGGAACTTTCTAGCGCAAACACAACAACTAAGAATTCCTTTTCAGTGGTTGTATAGTTGAGTTGTGCATCATTTAAGGTCCTACTAGCATAGTAAATGACAGTGGGCAACTTATTAATTCTTTGACAAAAAACCACTCCTATGGAAAAATCTGAAACATTGCACATCAGTTCAAAAGGTTCAGTCCAAACAGGTGGTTGAACAATGAATGCATTGGTCAACTCCTTCTTAAGGTGCTTAAAGGATTCTAGTCACTCTTTAGAAAACTCAAAATTTTGATCTTTGGCAAGTAGTACAGTGAGAGGTCGAGGTAACTAACTAAAGTTCTTAGTAAACCTTTTCAAAACTAGGGAAAGATGGTGAAGACACACAAAATAGGAATTTCTATGAATCAAAAAGTCATCCGTAAATACCTCTAAAAAATTTTCGACCATGTTAGAAAATATGCTCATTATGCATAGTTGGAACATAGCAGG
The DNA here is from genome assembly GCF_013358625.1 of Macadamia integrifolia. Classification (NCBI taxonomy): domain Eukaryota; kingdom Viridiplantae; phylum Streptophyta; class Magnoliopsida; order Proteales; family Proteaceae; genus Macadamia; species Macadamia integrifolia. The sequence continues at coordinate 17,690,981 of NC_056568.1, forward strand.
GGCATTACAAAGCCCAAAGGGCATACACCTATAAGTAAATGTTCCATATAAGCATGTAAAAGTGGTCTTATGTTGGTCCTCTAAAGCAATTGGGATCTAGTTATAACCGGAATATCCATTAAGAAAACAATAGTATTCATATCTAGCTAACCTCTTTAATATCTTTTCAATGAATGGCAATGGGAAGTGATCCTTCCAGGTTGCCATATTAATTTTTCTGTAGTCTATGCATACTCACCACCCTGTTTGGACACAGGTCGAAATTAGTTCATTATTGGCATTGGGACTTTTAGTAACACCAGACTTCTTGGGCACTACGTGAACTGGGCTTACTAATTGGCTATCAAAAATAGGATAAATTATTTCATGATCCAAGCACTTTAGGATCTCTTTCTTAATGGCTTCCATCATCACTGGGTTAGCTCTTCTTTGAGGTTCTATGGATGGTTTGAAATCCTCCATAAGATGTATATGATGTTGCACAATAGAAGGGCTTATACCCTTGACGTTAGCCATGGTCCAACCTAGGGCTTCCTTATTGTCTTTTAATACTTTAAGTAACTCCTCTTCCTGGATAGAAGTCAAATCTGAAGAAATTATTACTGAAAGAGTCTGGTTAGGCCCTAGGAAAGCATACATCAAATTAGATGGCAACTCCTTAAGATCTAGCTTAGGGGGCTCAACTATGGAAGGTTTGGGAATGAAATTGGAAAAGAGCCCTAAGGGCTCCACAAGTGTGTAAAGACTCAAGACTTCAGAAAAGAATTTTTCACTATCATCATCCAACTCATCCATACACTCTTGGAATTCTGAATCAAAATAAATATCAAACTTGGAAATTAAATCATCAGAAAAATCTAGAAAATCCTCTAGCACACTTGCAATGCAAGATCTGGTACTCCAAAGATCCGATTAAACTGGCTAGTTGAAGAGATAGTAATAGCCTTCATCGAAGCTTCTTTGACTGAGATTCAATGCATTCGTCAAAGAAGAAAGGATTAGCAACAAAGATATAGAATCCCTAATTGATTTCATCTTGATTTGAGGGTATCTACAATGAAGGGTAGAATGGTAAGTTTACCCTTCTTTAAGGGTATTTTGGCCATTTAGTAAATATTGACCCTTATGTCACCACTAATTGATTTTTCAACTAACAAAATAGATTTATTTGTGATTTCGTAATGCAAGTGGGGGGAAGTAAAAAATTTTTTTTCAAAATGAGGGGGTTACACCTAATTACATTTAAAATTAGGGGTGGTACATTAAAATTTTCCTAAAAAAAAAAGGGGGGGGGGGTGCAAAAGAACCTTGAAAGGTAGCCTAGACACATGGGAGTCAAAATGACTTCCTCGCCCCCCATGAAAGGTGGAAATACTATTACATTTAATGCTTCCGTAAGCGCTCCCGTTGGCCCTTGTGTTGGTGCAGAATTCACGCTGTCTTTAGGGAACCCTCTCCTAAAAATAAAAATAAAAGAGGTTTATCTGTGTTTCTACAGCCAGGGCATCACAAGACACAAATTTGGGTATCAAAATGGAGAAATAATTGAGAAGCAAAGTCGAGTAAAGGGGATTTACCTGATGCTCGCAACTAAATTGACACCTACAACTCTCTAGATGAGGGAGTTTGTTCCCATTTGTGTGAGGTTGGGAAATAAGCGAGAAAGAAAGAGAGGGAGAGAGAGAGAGAGAACGAAAGAGCGGGCAAGGAGTGGTGAGAAAGATTTGATAGAGGGGATATAAGAACGTGCCAATACGGCAACATTTATTACCAAACGCCTCAAAGAGTATTATATACGACGGCGTTATGAAATAAACGCCGCCAATAGGATTATATACTACAGCATTTTCCAATAAATGCCTCCAAATACTCATATATACGGCAGCATTTATTACTAAACGCCTCAAATAGTATTATATACGACGGCGTTATGAAATAAACGCCCCCAATAGGATAATATACTGCAGCATTTTCCAATAAATGCCTCCAAATACTCATATAAACGGCATTTACAGCGGCGGTTTATAAAAATGCAACCTATTGTGTTATAAAAGACGGCTTTTGCTGGAAAACGCCGTTGAATGTTTATATTTAACGGCATTTGTAGGAAACGCCGCCAAAGGCCTTCACTCAAGTGCCGCCATTGACCACTTTTTGTAGTGTTAGATCAATATAGGATTAATCTGAGCCGTTCAAACCACTTTATCCATGTGTCACCATCTGAAGGGGGTATTGCACGGTATTGCACGGGTAAGGAATTGTAGATGATTTTTATCCCAATTTTGCAAATCTAAAAACAATACACAGGATTGGTGAGACTTGATGGATGTCATGATCATCATCAACAATAATTGAGTTACTTCCTTGACCAACACCTTTGCCAACATTATCAACAAGTAGTCTTCCCTGCAAATATATATATATATATATATAAACAAGGAAGTCAAAAAGTCCCATGCATGGTTTTAAGTATCGGTGCATATCGTGCCGTATCGATCGATACGTATCCGTATCGGTAGGCATCGGCACGATACATACTGATACGCTACGGAGAATTTTGGGCATCTTTTTGTGTATTGGCGTATCGTACGTATCGTATCGTGTCGTACCGTATCGATATCTATACGTACGATACTCTACGATACGAACTTTTGAAAATCTGAAAATTCCCGAGAGTATCGGTACGTATCAAAGGTATCGTGTAGTATCGAGCCGTATCGTACTGTATCGGTATGATACAGCTACTTAAGTGTGAATTTTTTGTTGTTTGAAACAAACACTTTACACTCTCACCAACAATTTTTTAGATTTTTTATATGTTATGTAAAAACAAGTGTTCTACAACTTCTATGGAAATTTTTGATTTTTCTCAAAAATATATATATTTTTAATTTTTTTATTCCAAAATTAATTAAAAAAAAAAAAAAAAAATCCCCAAAAAAAATTTTTTTTTTAAGAAAATTTAGCTCATTCAACTCTTAAAAATAATGTCATAACTTATAATTACTAAATACATGATTTCAAATGAAATCCACATTTTTTCCCCAAAAAAGTGAGGGTTTCAATTTTTTTTTTTTATTTCTCAGATCTACTCAAATATATTAGTCTACACTTTGTTGATTTTTTATATGTTCTTTAAAAACATTTAATCTACAACTTCTATAAAAAAAAAATTTAATTTTTCTTCAATGAATGAGAGACCCACTACCATAAATATTTCGACTGGGGTAAATATTGTGCCTATATTCGACAAGTGCAGAATATCATCGTAGTTGTTCCTATTGAAGAAGAAGGTCCTAGCCAAGGATTTGAACCACCACGACACTCTTCACGGCACTCATCACAGTGGCAATGGTAATGAGGAAAGAAAAAACTGTAAGAAACTCAAACCTCATCATTTTGAACATTTTCAACTCAATATATTTGTCTATCAATACGATACCCTCTACTTAAGTATTTATGCATTCTACATGTTATATATAGCTTTTTTTAACTGTTTTTTTTATGTAAAAGTGTATACCAATGTGTTCCCTATCCATTTATGTGCGTATCTTTAGCGTATCTCCGATACGATATGATACCGTTCAATACGTATCTTAATTTTGACCGATCGATACGGTGACCGATACCGATACTTTAATCCTTGGTCCCATGTCAAATCATATACAATATAATTCCTGATACTTATTATATGCTCGCTACATAGAAAGCTCCATTATAAGGGCGTTTGATTCTGTTTTTGCTATGTCTAGAAACAATAGAAATGAAAAAGGTGTCTGATTTTTCTATTTTTCAAAACATTTTCAATAGCGCAGACGGATTCAAGACATGAGTGAAGGCACAGCGTTACAAATATGCAGCTTGAAAGTGAAGGCGAAATGTTGGAGTTGTAGGTATACTTCATGGAGATGAGCTCCAGAAGGACGAAGGCAGGCTGGAACTGTGAGCTTTGCACAATTAGGTTGGAGTCGCCACTTTTGGATAGCGAGAAGTTTTAATAATGGGTTGGGGTTGGGTTAAGTCGAGTGAAGTATCATGTTTTTTATAATTTTTGTCTCTCCCACTTGTTTCTAGAAACAAAAAAACAAGTCTTACTTGTTTCTCCATTCCTGTTTTCAGACACAGAAATAAACATAAATTTCTATTTCAATTTCAAAAAATAAATGAAACGAAATAGAAAAATCAAACTACCCCTAAGTTAAAGTTACGAAGAGAAAGATATAGATAAAAGTACCTGCCCATGTATCATCATTGTTGTCTGTGTTAATTTGAAGCAATAATGTGTAATCAACACTTTTAAAGATTCTGTTCCTTCGAATCAGTGAATTTTCTTTAGATTTACACAATTGCCAATGTGTATTTCCCTCAATCTTTTCAGGTTTGACATATCATGTGACTCTCAATTGGGGGCAACCTTCCACACTAAACTCTTTCAAGGATTTTGTTCTTCGAGACCTTGAATTTCCTCGAGATTTTCACAAAAATTAATTTTTATTTCCATCAATATTTTCAGGTTACACAAATTCAATAACTTTCTTAATTTGGGGCAATCTCTCACTCTCAACTCTTCCAAGGATTCTGTTCCTTCGAGGCCTTGAATTTCCTCTAGATTTTCACAATCGTTAATGGAAAATATCCTCAATCTTTTTAGGTTTGACAAATCTGGTAATCTTACAAGTGATTTGCAATAATAAAGTAATAATTCCTTCAACCTTTCCAAGTGTGATAGATCTGAAATTATCTGCAGCGAAAATACAGTTCTTAACTTCCAGATGAGTTAAGAGTGGAGGGAAGCTCTGGGAGAGATTCAAGAATCTTGTAGCCTTCCAAATATAGAACCTGAAGCTGAGAACCACTCATGCTGATTAGAAGTGGTCCACTCATGTTGGTTAGGCATTTACATCTGATAATACGAAAGTGAAGCAAACTCCTCATTCTACCCATTGATCTTGGTAGCTTCACCAGTTTATGGCAATATGAAGCTTCTAATGTCTCAAGCTTCTCTAACTGCCCCACACCATCAGGCAATTCTTCAATTTTTGTCCCCATTACTGAAAGCTCAACCAAATGTTCCAGATTGCCTATGGACGTAGGCAACTTGATTATAGAACAATAATCCAGAATAAGAGTTTTGAGAGAATTCATTTGACAAATACTATCTGGGAGTTCCAAAAGAGATGTGCAACCGCTAAGATCCAATCTTTGTAAGCAAGGAAACCATGAGAAGAAGTCAAGAGAGCCTGACAGTTCAAAACAACTCCTAAGAAGAAGAACCTTCAATTTTTTAATCCGCTGTCAAACAGAGAAATTATATAAAATATAACTCTCCATTTAAAAGTTTATAAGTGAAAAAAAATAAAAAGGGATAGACTTGTACTATACCTTATGTTTATTTTAAGGTTTATCATTCCATGCTAGTTTGATATCACTCCATGATAAGTCAAGATGTACTAGTTCCTCATTATAAAAATTGGTAGGTAGAATTTCCAAAGGGCACTTTCACCAGTGGAACCATCTTAATTGAGAAGGAAGATGTGAAAAAACCACATTGAGGATATTACAGTTATGATTGTGAACTTGGAGAAATCTTAAATTGGGCATCTTTGCAAAGGCTTCAAAGTTTAAATCACCTATGTGCACTTCACGTGGAAGGAGGATACCTTCAACCGCTTAAATTCCCTACACCGGAAAAATAGTATTCCAAGTAAAGAAAATCTGCGACATACATACAAAAAAAAGAAGAAGAAGAAGAAGAAGAAGAAGAAGAAGAAGAAGAAGAAGAAAGATAAGGACATAGAATCTCATTTAATGCTTTTTATATTTATTGTACTTGGTTTATTCTCTTGTAGTTTATACCAATATATCATGACAAATGATATCCACTTGCTATCCCTAGTTCCATATGGTTCTGGGAAGGCTAGATTAAATTAGGTCCCAACCTTTGCATTTTTGCATAATGTTGTTGCTTATACTCGGACCCTTATTTATGCTAGCTGCTTATTTTTTCATGGAAGTTTGTGATTATTTATAATAAAAAGTGAACAAGAAAAGATGCTGCTTACCGTGTCTTTTTCTAATACTTCTAGGATCTCATCATCTGACCACAATCTAGTTCGTTTGGTGGGGTCCCCCTGACTATCTTTTGAGACAATTTTTCTTCCCATGAATTTAAGTTGATCATGCATTCTAAATTTCTGTCCATAACCATCATACTCTATCTTTATGAGGTGCTTTTGAGTGAGTTCTTTTATGGCTAATCTCGGATGCAACTCACAAGCTTCCCACATTGAAATTGCATCTTCTGTTTCCCTTCCAATAAAATGGCATGCAATATCAAGAAATATGATTTTCGCATGATCACTTAATTTATTGTAACTTATTATCAACTTTGCAAAGACATCTTCATCATAGCTTTTTATCGACATTTTAGAGACCGTATTATCAAGAATATTTTTCAAACCTTTTATTGTTTCTTCCCATTCTTCTTTCTCTTTGCCAAACAAAAAGGAACCCAACACCTCTAGAGTTAGGGGCAACCCATCAGCATAGTGTATGATTTCATCTGAAAGCTGCTTATACTCTTTTGGGGGTTCATTTTTTGAAAAGGCATATGAACTTAAGAGGTGAAGAGAATTCTTAGGGTCCAGTCCTTCAGGATCGTATATTTGAATATCTTTGTCAACTTTATGTGCATTCAAACTTTGGTCATCTCTAGTTGTTATGATGACCCTGCTTCCTTGACCAAACCAATTGATTCCACCAGCCAATACATCAAGTTGTACACGATCATCCACGTCATCAAAAATAAGAAGAACTCTTTTCTCGGAAAGTACTTTTTCTATCAATTCTGATCCTTTAGAAACAATGGCAATATCGTGGTCCCTTTTCAAGAGATCTTTAAGAAGTTGATTTTGCAAGGAAACTAAACCCTTATCTCCTCGTGATGCTTCTTCTCTCACATTTGTAAGAAAGCTACTCCCATTAAAGCTTTTAAAGATGCGATTATAGATGGCCTTTGCAATAGTTGTCTTTCTGAGACCACCCATGCCACATATTGCCACAAAGCGTACACCAATGAGATCACTATATATTAAAGAAAGTAGTTTATTTATGTGGGAATCTATTCCAACAAGGTGTTTACATACACCCAAAGGGTAGCTACTTGGTTCTCTCCAAACCCTTTGAATACTTGACTCAACTAAAATTAGTTGATCCCTGCAATTTTCAGGTTAAAAGGTAAATCACAATGATAAGTAACAATATGAAAATCTTTAATACAAAAATAAGAAGAGATTACTCAAAATTTTTTAGTGGAATAGGAAAGAAAAAATTTGAGAGAAAAAAAATCCCCCCACTACTAATGAGATATGGGTTTATTCAGAAATCCAACCTTGTGTATAGAGTTGAGTGAATAGTGGGCTGATATTATTTATTCTTAAATTTTTCTCACAAGTAGCCCTACATATCATCAGAATAATGTGTGCTAAAACATAATGACAAACAAAAATTGGTTCCTTGTTTCTCCACATGTAGAAAGGAAACTACATCAACCTTCGATAGACCAAATAACATTGGGTTCAGCCCAACTGAGTAAAAATATAGATAGGAGGTCAACGAAGTTATTTATTTATTGTAATTTGATAAGTTAGGGATTAAACTATTCGAGGGAGATAATTTTATGGCAGTTACTTCCTTTGTGTAAGTAATAATTAATTTCAGTCCAATATGTATGAGTATGTGGATTGTCATGGTGGGCGTAGTACTCTGGTTTAACATTGAAATAGAAATGAAAACAATTCTCTTCATTCTGAGAATCAATTTTAACACTATTCCTATGCCTACTTTTAACTCTGATATCCTAGGTGTGGTCTGTTCCTCTTTTAAATTTTGGTTTTAGTGCAAGTTGATATAGTTTATAATATTGTATTATTTCTATCAATTTTAATCATTTTGGTAAAATTATGAAGAAAAAAAAAAGGTTGATATCATTAATATAAAGGAAAGAATTACGAGCTTTGGTGGCTTCTCAACCCTTTCAAACTGATGTATAAAAGATTTCAAAAGTTTAATGATATTGGTAAACATGCAAAGACGAGGATATTAAATATGTGTAAAGGAAAATCACAACATAAGACATATATGGCCATGAACTTCTAGTAGCATACCCCCTCCTCGATTGGGCTTTTTTGTGAAAGAGCTGTCGCATGAAAAATGCCTTGTACTTTCTTCGCTCTTGTGATTAGGCTTCTTAACTCTTTCATAGTATCTTTTCTCAATTGCTAAAGTTTTTCTTTCTATATTACATGAATTGTCCTACAAGGTTTGTCCTGCTTAATTTAGGGACCCCTTATCCTTTTTTCTGCTCTGCCCAAAGAAGGTTGTAGCGGTTGCCTTTCATTGTGTTTTTATGTTTTTTTTTTCTTTAATACATACAAATTACTTATCAAAAAAAAAAGTAACATACTCCTTATTGCTTCGTAGAAATTTATAAACACCATATCAAGATTAAGGTTGCAAAAGCATATTAAGATATGGGGATTGAGCAAGATGAACAACCTACCAAAACTGGAGTCAAAAGAAAATTTTAGAACATAAGGATGAGTTGAAAAAAAAAAAAAAAAAAAAAAAAGAAGGCATCGTTTGATAATGTTTCTGCTGTTTTTGTGTCTAGAAACAGTAGAAACGGCTTTTTACATTTTCAGAAACAAAAATGAATTTTTTGGTGTTTGATAAACATGTTTCTTGAAACGTTTTTTGCAAACATAATGCCACTAAAAAATCCAATAGTATCATCAGATGCCCAAAAGGGAGAGAGGGTTCAGTTGCCTCTTTTTAGGTTTGAATAGTTGAGAGATTTATCGGGTATAACAGTTTTTTTTTTCTCAATGTCATTTCTAGAAACGACGAAACAAGTCCGACTTGTTTCGTCAAAGTCGTTTCTAGAATTGTAAACAGGCATAAATTTTGATTTATTTTTTTAGAAACGGGTTTTCTAGAAATGACGAAACAAGTCCGACTTGTTTCGTCAAAGTCGTTTCTAGAATTGTAAATCGGCATAAATTTTGATTTATGTTTTTAGAAACGGATGAAACGGAACAACTTTATCAAACGCTTTTTAGGTTGTTTTTCCATTTTTGGGAACAAGTGCAGGAACTCATGGTTTAGCTTGACAATATATGGTATTTGAATATCTAAAGCTCTTTCCCAAGAAATTTGATATTCTTTACTCATGGCGTTCTTAAATGCTAAAAACAGAAGACATGAGAATTGACACAAATACGGGAAAAAGAGAAGTAGAACACAAGAAATATATAAGGCAAACCAGCAAAATAAAGTAAGATTAAAAAACAGTAAGATATGAATGTTAAAAGTGGATAGGATAATACTTTATGCAACTTATTGGAAGAAATAAAGTGAGAGAGTGCTGAAGTTGGTCTATGGGGATCCTTCTACTATACATTCATTGACTGCAATATAAACAAAACAGTTTTTATTTTTTCGGCTAAAAGGTAATTTGTATTAAGAAATTAAAAGAAAAGTACAAAAAACCAGAAGAGAGAATAGAAATACAAAACAAATTACATAAGAAAACGAAAAAGATTTGGAGTTTAATTAGATAGGGTCAGTTGGCCAAGAGTATGTTGGTGTACGTTGTCTTGTATTCCATCACAGTTTAATCTAGGGAGTACTGGTGCAGTACCTCGACAGGCAGGACTGCGGTCCCGCTAGCCAGTAAGCAGGCCGTGGGGGTTGCAAGGGGGCAGGAGGCCCCTCTGCATAGCAGCGGGTGTAGAGGGGCGCAACCCCCCGCTCGAATATTTTATTTGAGAGCAATTGTGTACTTTCCGGATTAGGGCTTTTCGCTATATATTTGTAGTGAGAGTTTCTTTCTCTGTAATGCAAGCAATACTGAGAGGTGTGAGGATGAGTGCTGTAACCCTATTCTCCATTGATAGTGAAGCATGTTCTCATCTCACCGGGGATGTAGGCAATCTTGCCGAACCTCGTAAAATCCGTGTGCATTATTTGTTCTGTTTTTTCATTATCTTCTGCATCTTTTTAGGGTTGCGTTTCTACAGAGTCGGGCTACTCTTTAGTCCAATAGCTTCTTATTTGGATAAAATTCAAGTTTCTTCAGTGGTGGTAGAAGGTAGATAAGAAGCATGAAAATGGTAGATATGAGGAGACAAAGATAACTTCTTAGTTTTTGCCTTCATATGCTTCTTAAGATCCTTAAAAGATCTTCTAATTCCCTCATCAACTCACCATAGGTTCATTGATATGAGGAGACAGAGTTTACTCCTTAGTTTTCCTTCATATGATTCCTTAGTTTTCCTTCATATGATTCTAATGATCCTTAAAAGGATCTTCTAATTCCTTCATCAATTCATCATAGATTCATATATCTAATTGGCTTAGCATTAGGGCATTCCAAGGAAGGCATTAGTTTAGGTTTCCTGTGTTATATGAGGGTCATAAGGGAAAGGTTGAGGACTTAAAATCGTGGATTGGGATGAGAAGTTTAGGGAAATCTTAGGACCGGTAGTCAAGTCTTTTAGAAGGGCTCTGAACTAAGGGTTAATTTTCTTTGTAAATGCTAGTGGTCTCACATTAATTAGTAAATTATATGTATAATACAAACCATATCGACTAGTGAAAAAAATTAAAATTGTGGCCGATATTAAACACATATAATACATTTTATCATATAATTTTTTTTTTAATATTTATTTATTCCAGAGAGAGAGAGAGAGAGCACAAAAGGTCAGGTTGATTGCTATTGTAGACCGTCCTTATTTATATAATGCGCAAGAGTTCTTAGAATTATTTTTTGCTAAAAGTCAGCAAGTGAATAATATTAATAGAACGCAAGAATGACAGCATACAAAATAGACCTATTGCTATTCCACCTTCGGCATGATCATCAGTCGAAAAAACAATCCAACTAAAAGAAAACTACATAAACCGATATCTTGGTCTCAGCTGAAAATCCCAATTTAGATCATGATTAACCAAATGAAGAGTTGTATCCCAGATTATAGTAATTCTAGTTGTTGCAGTATGTTTGGCTAGTTTAACCACTTCTAAGTTAATCTCCCTGCAACAATATGGGATTTTTCAATGTAGGGTTAGTTCCTTTCAGTCCTCCACAACCCCTCTCTGCTATAATGAGCATGACAACTCTCTCTCTCTCTCTCTCTCTCTCTTACACACACACAGAGAAACATTTGAACATGCATCTCCCTCACAAAACGTACGTACTTTTGCTACTGCGGGGTTTACTTTCAAAAAGGGAAATAGACCGAATATTGATCAACCTTCCTGAAAATTAATTTTATATTTTAAATATCATATGCAGTTCTATTTTTAGGGCCAACTCTGGGTTATCAAGTGTTACATCTGGTGAAAAGAGTGCAGGAAGATGATAGCTTTCATTCGGTGGTGAAGCAAGCCTGGTCTCAACATGTGGGTGGCTGCCCAATTTATATCTTGGCACAGAAATTGAAGGTGGTGAAAGGGGTGCTAAAAGCTTGGGCAAAAGAAAGATTTCCTAATCTAAATGAGGAAGTGAAAAAAGCCACTTCAGAGCTAAAAAGAGTGCAGGATATTATTGAGGTTTCAGGAATGTCGGATGCTCTCTTTAACGAAGAAGCTGATGCAAAAACAACCCTTTTAAATGCTAGTAAGATGCAAGAAAAACTGTGGTCTAGGAAGGCTAAATTACGATGGTTGAAAGAAGGTGATCGGAACACAAAATTTTTCCATCTTTCAGTGAAGATTAAAAGATCAAGAAATCAGATTAGCATGTTACGTCGTGAAGATGGTTCTTGGATTTCTGATCAATTAGATTTGGCCAACTTTATTGTGGATTTTTACAAGAATTTTCACTCTGAAATTCCTGTAGAACCACACTATGAGCTACTTGACCAAATTCCGACAATCATTTCTAATGAAGACAATGCTTTCTTGGATGATGTTCCCTCAAGGGAAGAAATAAAGATGGCGATATGGGATCTAGATGCGGACAGCTCTCCGGGCCCTGACGGCTTTCCAGGTCAGTTTTTCAGAAGTTGT